>NC_142482.1:19189587-19492618 GCF_049115385.1 Moschus berezovskii | reverse complement strand
TGGATCGTGGTTCGAGTGGGCTATGGAGACAGTCCCCAAGCCGGACAGTAATGTCCCACCCAAGAAGGACAGACTGCAGGCCAAGAAGAAGGTAGGGACCTCCTTGGGGTGGAAGGGAAGTTTTTAGTTGCTGGGTTCGAGGGGCGGGGCTAAGGGCAGCGGAATAAGAGGGATCCTGCTCTCCTGGTAGAAACCGCGGCGGTATTGGGAGCAAGAGACCACTGGGACAGCTGCCGGAGCTTCTCCAGGTCCCCCTCGTAAACGGAAGAGGAATCGAGAGCTCCGCCCCCAGAAGCCAAAGAAAAATGACACCTCAAGGAAGTTTCGGATCTCCAAGAAGCCCCGGGAACTGAAGAGTCCGGGGCCTCAGCGGAGTTTATCAGGGGTGAGCCTGGGACCTCCCGGCGTGCCGAAGCAAGTCGCCTTGTGCTTTCAGGGTCGGGGGCTTGGGGTCAGCCCGAGCCTGTTTCTTAATTGCCTCCTCCCTGCCGCAGGCCCAGGACCCATTTGCAGGCCCCGCCCCCGTCAGTGTGGAGGTGGTTCAGAAGTACTGTCGCATCGACAAATCCAAGGAGGTAAGGACTATTCGGAGAGTGGGAAGCGGTTGCAGGAGGGAGTGTCTGGGTGAGTTGAATGGAGGCGGGGCTCTCCTGTGACCCCCACATCCCTTGGTCTTCTCCCACTCCATCCGCACCACCGATGTTGTAGCTACCACATCCGAGGACCAAAACCCGAAGCCGACTTGTGGCGGCTGAAGCACAAGAAGAGGAAACAAGTGTCAGAGCTGCTCGATCTGAGCTTCTGCTTGCTGAAGAACCTGGGTGAGTGGACCCTAATGTGGGCCTCCCCAGCCCCTGTTTATGGGGCTCTCGTTTCTGATTGTGATGCTGTGACACCCACTTCTTATTAGGAAGCTTTACTGCAACTCTCACGCTCGCTTGCAGGTTTCTGGAAGGAGAGGATGGGGAGGACACGGCAAAGATTCGCCAGGCTGACATCGTGGAGGCTGTGGACATTGCAAGTGCAGCCAAAGTGAGTCTGAGAATGGAAAAGGGGCTGATGGGTTGGCTGACGGTGCAGAGTAAGACAGAAGTGGGGACTGGAAGAGGAAGTTGCTGAAAGGAACCAACTCTCTTCTTTCTTTTCTTCCCTATTCCCTTTTCCAGCATTTTGACTTGAACTTGAGGCAGTTTGGACCCTACAGGCTAAATTACTCTAGAACTGGGAGGTAAGGTTGAATTCCAGCGACTTTAGCCTAGCCCATCTCAGCCATAGCAGTGTACATCTGGGTTTTTGACATGGGGAGGGTTTCATTATTTGCTTGCATGTGTGATAAGCGTGTATGGCAACATCTCTCCTCTCACCTGGAGCTGGCGTGGGACAGACCCTTGAGTCCAGGCGCCCGCCCTACACACACACCTTGTACTGACACCCTGCCTGTCCTCCACCTTCAACAGACACCTGGCTTTTGGAGGACGCCGGGGTCATGTGGCTGCCCTCGACTGGGTAACAAAGAAGCTCATGTGTGAGATCAACGTCATGGAGGCAGTGCGGGACGTCCGGTCAGTGGCCTTGGTCAGCGGCCGGTGGGGATGAGACAGCCTGTCACTGATCGAACGACAGCGGTGACTGTCACATTGCCCCGCTCCTCCGCCGCTCTCAGGTTTCTGCATTCTGAGGCACTGCTCGCTGTCGCCCAGAACCGCTGGCTTCACATTTATGACAACCAGGGCATCGAGCTCCATTGTGTCCGCCGCTGTGACCGAGTCACCCGACTTGAGTTCCTGCCTTTCCACTTCCTCCTGGCCACAGCGGTGAGTGACTGCAGAGTACAGGGACCAGATGGCAGCCCTGAGAAGACCGTCCCTCCCCTGGGGTCCCAGTAGGGGGAAGACAGAGGGCAATCCGGCCTTCTTCCCTCTCTCTCTCACAGTCAGAGACAGGGTTTCTGACCTACCTGGACGTGTCAGTGGGAAAGATCGTGGCAGCTCTGAATGCGCGGGCTGGACGGCTCAGTGTCATGACTCAGAACCCTTACAACGCCGTCATCCATCTCGGACACAGTAACGGTTGGTCCCTGACAGAATTTTAACCCTCACCATCCTGTCTTGCTTTTCTTTTTCTGGCCATGGCACGTGGCTTGTACGATCTTGGTTCCCTGACCGGGGATTGAACCTTGGCCCACAGCAGTGAAAGCTGAGTCCTACCCCCTGGACCAGCAGGGAGTGGCCCAGCTTTTCGTCTGTATTTGTACTTACTGAGTCCCTTCGGGTTGCTCCTCTGCTGCTCTCTTTTGTTACCTCTTGGCCCTGAATCCCCCTCTTTCGCAGGTTTAATCGCCTCAGCGCCCTATTAGTAACTTCTGTTCTTCTCCTCTGATGTGTAGGGACTGTGTCTTTATGGAGCCCAGCCATGAAGGAGCCACTGGCAAAGATTCTCTGTCACCGAGGTGGAGTCCGGGCTGTGGCAATAGATGCTACAGGCACGTAAGTCAGTTGTTTGGGCCTGAGGTGCTTGTGGTGGGGGGTGTCTCAGGTGGAGAGAAAGTCCTCAAAGGCAGTGTGCCTCTGGGAGCACAGACTCTGCACCCAAGCTGCTTGGGCTTGAATCCCGGTGTTCGCCCTGACCAGCCATGTTGGCATGTCAGGTGACCTCGGTGTACATGGTCTTCACCCTGAGATTGTGGGTGTGAGTATCTTGCTCAAGGGCCAGAAGACTTTTTCTTTAAGGAGCCCGATAGTAAATATTTTAGGCTTTGTTGGGAACGGAGCACAAAGAGTGTTTTATGTAGGTTCTTAAATAACAAAAGAAGAAACAATGGATGGCAAAGTGTTAATGAAATGAGAAAAACAATTGAATGCAGTATTGTGTAATATAGGCCTACTCTTGGAAAGAATTGGATTCCTGTTTTTGTTTGTTTTGCTGCCATGCCATGTGGCATGCAGGATCTTCAGTTTTCCAACCAGGGATGGAACCCACCTGCCCCCTGCCACTTGCATTGGAATTGTAGAGTCCTCACCACTGGACTGCCAGGGAAATCCATGAATTCCTGTTTTTGAGCATAGCACTTAGTTTAGTTGAGGTTCAAAGTTAGTGTTCCAAATCATCCAACTCAACTGCAAATGTTTATCTACAGCTGCCAATTTGTGAGGGTGGCTTCCCTGGTGGCTCAGATGGTAAAGCGTCTGTCTGCAATGCAGGAGACCCGGGTTTGATCCCTGGGTTGGGAAGTTCCCCTGGAAAAGGAAATGGCAGCCCACTCCAGTATTTCTTGCCTGGAAAATCCCATGGACGGCGGGGCCTGGTGGGCTACCATCCGTGGGGTCGCAAAGAGTTGGACACGACTGAGCGACTTCACTTTGGGTATTTTGGTCTTCCCTGGTGGCTCTGATGGTAAAGAATCTGCCTGCAATGCAGGAGACCCGGGTTTGATCCCTTGGTCAGGAAGATCGCTTGGAGAACAGAATGGTTACCCACTCTAGTATTCTCACCTGGTGAATCCCATGGACAGAGGAGCCCAATGGGCTGCAGTCCCTGGGGTCACAAAGAGTCAGACACAACTGAGTGACTAACACTTTCACCTTTGAGTATTTTATCTTTGCAAACATCTTTTCACACAGATAGATGATAAGATGAATGGTGCTTGAAATGCTCTGAAGTGATATGTGTGTCACTGAGATTATAGTGTGCTGGGCAGCAGTGCGAAGAGATAAGATGTGGTGTCTGCTTGACCACAGTACTGTGCTGCCTTAGCACAAAAAGCAGCCACAGAATAAGTAACCAAATGAGTGCAGCTGTGTCCCAGTTCAGTTCAGTTCAGTTGCTCAGTCGTGTCTGACTCTGCGACCCCATGGACTGCAGCAGGCCAGGCCTCCCTGTCCATCACCAACTCCCAGAGTTTACTCAAACTCATGTCCATTGAGTCGGTGATGCCATCCAACCATCTCATCCTCTGTCATCGCCTTCTCCTCCTGCCTTCAATCTTTCTCAGCATCAGGGTCTTTTCCAATGAGTCACTTCTTCACAGCAGGTCGCCAAAGTATTGGCATTTCAGCTTCTGCATCAGTCCTTCCAATGAATACTCAGGACTGATTTCCTTTAGGAAGGACTGGTTTGATTTCCTTGCAGTCCAAGGGACTCTCAAGGGTCTTCTCTAACACCAGAGTTCAAAAGCATCAATTCTTCAGCACTCAGCTTTCTTTATGGTCCAATTCTCACATCCATACATGACCACTGGAAAAACCATAGCCTTGACTAGATGAACCTTTGTTGGCAAAGTAATGTCTCTGCTTTTTAATATGCTTTCTAGGTTCGTCATAACTCTTCTTCCAAGGAGCAAGTGTCTTTTAATTTCATGGCTGCAGTCGCCATCTGCAGTGATTTTGGAGCCCAGAAAAATAGTCTCTCACTGTTTCCCCATCTATCTGCCATGAAGTGATGGGACGAGATGCCATGATCTTAGTTTTCTGAATGTTGAGCTTTAAGCCAACTTTTTCACTCTCCTCTTTCACTTTCATCAAGAGGCTCTTTAGTTCTTCTTCACTTTCTGCCATAAGGGTGGTGATAGCTGCATATCTGAGGTTATTGATATTTCTCCCAGCAATCTTGATTCCAGCTTGTGCTTCATCCAGCCCAGTGTTTCTTATGATGTACTCTGCATAGAAGTTAAATAAGCAGGGTGACAGTATACAGCCTTGACGTACTCCTTTCCCTATGTGGAACCAGTCTGTTGTTCCATGTCCAGTTCTAACTGTTGCTTCCTGACCTGCATACAGATTTCTCAAGAGGCAGGTAAGATGGTCTGGTATTCCCATCTCTTTCAAAATTTTCCAGAGTTTCTTGTGGTCCACACAGTCAAAGGTTTTGCCATAGTCAGTAAAGCAGAAGGAGATGTTTTTCTGGAACTCTATATTGCTGTGTGCCAATACGACTTTATTTATGAACATTGACACTGGAGTTTTCAAATAATTTTCACGTCTTGAAATATATTTCTTCTGATTTTTTTCCCAACCACTTAAAAATGTGAAAACCATTCTGTAGAGCTTGTGGGCTCTACAGAAAGTGGTGGGCTGGTTTTGTTGACTCATGGGCCGTAGTTGGCCATGCCTGGCCTTCAGTTAGGAAACTGGTAGATGTGAACACCAGTTACGGTCTTCAGAGGTGCACACGGCACCTGGTAGGCGGGGAGCGCTGTTTCATCATCGTCGTCAAAGACGACTGTCCTCTTTAGGTCTGGCTGGTGCTGTGGGGGCTTTGGGGTAGCCGGTCCGCTTTGAATTTCCACCCTTCCTGAGAGACTATTTGCGTTTCCACAGCTGTTTTGTCTGGTTTGTATCGTATGTATGTCTGCATCTGGCAAACTCTCTTTCCCACAAGTTCCTACCTGTTTTCCTCAAATTCTTTCATCCATCAGGCATTCATTGGGTGCCAGCTGTAGGCTGGGTTCTGGGGTAAGGTTCTGGGGGTATAAGGATGAATCTGCCCTGGTGGGGTGTTCCAGTTACACTTTATTTACAAACACAGCTGCTGCGTTGGCGGGCCGGGTGAAACACTCAGCTTCTACTCAGTTGTCTCCCATCACCCCACCTTTACTGTGTCCATTGCTGGGTGCCTTGCCCCCTTCCCCAGCTCCCCCTGGCCTGCTCCCTTTCTGCCACATTGCCCTCAGCCAGAACATGACTTCTTGGGCACTAGCTGTCCCCATAGCTTCGTGTTCTTCAGCCACCAGTCACGGCAGACGCAGAATCATTGCTGGCTGAGTGCCCCTCGGGAGCCCAGGCCCTGCTGGCGACTTTGGCTGCGTCGCCCCATTACTGCTCACGACCTATGAAGTCCTGGCTGCTTTTCCCCTCCAGGGTCTGCTGCTTGCCATTCTTGCCGTCTCACAGTTCCAGCCTCTGGTTCTTCCTTCTTTGAGTGTGTCCTGGGTGCTGCTGTCAGAATACTTTTTCCCACGTGGCTTTCCTCCTCGTACACCACTGCTCGGGAGATCAGGGCGTGGAAGCCCGGTGGCTGTCAATAACGAAAGCACGCTGCCTGCTCAGGCCCCCGGGCCCCTAGTTGCGTCTTTGTGGGTCAGTGGTTTGGTTCTGCCTCTTTACTCCAGGTCTGTGCCACTGTGGCTCTAGGAGAGTGGGGCCTGTTCCAGGGCTTTCTGCCTTGTGGGCCCCTGGACCGGAGCTGGACTTGGCCTTCCCTGAGCTGCCTGGGTCAGCTGCTTCTGCTCAAGGCTCCATCAGCTGTTCACAGAAGTCTGGCCAATAGCCCAATGCCAAACAGCTCTGTTCCTTGACCTTAGGCCCACCCCTGTGTAGCTCTGGTCCTCCTCATGGCTGCCTCGGACCGGCCACAGGGGCTCCAGAGATGCCGTGGGCTGTCATCCTCAGCAGGCTTCCTGGAAGCTTGCATAAGGATTGGACTGGACCCTCAGAGTTGATCTGTTTCTTGCAAGTTCAGTAGCATGGTGGCATGGTCTGGATGCCCATCTGGCTACCAGGTGGGCGTCTGCACAGAGGCTCCCAGAGGTCGGGGTGGGGTCAGGAGCCAGCGGGTGCCCTTGAGTTGTGGGCCCAGTGAAGGCTGTGACCTGTGTCCCAGGAGCCTTCAGCAAGTCCTGCTTTGCGCTCATGACCTCTCCCTCGGGTGGAGTTGGGCCCTGTCTGTCTTGTCAGGACAGGTATCCAGCTGGGCTTTGCATCAGTCCCATCACAGGCCAAGTCTCTGCTCAGAGAAGCACCTGAGTGTTTTCTTCCTGGATTCACAGTCAAGGTTAAAACGTGAGTCTTCGGCTTCTGGCAAACGGACATGCCCTCACCTGGCTGGCTGCCCTTCAGCATCTCAGAGCAACTTCAACATCCATAGAAACTCCAGCCTCTGAAAGTAAATGTCTTATGCGGTACACACATTCTCAAGAAGATTTTTTACATTTTTTAAAAATTTGGCTGTATCTGGTCTGTACCGAGCAGGCTTGGCTGCTCCATGGCATGTGGAATCTTAGTTGCAAGACCAAGGATCGAATCTGTGTTCTCTGCATTACAAGGCGGATTCTTAACCCCTGGGCCACCAGGCAAGTCCCTTTCTCGAGAGGCTCTGGTCACCAACTTTGCCCTTCCTTCTTCTAGCGAAAGGGCCCTCTAGTGCATCACTTCCTTGCTTTCTAAGGTTTTCTCAGGTCCATGCAGTCTCCACTTTGTGGCCTGTCACTGTCAGAGAGCCACTTTGGGGACTGTTGGTCTCCCATCTGACCTTCAGGAGCCTCTGCAGTTTGTCCCCTCCTGGCCGTATTCCACCAGCTGGGAAAACAAACTCGTTTCCATCCTTCTGTCTCCACAGTCTGACGTTCATTCATTTGAACCTGCTGTACATGTTTCTTATGCTCTTTTAAAGTAAATCTCATTTAAACCTTTGCAGTTTTCAGCCACAATCTTCAAATTGCTCCTGGTGCTTTCTGTTTTGATTTCTCCTTGCCCGTGCTGGGTCTTCACCGCTGCGTGGGCTTTTCTCTAGTTGTGGCAAGCAGGCTTCTCATTCGGTGGTTTCTCTTGCGGACCATGGGCTTCAGGGCACGAGGGTCTCAGTAACTGGGGCATGTGGACTCAACTCCCAGGTTCTAGAGCACAGGCCCAGGAGATGCGGTGCACAGGCCCAGCTTCTCCGCGGCATGTGGGATCTTCCCAGATCAAGGGTTGAACCCTTGTCTCCTGCATCGGCAGGGTGATTCTCCAGCACTGAGCCACAAGGGAAGCCCTCTTGTGCTTTCCTCACTGATCTTAGCCAAAAGGCCGAGAAGCAATCCTCTTGTGCTTTCTTGAGTATTACCTAGAATGGCTCAAGTCCCACAAAGCCCTCCCTGACCACTGCCATCAGCCTTTCCCTCTGCTCACTGCTGGGCTCCCTGCCTGTGCGGTGCGACCTCACACCTGAGTGTAGATTGTCGCCAGCGTCCTCCCTTTCATTCACATGTGCTGAGAAAAGACAGTGAAGACAGAGCTCTGACTTGAATTCTAGCTCCACCACTCACCCGAATGCTTTCTTTGAGCTCGTTTCCTCTCTGTAAAGGAAATGAAGAGGCGCGTGGAGTGCGTGGTGCGGTGGTAGTGGTGCCGTCCTTGTCAGTCGTCTGCTCCCCCAGCAGATGATGCTTCATGCTGTGATTAACTTCCCCCTCTCACTCCCAGGCACATGGCTACCTCTGGCCTGGACCACCAGCTGAAGCTCTTTGACATGCGAGGGATGTTCCAGCCTCTGAGCACTCGGACCCTGCCCCAGGGAGCAGGGCACCTGGCCTTCTCCCAGCGGGGACTGCTGGCAGCGGGAATGGGCGACGTGGTCAACATATGGGCAGGACAGGGCAAGGCCAGCCCTCCTTCCCTGGAGCAGCCCTACCTCACGCACCGGCTCTCGGGCCATGTGCACGGCCTTCAGTTCTGCCCCTATGAGGACGTGCTGGGGGTGGGGCACAGCGGGGGCATCACCAGCATGCTGGTCCCTGGTGAGCAGGCAGGGCTGGGGCTCCAAGCGGTGCCCTCGCGATGGAGGCTCTTGTGGGCTGGACCCTGAGACAGCAGGGGGCACGGGGCCCGGTCAGGCTGGAGCAGGTTCCTGTTATAGTTCCACGTGCCCCATCTCCTTCCAGGGGCTGCTGAACCCAACTTCGACGGCCTAGAGAGTAACCCATACAGGAGCCGGAAGCAGCGGCAGGAGTGGGAGGTGAAGGCACTGCTAGAGAAGGTGAGGACGCGCCTGCGCCCCCAAGGGCTGGGGCAGGGGGTCTTAGGAATAGTGGGTTTCAGCAGTTCCTCTGCTTTCCGTCCCTCTTTGGTGTCACCTTCCTGTGGCTCCTTACCTGTCCCTGTCCCTTTGTGTCGCATCCAGGTGCCCGCCGAGCTCATCTGTCTGGATCCACGAGCCCTGGCAGAGGTCGATGTCATCTCTTTGGAGCAGGCAAAGAAGGAACGGGCAGAGAGGCTGGTACAGAGTGGGGCCCCAAGGGCCCGGGCGCCCCTCACCTGCGCGTCCCGGCCCCACCGCGTCCTCAGAAGCGCAGCTCCCTGCCTCAGAGGCTGCTGCAGCTTTCACTCCCCTCCCCTCCCTCAGGGCTACGATCCCGACGCCAGGGCTCCCTTCCAGCCAAAGCCGAAGCAGAAGGGCCGTGGCTCGACTGCGAGTCTGGTGAAGAGGAAGAGAAAGGTCATGGACCAGGAGCACAGGGTGAGCGGGCCAGGCATCCCCCGGGCAGCGCCCTCCTGCTGGCCCTGCTGGCCTCACCCACCTGCCGCTTCTCACCTGTCTCTCCCCACCCAGGACAAAGTCCGCCAGAGTCTGGAGCAGCAGCCACAGAAGCAAGAGAAGGCCAAGCCCACGGGGGCCCGGCCATCGGCCCTGGACAGATTCATGCGCTGAGTCAGGCTCCTGGGGCCTGGGAACAACATTCTCTCCCCACGCCCACCTGTGGGGAATGACCCATCTCTGGAATGAGGAGGGAGCAGGGAGCCCCCTTCCTCCTGGGGTGGACAGCTGGTTCCTGGGGGGAGGGTGGGGTGAGGGATGATTGGTATTAAAAACAAACATGGTCTTTTGGATACCGTGTCTCCATCATCCCATGAAACTGTCCCCTGCCTGTGTGCACCCTGGGGCTGCTCTCGGACGTGGGGGGCTGTGTCTCCCCTCTGGCCCCACCCGTCTTGCGGGCACTGTGGCCTTGTCCAGCTCCCTAAGGCATTCCTCCAGGGAGAGGTGTGCTCCCTCTCCCATGTCCCTGGAGATGGCCTTCCCCACCAGCAGGCTCTGGTAGCCTCTGGGTTTCCTGGGATTGTGTTCTGAGACTCCTGGACCACACTGTACTCAAAGAGAAAAGAGACAAGTTTATTGAGGGGCCCGTGCCCCTCCCCTGCCGTGGCTGGAGAGAACAAACCAGCGTGTGCGGTTCTTCCTGACAACCGTCTCTGGGGCTGGCAGGCCAGGCAATCCCCTAGGTCCCTCCTGTGTCCCTCAGTCTTTACTGACAGCCCGAGCACCTGTGTGGAGCAGCTTGCTCAGCTGCAGCCAACTAACGCTCCTGCTTTGGGCCTGGGAGAAAGAAGGTGGCGGGGTGCTGGCTGGACCCTCTGTTCCACACCCCTCTCCTGGGCCCCCAGACCCTCTCAGCTGTGAAGCCAGGCTATTAACCGGCATCGGAGGATGCCCAGGACCCCCTGGAGCCAGGAGCAGAAGGGTACAGTTCTTTCCCCATCAGAGCCACCCACTAGCTTCCAGGCTTCCTGCATCTCCCAGGGGTCCAACTTGTGGGATGTCAGCAGGAATTTCCCATAGCAGCACCGATCCAGGGGGTAGTGGGTGGCACCAGCCAGCTTGACACAGTGGGTTGGGGCAAGGCCTCCTCGGCGGGCACTTAACCCCACAAAGACATCCTCCAGGGGCAGAGGGGGTGCCCGGCTGGCCACTTTCAGGATGAGCTGCACAGCAGAAGCTGATAGCACATAGCCCGTGCCTGAGGCGTAAGGGGGAAATGGGCCCCAGGAGGGAGGCCACTGCTCCTCCGATACCTGGTGCTTGCCCCCCGGTGACCGAGAGGGGTGCACCCGCCAATGCACGCGACCCAAGTACAAGAGAGGCACTGGCTGGCTCCCCAAGGTGGGGCTTCCGTCCCACTTCTCATCTCCAGCCTTCGCCTTTCTCGGGGGCCCCACGCCCGTCTCCCATTGCTCCCAGCGGCCTCCCCGCCTGACCAGCTCCGACACCAGTTCGGGGACGTTGACGAACACATCATCGTCGGTCTTGAGGATGTAGCGGGCCGTGGGGCAGTGTCTGTCGGCCCAGCTCAACCCGCTGAGGGTCTTGAGAGTGAGGTTGCGGTAGGAGTCCTGGAAGGCCGCCTGCATGATGTCCCCGTGGGCCGCCGACTCCCACTTCAGGTCGCTCCCGCGCGACCCCCAGCCGGGCTCTCCCAGCAGGAAAACAGTTTGCACTCTGAGCCCGCGGGCCTCGCGCAGGCGGCCCCAGGAGGCCCGGATGGCGTTTCTCTGGTTCAGGTTGTCCGGGGCGGTGCACACCAGGATCAGCAGGAAGGGAGGCGGGCCGGGCGCGCCGCACGCCGCCTCGTTGGGGATCAGGAAGCGGGGCAGGGCCAGGGGCGGCCCGGGCGAGGCCGGGCCCGGGAGCAAGGAGGCCAAGGAGAGACTCAGCAGCTCCTCCCCGAGGCCGGAGGGCCCAAAGAGGGTCCAGACGAGCAGGAGCAGCAGGGCGGCCAGGAGCAGGCGCCGGGAGAGGCCGGGGCGCATCGTGCGGCGCGGCCAGAGGACACCTGCGGGGAAAGACCGGCGCGGTTAGAGGGCGCGGAGCGCGGCTCTCAGACAGCGGCCTGAGGGGGCCACGCCCGGGACGGAGCGGCGGCCGCCCCTGAGCTGCCCTCGCGGCGGGGCCCGCGGGGACGTTACCTGGCCGGCGCGGCCGCCGAAGCCCGGCTCCATGGCCGGCCGTCTCCGCTCGCCGCCCCTCCCCGCCGGAGGGCGTGGCGTGCGCGACCCGCGCCGGAAGCTCCGCGGCTGCGCTCTCGGCGGAACAGAGCGGAGGCAGCGGGGGAGGTGCAAGGGGGTCTTCGCCCCGAACCGGAAGCGGGGTTGAATCCGCGGGCCGGACATCGGCCGGACGCCGTGCGGCCGGCGCCTCCCCACACCGCCCCCGCGCGGCCGGGCTCAGCGTTTCCGGGTCAGCAACACCAGCAGCTCCAGCCTTCGGAGACGAAGGGCGGTCAAGACCCGCAGACACTCACCTGAGCGGCCTCTGGCTAGGCTCAGCTACCTGCGCGAGCCCCAGCGCCCCGCCAGCCGGCACGGAGAAGCCGGGCCTTGGAAAGTACCGGGGCGCCCCCTCGAGGGTGAATGTGCGGCTCCTCCCTCCACCCACCTGAAGCGGGGCTGCTGCTGCTGCTGCAGCGGGGCACCAATAGGTAAAAGGCTGCTTCTCGAAGTGGGGGGTGGCAACAGCATAGCTTCAATCAAGACCCTAGGATGTACCTGTCAACGCAGGGGACACAGATCCCATCCCAGGTCCCGGAATTCCGCATGCCCTAGGGCAACTGAGCCCAGGAACCAGCACTAACGCGCCGCGGAGCCTGTGCTCTGCACTGAGTAGCCATGCTCCCGACTAGAGAGAACCCGAGCGCAGCAAACGGAACAGAAAGACCACGACAAGGTCTGGGCAGCTGAGCGGCGACATCAAGCAAGTGTGAAAAGCGACCAACAGGGCCCAGTGTGAAAGCATATTCCCTATGAGAGTTTCCAGAAAAACGCAAAGAACTACAAGAGGGAAGCCGTAACTGTATAAACTGTTTATTAACACAACGCCCACGCATTATTTCTTCTTGGACACACCCACAGTGCGACCACGGCGGCCGGTGGTCTTGGTGTGCTGGCCTCGGACGCGAAGTCTGCAGGGAGAGAAGACAAAGGCCAGATTACTCACCACACAAAGCAAAGCTCTGGGAAAGACAGGGCCTGAGAGTCGCCTGGGAGTCTAAGGACAGACAAAGGAGCCCCCACTCACCCCCAGAAGTGGCGCAGCCCCCTGTGGGCCCGAATCTTCTTCAGCCGCTCCAGGTCTTCACGGAGTTTGTTGTCTAGACCGTTGGCCAGGACCTGCACAGACGGGAGACAGTGAGGGATGACCGTTCCCCGCCCTGATCTCTTCGGGCCAGTCCCAACCGGACAGCCTGCTTGTCTCTAAGCTCTGCCCCCTCCACACGCACCTGGCTGTATTTTCCGTCCTTCACGTCCTTCTGTCTGTTTAAGAACCAGTCTGGGATCTTGTACTGGCGTGGATTCTGCATAATGGTGATCACACGTTCCACCTGGCAGGCAGGACAAGGGTCAGGTCCAGACAGCCCCCATCTCCAGGCAGGCCCAACCCCAGCCCCATCCCCTGTCCTCACCTCATCCTCCGTGAGCTCTCCTGCCCTCTTGGTGAGGTCGATGTCTGCTTTCCTCAACACCACATGAGCATATCTTCGCCCCACACCCTGAGGAGAGGTTTCAGAGTTGTATGAGTCTGACCTTTTGGGTTTCCTCTATAGACCCATGATTCAAAAAGCACACAAAGGTAGGGTCCAAAATAACTTATACTCTTCCAGATACAAAGCCTAATCATTAAAGGGAAAAAAGTTTTGATACCCCCTGAAAGCTGCAGCACCCAAGAGTGCACCTTCTGATTTCTTCACTGTGGAGATGAAACTGATGCCTCTCAGAGTCAATGGCGCACCAAGGCAACAAGATCAAGGTTCTCTGAATTAACGGTTAAGGGAGAGCATTGTCAGTTGCTCGTTATGTCAGAGGGTCACAGGCCACGATCCTCTGGGCAGGTCCCTGCATCCCTATGATCAAAATAAACACTGAAAACAGAGGCATCCTATCACCACCAACACTGGTGCTCCCTGCACCTGAACTCATGAGCCAAACAGATCTGGAAAGTTAAAGACTGTGCTGGGCTGAGTACTGTTCCATCAAATTTCTGTTCATCTGGAACCTCAAAACATGGCTTTGGTCAGAAATAGTTAAATCCAATGACTGGTATTCTTTTAAAAGGAGAGGACAGACGGGCAAGAAGGCCATGTGATAAGATGAGACACCAGAGCAATGCAGCTGCCAAGAAGGAAACCAAGGGTGTTTGGCACACAGAACTGAGGGGTTAAGTTTCTGTTGTTTTAAGCCAACACATCTGTGTCACAAAGGTCCCAGGAAATGGGAGTTCCTCTAAGAAAGTGACCTGGAGGTCAAATTACCAACTTGATTGAGAAGAGACTAAGAGCTAAGTCTCTCTCAAATTTAAATATTTACAGGTGGTATGTCTGAGAGACTTGCTTTAAAATACAAGTGGGTAGAGAAAGTTTGATGCTGTCCAGCCATCTCACCTCTGATGCCCTCTTCTTCTGTCCTCAAATCTTTCCCATCAGATGACCAAAATACTGGAGCTTCAACATCAGTCCTTCCAGTGAATATTCAGGGTTGACCTCCCTTAAGATCGACTGGTTTGCTCTCCCTCTGTCCAAGAGATTTTCAGGAGTCCCTTGGATGCATCAATAGGGGGCCAATCATTCTCTCCCTCCTACTTTTTAGTGTTTAAAACTTTTGATAAACAGCTTTTTTTTTTTAAAGTTGCTGTCAAGCTTTTTGAAAGCCCTGCTGGGTATCGTCCAGTCTTTGTGACTAGTTCCAACCATGTTTCCAAACAATCCAGATGACCAGTTATCACCCTGATTTAGAGGAAGGGCAGCCCAACCTTAAGGAGTATTCTTCACAGAAATGTACAAATGGAAAGAAAAGGGATCATGGCATAGAAAAGTCTTGCAGATGTGTTACCTCTTAGTAAACACCGCTTTCTGCTTATGTCACCTTCGATACCTCACCTTTCCCAATTAACTTTGCTCCTTTAATTTTCTGAGAAATCCCTCCTCTTACTCAGCCTCCACCTCTAGCAACTCCCTTCCAATTTCTAAGTATCACTCAACCCCACATTCCAGATCATTAACAAAAGACCAGGTTCCTCTAAGCTTTGGCTGTCTCACCAGAGAAGAGCCAACAAAAGCTGAAACAGTTAGCAAAACCCCAAGTACCTGTGTATCTCTAGAATAATCTTCCCCAGTGGTAAGTAGGGCAGGAGATTACCTAAGAGATTCTTATCAAAATACTCATTAAGTACTGGAAACTGCTTTCAAAATCTGTTTTAAGGTTAAGACATATACTTAAAGTAACAAATAGCAAACTAGTTAATTTCAAAGAAGCAGAGAGAAAGGCTTTAATAGAAGCATCCTATCAACCATCTTTTGTTTTCACTATCTGACCTAAGCAATCTTTAAAAACAGAACAAGCAACCTCAGAGATACAGCAGGTTCAGTTCCAGACCACACCCAACAACACTGAAATAAAGAGAGCTATATGGTATTTTGGTTTCCCAGCACGTGTAGTTACATAATCTATTAAGTGAGCAACAGCCTCTTAAGAAAACCTATACACACCTTAATCAAGACACTTTATTACTATTAAGTACTAACCATCATCTGAGCTTTAAGCAAGTCTAAATCTTTTTGCAATAGTAACAAAGGTCCCTGATCACAGATACGTATAACAAATACACCAGTGAAAACTTTTAAAGAGCTGCCACAAAAAAACACATTATCTGCAAAGCTCCATAAAATGAGGTGAGCCTGCACTGTATTTTTCACTGCCTTACTAGTTTCACAGAAGAAGATGAAAACATGAAACGTACTATTTAAGAATGAAAGCTGTGCTCTTTGAATTACAGAATGAAAAACTAAATGTGACAAATCTCACCAAGAAAAGCTGATGATTTGCTGTCTTAAACAAACTATCTATAAAATACTTATAGTGTCTTCTGGGGATTCTAAGCAAGAAAGGCCTATCCTGGGCTCCAAGAAGTGTAAACATACTGGCAGAAAGCATTCAGTCACTTCCACAATTAAAAAATCTTTCTAAAGGATAACATCCCCATCTGGAAGGCTGGGAGTTCATTAGGTTAAGGAAGATATTCAAGCTTGCATTCATTGACATAATAACTATAGGTTTCTTCATACTGGGAATCTCTTGGCATTTCTACTTACCCTTCAAATGGTACAATTATCCAACTTCCCCATTCTCTAGGTGAAATCTCTTGGTTTGACCTGAGACTACTCTTTGGCTTTTCTCACTTACCTTTTGGGACAAATGGGGCAAGGGGTTAAGAGGACTAGTTGCTCTCTTAATCACTCTTTTACCTAGCAGACAAGGTGATCTGGTTGGGACTCCCCTCACCATGCCTCACTTTCAGCTCAGGTGTGTTAACTCAAGTTTCATCTACAGTCTCTAGTCCTTACCCTACGTGTGTTAGTCGCTCAGTCGTGTCTGATTCCGTAGGACCCCATGAACTGTTGCCCCACCAGGCTCCTCTGTCCATGGAATTCTCCAGGCAAGAATACTGGAGATTCTCCAGGGGATATTCCCACCCCAAAGGATCAAAGCCTGTTCTCCCGTATTGCAGGCAAATTCTTTACCGTCTGAGCCAAGTCCTTACCCTACTTTACCTTAATTGCAGTGATGGCAAAGGCAATTTTCCGCCGCCCATCGATGTTGGTGTTGAGTACTCGCAAGATGTGCTGGAACTTCTCAGGGATTACTAGAGACTGATAGAGATTGAGGGAGAAATCAGACACAGTGAACTACTATCAAACCGTAACCTCAAACACGAACGCTAAGCTTGTCACACAGGGAGCAAAAAACCCCCGTCAGGTCTTCACGACACAACAAACTCCTGAGTCCTGCAAACAGCAGGAACATGAAGTGTTCAAGACTGGCAAAACGCAACCTCGGGGAAGAAGCGTGTCTCCTGACCTTTTCCCAAGTACACTCTGAGCGGCGGAGACCGAGGTCCCCACACACGCCCAAACCGTTCTTGCGCCCGGGGAGGGACTTCCTCCGGCCCCAGTCCCCAGAACTAGATGTCTTTAGTCGTCCTTTTTCCAGAAGCGCGACCCGACGGTCCACCCAGAAAGTTGCAGGCCCCCAAGAAAGGACATTTTCAACCCTCTGACAGCAAGACCTTCCCTGCCCCGGTCCCGATGTCGCTAGATCCCCGCAAGGATTACACTCTTACCATGGCGGCGGCTCCAGCGGCGGCGTGTAGGCCTCCAGTGGAAGAGAAAACGGAAGTGACGTAACAACCTTATATTGCTACCAGGCGGAAAGGGCGGAGCTACCTGAGCAAGGAGCTTCCGGAAACTATGCAAGATTCTGAATCGGGCGCCACGACTTCCGGTTCCTATTTTCTTTACTGTTCGTAAAGGCCTTGTGTGCGCGAGCAACAAAGGTTCCGGGCTGAGATTGTGCCTAAGAATTCCACTTGTCATTTGCACTTGGGTGAAGCGGTTACAGCTGAAAGAGGAAGACTGGAGGCAAACAAATATCTGGGAGCGATTTCGCGCCGTGCAAGACACTCCAGGACCTGTAGTTCCATTCCAGGGAACAGATTCGCCTGACTGACAGCTGCCGGAAGTGAGGCTGTGCGGAATGGCTGCCGCTGCGACCATGGCGGCAGCTGCTCGTGAGCTGGTGTTGCGGGCCGGGGCCTCAGATATGGAGGAGGAGGAGGGCCCGCTGGTGAGAAGCAGGGCTGTTTCTCCTCCAGAGTCTTGTCCAGTCTCCTCACGTCAGGAAGGCCTGGGCTGGGTGTAGGCACAAGGGTGGGAACTCTCAGCTGCCAGTGATGCTTCCCGGCTTGGCTCTCCATACGCCTCCTTGGGATCCGACCTGAAGCTGAGCAGGGGTCAGCATGGCCAAGACTCTGCTCTGGGGCCACAGTTTCAGTTAACTTCCAGATGTTTGGGCAGAATAGAGAACAGTATAAAGTCTAGGAACATGGCTTCTCGAACCAGATTGCTTGGGCTTGAATTCAAGCTCTGCCACTTACACTGTGTGTCTCTTCGGGCAAGTTTAACTTGCCTTTCTGTGCCCTTATTTCCACACCTACAAGGTGAAAAAACTAAGACCTACAATATATGTTGTGGGTTAGGATTGGGTGAATGAATATATGTAAGATGGCACATTTAAGGTAGCAGCAGTCTAGAGATCCTAAATTCACCTGCAAGTTCTGCTCTGCCCTCTGCATCTCCTAATTTTTCTCATTTGGTTACCTTCACCCTTTGTGGGTTGCCTGTCTCCTTGTCCCATTCCTATCTATCAGCCCGAATTAGTAGACTGAGACAATATGGAACTTTTGACATTTTGTGAGCTTGGTATTTACCTGTGATTCCCCAGTGAAAGTCTCTCTTCTCCACTTGAAGGATTGGTGACTATTCCATTATATTTTGTTCTCCTCTCTTTTTCATTATCCTGTTCCTCTCCAGGGGGGTGGTCCAGGTCTTCAGGAGCCATTGCAGATTGGAGAGTTGGACATCACCTCTGATGAATTCATCCTGGATGAAGTGGATGGTAAGTGATGGCAGTGGGTGGAGGGTATGCGTTCCTGTAACCTGAGAGGCTGGGCTCTGCAAGTACTAAGGCGGGGACTGGTGTGTGGATGTTCAGTATGCAGACAGAGCTGTAGAACTAGCTGAACCCTTATGATGAACTTCTATTTGCAGTTCACATTCAGGCGAATCTGGAGGATGAGTTAGTAAAGGAAGCTCTTAAAACGGTGAGGCTTTCCACTATACTAATCTGCCCCTCCATGAACCCTCCCCTTAAAGGAAAGAAGAAAGTCTTTTGTGCTCCTACTATCAGCCTGGTATCTTTTTCTCTAGTCCTTCATTGACTCGGTTCCATTGTCCCTTCCCTGACTTCCTCCTGACCCTGTCGTGTTTCTGTTCTCCCAGGGTGTGGATCTTCGTCACTATTCAAAGCAGGTTGAGCTGGAGCTACAGCAGATTGAGCAGAAATCCATTCGGGATTGTATCCTTCACGAGAGAGGGGTGCTGTTACTAAAATGGATGTTTTGTGGGGGTACGGTGCTGACAGCCCAGTCGGGACTGCCGTCTTCTCTCTGAGGTTTCTGTTGCCTCAGGGAGAAATTGGAGTGGTCCTACAGAGGTCTGAGAGTCTCCATTTCCACAGTGAGGCCCCTTGACTTGTTGTGAGTCAGATATCCAAGAGAGTGAGAACATAGCTTCTCTGCACAATCAGATCACAGCCTGCGATGCTGTCCTTGAGGTTAGTAACCATGCCCTGGGACCCCTCATATCCCTGACCGCAGATCATGGTCTTTAGGATGAGTCTTTGGGCCATCTGCCTCAGGCACGGACAGTTAGAGTCACTTTCAGGACGTTCTCAGCAGGCTTTTTTGTTGTTGCTGCCATGACTAATGTTGTTATTTGCCTTTGGGGTACCTCTTTCCTTATCACCCACTGCTCATAGTTTGATAGATACTAGAGACTTTACCTAGAAACTTGTCCCCTACCTATGGCTATTCAGCAGCACTTGTGCCTTCTCCCAGCGCATGGAGCAGATGTTGGGAGCTTTTCAGAGTGATCTCAGCTCCATCAGCTCTGAGATCCGGACGCTGCAGGAACAGTCAGGAGCCATGAACATCCGGCTGCGGAACCGCCAGGCTGTCCGGGGGAAGCTCGGGGAGCTTGTTGATGGCCTCGTGGTGCCCTCTGCTCTGGTCACGTGAGTCACTAGTTTGAAGGGTCCTGATGTCATAGCTAGCTCATTGGAAAAGATCCTGCTGTTGGGAGAGATTGAAGGCAGAAGACAGAGGATGAGATGGTTGGATGGAATCACAGAATCAATGGATATGAACTTGGGCAAACTCCAGGAGATAGTGAGGGACAGGGAGGCCTGGCATGGTGCAGTCCGTGGGGTTGCAAAGAGTTGGACACGACCGAGTGACTGAATAACAAAGGACAACAACATCTCAGAAAGTAGATGGGCTGGCGTGACCTACCCTACTTAACCACGTGGGTCTCCTGGCTCCAGGTTATCACACACTTTCCAGAAAATGATGAGTGGTTGACAGCTCTTTTTTACCCTGACTCAGGCTTTAAGGAATAGGAATCATCTGGGCTTGGGCATAGAGAAGGGGTTTAAGGCTGATGTGGGTGATGGAGGTATGTGTGTCCAGAAACAGAAAACTTTGTGCATGTGTTCTGACCCTATGATGCAGTGTACAAAGGGAGAGGAGACAGAAGCTGGATGCCAGGGGTATGGTTTAGAGTCTCCAGGTGTCTGGGTCTTCCTCCTCACCCATCCCACCCCTCCCTGCTCCCCAGGGCAATTTTGGAGGCACCAGTCACAGAGCCCCGGTTCTTGGAGCAGCTGCAGGAGCTGGATGCTAAGGCAGCTGCAGTCCGAGAACAGGAGGCTAGAGGCACAGCGGCCTGTGCAGATGTCCGGGGCGTGCTCGACCGCCTTCGAGTCAAGGTGGGAAGTGGGGGTAGACACCCTAGAAACGACTCAAAGCAGCCTCCCTTACACCTCCACCCTGGATTGCCCTGGCAAAGCTCACTGTAGCCCACCCCCAAGAACTTCTCCTTGCTTTTATGTGGCAGGGCTCATCCTCACATTTCTGGGTTCCTCTGAAAGTCTTCAGTTCAGTTCAGTTCAATGTCAAAGAGGTGTTCTCTACTCTTGTTCCTCCAGTAGTCAACGTTTTTTCCTTCCCTTGGTGCTTCCCAGGCAGTGAGAAGGCTACAGCTTCATGCCCTGTGTTTGGTCCCCCACATCTAGGCCGTGACGAAGATCCGAGAGTTCATCCTTCAGAAGATTTATTCCTTCAGAAAGCCAATGACCAACTATCAGATCCCACAGACAGCCCTGCTGAAATACAGGTCGCCACCTAGGGAAAGGGTGGGTGTCCCTGTGGGACTGGCTGGGAGACTGACTGGTTCCTGGCTCCTCCAGGTTCTTCTATCAGTTCCTGCTGGGCAACGAACGCGCCACTGCAAAGGAAATCAGGGACGAGTACGTGGAGACGCTGAGCAAGATATACCTGTCTTACTACCGCTCATACCTGGGGCGGCTCATGAAGGTGCAGGTGAGCCCTTGGGAGGAGAGGTGCTCTGGGCGCCTGAGCTGGGAGCAGGGACTGTATCAATAGACGTCTTTTTTTTTGTTGTACATTGGGAAGCAATGTTCCAGTTTTCTGTCTTCTCTTTTCCAGTATGAGGAAGTTGCTGAGAAGGATGACCTAATGGGCGTGGAAGATACAGCCAAGAAAGATATCCTGGAGCTGAGGGATGCTCATGCTGGGCCTGGAGAGGGAAGGGCTTCTGGCTCCAGCCTCCAAGGCTCTGCTGCTTACCTTTTTCTGTGGGACCAAAACTTTGCAAATGAGATCAAGGCAGGAGCCTCTCTCCCCAGAAAAATGCACAGATCATCCTGACATTGAGTTTTACATATGATGTCAGGAAGCGTAGAGGCTCCCTGGAGCCCATGCACAGATGTCAGGTGAAGTGGAGCCTCAAGACTGGGGAGGAGGGATCCTGAGGCCGTTTCTGGCTGCTGAGGGCCCCTGGAGGTCCTAGGTCTTTGATTTTCCATCACAGTTGTGATCTGTTTCCCTTGACTCTGGCCCTTCACGATTCTTCTCAAAGCCATCGCTCCGCAGCAGGAACACCATCTTCACCCTGGGGACCCGGGGCTCTGTCATCTCCCCTGCTGAACTGGAAGCCCCCATCCTTGTGCCCCACACTGCCCAGCGGGGGGAACAGAGGGTAGGAGGGAGAGCCAGCCTCAGGCTCGGGGTGGAGCTCTGAGCACAGAGCTCAGGGCAGAGCTTCCCGGCTGCAGGCCCCGGGGGAGTCCCCATCTCCAGTTGCCCCCACACTCTGCGATGAGAAGAGGGTTGGACCATTGACTCAGGGTGTTACAGAGGGTGGTAGGTCATTAGGCGGGTGTGGTGGTAAATGCAGGAGCAGCAACAGCAGGTGGGGGTGGGCTCTTTCCGTGTAGCCCTCCCACCCGACCCCACCCCTGCTCTTCAGTACCTGTTCAGGAAGCCCTTTTGCAGCCTGAACGAGGGTTAGATGGGGAGGGTCTTCTGAGCTACCAGTTCCCAGCTGAGCTGATGTTCCAGCCATGTCCACGGAGAGCCAGGACTGGGGTCCACCCATCTGTGTCTCTTCCTACCTCTCCCATCCTAGTATCCTTTCGAGGCCCTCTTCCGCAGCCAGCACTACGCCCTCCTTGACAACTCCTGCCGTGAATACCTCTTCATCTGTGAGTTCTTCGTGGTGTCTGGCCCGGCTGCCCACGACCTGTTCCACGCTGTCATGGGCCGCACTCTCAGCATGACCCAGGTGAGTGCCCTTGCTCCTGGGCGCCTCGGCCCTGTTCCCGGTCCTCATCAGCCCTGCAGTGAGGTATTATGGCCCTGGGGCACTGAAGGCAGGATCCCCTCGTTTTAGAATGCATGAGCCTCATTCTCACTGAGTGACTCCCCACAAAACCATCAAAGCTTGGGGGGGTGGTCCCTGAGGCCCCCCTCCTTCTGATTCACACCCAGGCGATAGCACCCAAACACTTAGGGGCCCCTGGACCTTGGTTCCCGGCCCTGACTTCTGCTGTGATGGGCTTGTAATCATAGATTAGGTGAGCAAGGCCGCAGGACCACGTGAGTGGTTGGTGGGCAGGAAAGGAGGAGCATTTTCCATTTAGATCTCTCCCTGTACCCTCAAGTATCACGTCCCCAAAGGAGCACTGCATCTGTCCATGGTCACTGGGAATGACAAAGGAAGAGACGCTTCCAATCCTTTGCCTGATTCTAAATCCTAAACCACAGAAACATCTGGAGTCTTACCTCGTTGACTGTTACGATGCCATTGCTGTTTTCCTCTGCATCCACATTGTCCTCCGGTTCCGCAACATCACAGCCAAGAGGGACGTTCCTGCCCTGGACAGGTCGCTGAATTCTGGTCCTTGATGCCCCACTGGTCTTGAAGTCTTGGTCTTGCACAAGCCTGCCTGGACCCGTGGGCTCCCCCGATGTGAACTGTTGACCCTGGTCCCATTTGTCTGCCTGGAGGCAGTGTTGCTGCTTCCAGACTCACCTCTCACACCCACTCCTGCCTCCACTGGTGGTCACCCCTCAATCAGGTTTCAGCCTCCCCTAGCCTACCCATGACATTCTTTGCCAGATCTCTGATTCTGATCAAGCCCACAGGTACTGGGAGCAGGTGCTTGCCTTGCTGTGGCCACGGTTTGAACTGATCCTGGAGATGAATGTCCAGAGTGTCCGCAGCACTGACCCTCAGCGCCTCGGGGGGCTGGACACTCGGCCTCACTATGTGAGTGTGGGCAGGGGTGACGGGGGCTGCTGAAAGGCAGGGCTGGAAGCCCCATTTCGCAGACACTCGGCCTCGGGGCTGTGTCTCTGGGCCTGGCTGGACGTGTAGCCACAATATGGGGGGGCGCCCTGGGAGTGTGGGCTGGGCACTGTGGCGGGAGGGTCTGGAGGTGGGGATCGCCCAGAGGCTGGTTGGCCAGCTTCGAGGGAGTCAGGGGAGTTTTGTGGGTTGAGACGGGGGGTTGGCGTGAGTTTTCATCCCGCCTTCTTACTCCCAGATCACACGCCGATATGCAGAATTCTCCTCGGCTCTTGTCAGCATCAATCAGACGATTCCCAACGAACGGACCATGCAGCTGCTGGGTCAGCTCCAGGTGTGGGGGCACGGGAGGGGTCCCCTGCCCCCAGGGCTGAAGTGTGGGAGGGCCTTGCCTGCTCCTGTCACCCGCTTCCTTCGGTCTTTTTTTCAGGTGGAGGTGGAGAATTTTGTCCTCCGGGTGGCAGCTGAGTTCTCCTCAAGGAAGGAGCAGCTTGTGTTTCTGATCAACAACTACGACATGATGCTGGGTGTGCTGATGGTACCAGAAGCCCCTTCCCCCGTCGCCCTCCCCCGAGACCTCAGGTTCCCGCTCTGCCCCCTTCCTCCACGAGTGCTGAGATCATGTTGGCCTTGTCATGCGCTTTCTTCTTGGAGTCTGGCTCCGTGCAGTGAATGTGGAAGGACGGGGATATGCCGACGTGAAGGGCAGCTTCTCCCCAAACTTGAGATTCCCCTCTGTCTTCCTCAGGAGCGGGCGGCGGATGACAGCAAAGAGGTTGAAAGTTTCCAGCAGCTGCTCAATGCGCGGACGCAGGTAGGGGTGTGGGGAGAGGGCAGGGACAGTCCTGTGCTGTGTTTTGTTGGTGACTTTGGCTGCACTGGCTTTCTGTCGCGGTGCTCCGGCTTCTGTTGTTGCCGCACACGGGCCCTAGAGCACAGGGCTGGTACTTGCGGCTCAAGGGCTTAGTTCCCCAGCCAGGAGTTGAACCCACGTCCCCTGCAATGGAAGGCGGATTCTTAACCACTAGACCACCAGGGAAGTCACGTGTGTGCTGTCTAGTTCAGTGTGTGTGTGTGTGCGTGCACGCGCGCTTGCGGTGGCAGCGGACTCCAGGTACACGGAACTGTTACACAACTCTTGATTCACAACATGCTGTCATTATTGGTCTGTTTTCTTATAACGATACAGACATCCACAAAGCTACCACACACCTTGGCAATAACTAACAGCAAAGTCTGAATTCTTCCTCAGCCACTCTCTCACACAGAGGCGCTTCTTGGCCTAAATGTTGTGTTTATCATGCCCTGGCTAGAGGGAATTCCCTGGCAGCCCAGTGGTTGGGACTCTTGGCTCCCACTGCAGGGGATATGGGAAACGAAGATCCTGCATGCTGTGCAGCACACAACCAAAAAAGAAAGGGGAAAAAAAAACCAAATTGTACGCCAGAACAGTACCTATTCAGTTTTGGTTTTGAGTGCCGTAGTAACAGAATCGCAGGATTGTTTCACGCATAGTTCTTTTCATATTGTCCTGTTATGACATGAGGCTGTAGCTCATTCTTTTTAAAGTCAGTTTAGTTAGGTATATTAATTTTTGGCTGTGCTGGTCTTCCTTGCTGTGTGTGGGCTTTTTCTAGTTGAGGCAAATGGGGCTTCTCCTTGTCGAGCACAGGCTCTAGGGCGAGTGCGCTCAGCAGTTACCGCTCTCCGGCTTAGTTGCCCCGCGATACGTGGGATCTTCCGGGACCAGGGATCTACATTTATTTAGGAGTAATTACTAAGAATAATACTTGAAATTACTAGAAATAATGACCTCATTTTTTTTTTCCTAATTGTTTGTGCTTTATTCTTTTAGAATTTGTCCTTTAAATAAACTGTTAAATATTATCTTTTCAAAAGGAAATTTACTTGTTTGAACTGGTATATAAAGTGCTACTGATTTCTGTATATGGATTCTATAGCCAGCCACTTCCTAAATTATTTCTAATACCTCTGGAAATGTGTGTTCCTATGCAGGCATTCCTCGTCTCTGAATTGTGACAGTTTCCGTTCTTCCTGTTTCATTCCCGTGTCTTTATTCTTTTACTCCACGGGCTCGTACTTCGTTTAAAGTTGAATGGTTGAATGGCAGGGTGATAGTAAGAGCCCTTACCTTTTCTTATTTTTAAAAAATATTTATTTGTTTATTTGGCTGTGCCGTGTCTTAGTTGTGGCATGCGGGATTATTTTTTTCTTTTTAGTTGTGGCATGTGGGATCTAGTTCTTTGACCAAGGTTGGAACCCAGGGCCCCTGCCTTAGCCACTGGACCACCACGGAAGTCCCTTCCTGACTTTAAAACAAATGTTTTCATCATTTCTCCGTTAAGAGTACTGTTACTGTAGGGTTGTTTTTTTTTTTTTTAATAGATATCCTTTATCAGGTAAAGAAAATTTCTTTCAATCTCTAGTATTCCAGGAGTTACTATTGTTTTTTAAATCATGAATGGGTATTGAATTTTTAATCAGGAATGTGTGCTTTTTCTGCAGTTGTTGAGCTAATCATATATTTAACTTTAAAAAATTAGGACTTTGGGATTAACAGATACACAGAACGATATATAAAATAGATAATAAGGATCTACTGTACAGTACAGAGAAATATATTCACTGTCTCGTAATAACCTGTAAAGGGCAAGAATCTGTAGAAGAATACGTATATATAGACATGTAGATTCACTCAACATACATGTGCTCACAACATTGTAAATCAACAATACTTCAAGTCTTAAAACAATCTATCATGTGGTATATTACATTTGTAAATTTTGGAATGTTAGGCCATTCTGGATTTGGTCTGATTCATATAGACTTTTTGCTTCTCTGTGCAGAAATGAGATAGGCCTACGATATTCTTTTCTTGTCCTGCCCTTATGTGGTTTGGTACCAAAGTCATACTGGATTTGTAGAGGCAGGTGGGAAGAAAGGACTTTTTCACTCTTTTTATTTTTAAAGATTTTGAGATTGAAATGATCTCTTCCTTTAAAGTATCTTAGAACTTGCCAGCACAAACATCTAGGAAGATTTAAAACTATGAAATTCCGTCTAAATACTGCTTTTATTGAGTTCTGTGGGTTTGAAAATGTAGCATTTTTCTTATTCAGTTCAAAGAACTTTTATATTTATTTCAATTATTCTTTAATCCATGAGATTTTTTAGATGTGTTTTAAAATTTCCAAAAGTCTTTTTGTTATTAATGTTGCATTGTGAATGAAGAATGTGGCATTTTGGTATTGAAAATTTGAAATCTTTTTAGATTTGCTTTGGCCTAGGACATGATCAGCTTTTGAAAATGATCCATATGCGTTTGAGAAGATTGTGTGTTCTTGGATTGTCAGGTGTGGAAATCAAGCTCTTTAATTGTTATTTACGTCAGCTATATCTTTACTGATTTTTTTTTGTCAGTAGTTGAGAGAGATGTTTTGAAATTCATAAGTTTATCACTTTTTCACTGCGGTTTTATCAGATTTTGTTTTATATGGTTTCAGCTTATTTCATCTAAATTCTCAAAAGTTTAGAATCATATGATCTTACTTGTGACTTGAAGCATTTGTCACTATATAATGACCCATTTTAGCCCTAATAATTTTCTCTTAAAGCGTATTGTATTTTATATTAACATAGCTCTTCCAGCTTTAGTTAATATTTGCTTTTTAATTTATTTCCACTTTTTAAAAAATTTCCACTTATTTACTTTCTTTTTACTTTCCTTTTCATATTTTTACATTGTAAGTCTTTTAAAAATAGCAATAGCTGGAATTTAAAAAATCCAATTGAATTATCTCTGCCCTTTAATTTGTCTTTTTTTTTTCATTTATGTTTATTGTGATTAATGTGACATTTCTACTTTTTTCATCCATCTTTAGTTTTCTTTTCGTCTTGTGTCTTTTTTTCTTCTTGCCTTTGTTTTTCTTACAGCTTTTTGTCCATCTCTAATTGTTCGGATTTTGTACTCCATTCTTTTAGAATTTGTCCTTTAAATTTTACCTCATATATTTAGCTTAACACCTAAACTTAATATTTAACCCGTCTCAAGTAATACATGGACTTTTAAACATTTTAAGTGTTTTAATGCTTCAATCACCCCTCCCCTTCTGTTTCCCCTGCTAATTACTGACCAGTATTTTTTTCTGTCCTACTTTTGTTTTTTAAATGCCTTTATGTTATTTACTTTACTTTTCTCTTGACTGAACCATGCGGCTTGTGGGATCTTAGTTTCCCCACCAGGGATTGAACGCACATCCTGTGCAGTGAAAGCACAGAATCCTAACCACTGGATAGCCAGGGAAGTCCCTATATTCCTTTTAAATGTGAAACATTGTCTGTATTCCCTGTGCTGTATCATATCTCCTTGTAGCTTATTTATTTTGTACATAATAGTTTGCACCTCTTCATCCCCTATCCGTGTCTTGCCCCTTCTCCCGCAGCCAGTATTTTTTTAAACATTGCTTTCCTCCTATCTTTCTTTCCTGGGATCTGGTCAGTTAGAGGTTAAACTTTCCCATTCTGTTCTGTTTCATAAAATAAGTGTTTTAGTTAGATGAGAAAGGAACCTGTTGTCCTCACCTGCACAGTTAGGTGACCAGAGGTAATGTCAGCTCTGCCTTCAGAATCGCAGTTCTCTAGACCCTCTGACTCCACAGAGATGTGCTCAGTGAGGACTCTGCTGAGAGCCCTGAGGCCCTGTGGGATCTCCCAGGGTGGGGATGGTCCCTGTGCCTTCGGGTGGATGGCTGATCAGTACTGTGTGGGAGAGATTACGAGCCAAGGCCCAGCATGCTCTTTCCTTTGGGCCACTCCTCTGCGGTCAGAGCACTCTCTCCTGACAGTCCAGACGTGAGGACTCTGTGCTACTGCAGAGGCCACAGGTTCGATCCCTGCTGGGAAAACAGATCCCACAAGCTGGGCTCCACGGTCAAAACAAACAAACAAAAACCCACTCTCTTTGGCTGGATAGAGAGCCTAAAGAAAGTCCATCCAAGTCTAGACCACTTTTGTCCCATAGAAATATAGTACATGCCTCAAATTTTCTAGTGTCTAAATTTTATAGACAAAAAAGAAACAGGTGAAACGAATTAAATATGTTTTACTGAAAACACTGTGTCCAAGATACTATCATTTCAACATTATTTATCCACAAATAAATGAGTAATGATTCATCTGAAAAGTTTTCCTGTGTGAAGTCTCTTAGCCTGGTGTGTATGTTCACAGCCCATTTCAGTTTCAACTAGCCTTGTTTCAAGTGATCAGCTGTTCCATGTGATTCATGGTGACTGTGTTAGGACAGGTCATCTCTGTTAGTTGAACTTAGCTCTGCATCCACCCGCTTTGCCCCCCACTGTTTAAGAGTATTGTGGGTTTATTGCATTTAGGCAACTATGATAGGTTGAATTTGTTACTTGATCTCTGTCCCAAATCACATCACAAATAAAGATTCCTTAATTATGGAAAGATGTGTTCTTGGGAATGTCTTCCTCATCTCGCGTTAGTTATCTCACAGCCTCCAGTGGATATAAGTGGATGTTTTGTGGGAAGAATGGAAAAGATTTTATTTTTGTTTATTATTGATTTATCTGAAGAAGAAAATGGCAACCCACTCCAATATTCTTGCCTGGAAAATTCCATGGCAGGCTGCAGGCCACAGAGTTGCAAAGAGTCAGCCGCGACTAAGCAACGGAGCACATTATTGCTATATAGTTGATTTACAATGTTGTGTTAATTTCTGCTGTACAGCAGAGTGACTCATCATACACACATGTACATTCTAATATTCCTTTCCGTTATGGTTTATGCCAGGACATTGGATAGAGCCCCCTGTGATATGCAGTAGGACCTTGTTTGTCCATCCTATGTAATAGTTTGCGTCTCCTAACCCCAAACTCCCAATCCATCCCTCCTCCGTCTCCCTCCCCCTTGGCAACCACAAGTCTGTTCTCTATCTCTGTGAGTCTGTTCCTGTTTGTAGATAGATTCATTTGTGCCATATTTTAGATTCCACGAAAGATTTTACTTTTAAATATAAGTAGTTTATTTTTAAGTGAAATAAAAGTTCTGCTTTCACCTTACCAGATCTTACTATTTGGGTAGGGTTTTTTTTCCTTCTTTTTTTTTTTTCCTACTTTAATTCCATGCTTCCATTAAAAAAAAAATATTTATTTGGCTGTATCAGGTCTTAGTTGCTTCCCACGGGATCTTCTGTTGCTGCGCACAGGCTCGTTGTGGTGCGTGGGCTTTGGAGTGAGAGGGCTCAGTTGTTGCTTCCTCTGCAGCATGTGGGATCTTAGTTCCCCAACCAGGGCTCAAACCTGTGTCCCCTGCATTGCAAGGTGGATTCTTAACCCCTGGATTACCAGGGAAGCCCCTCGCTTGCACTCTTTCTTGTTTCTTTGCCATTTCATTGTAACTCTGTGTTTTGGGAAATCTCAGATGTGTGTGCTATGCAGAGGATAGCATGGTGAGCCCCCAGGGGCCATCCCAGACCTTCAGCCAATAACCGGACAGCTGTTTCACCTGTATCAAAACCTGTGTTCATCCTCCCATCTGTCCCCCAACCCTCAGTGACTTTGCATTAAATTCTGTACATCACTATCACTGCATCTGTGTCAGGATATGTTTTTTAAAACCACAATACAATACTTTATCACACTTTAAAAAAAAGATAGGACTTGGGGCTTTCACTTCATGTGGCCTGGAAAAAAAAAAGGAATCACTCTCAAAGTAGCAAGTATTCAGGTATCCGCACTTATAAACAATGGTTCAAGTCAGGATCCATACACAGTCCATTCATGCCTCTCTCTCTTTTTTAGTTTATTCGGCTGTGCCGGGTCTTAGCTGTGGCATGTGGGATCTAGTTCCCTGACCAGGGATCCAACCTGGGCCCCCTGCATTGGGAGTGTGGAGTCTTAACCACTGGACCACCAGGGAAATCCCCGTATGTCTCTTTTTAGTCTGTAGATTTCCCTTCTGTCTCCTCCATGCAATTTATTTCTGGAAGAAACTGAGTCATTTGTCATGTAGAATGACGTACAGTCAGGATTATGCTGCTGCCTTGCATAGCATGCCTAAGCTGCTTCTCTTTTCCCGTAAATGTGTGATTCGATGGAAAGGCCTGATCAGATTCCAGTTAGATTTTTTACAAGGCTGTTTGAGAGGGCGTGGCGCGTGCTTCTCTCGGGCGCTGAATGTCTTCTGGGCTCTCTCTTGGCCGGTGGCCCCCGGTGGCCCCCGGTGGCCTCGCCTGGACCATGGATCCCCGTGTCTCGCGATGTCTCAGAAATTTCCATCTCCTTATCTGTGCTGCATGTTGACTCATTTCTTCAATTATAAATTCCAATTTGCTCAGTCATGTTTCCATGTACATCCAATCTGCTGTTTAGCCCACTGACATTTTTAAAATTTAAAAATAGAAAATGTTTTTTCTAAATCATTTCTTTAAATCCCATTTTGTTTCAAGTCTTATCTGTTTCTGATCTTGGTAATAGATCATGTTTGTGTCTGTGTCTTTAACTTCTTTGAACATTTCATACAGAATGTACAACTGCTCTGTATGTGACAGTTTTAATACTGGCAGCCTTCAGAGGTCTAAGTCCACTGCTTACTGTCTACTCTGACTTGTGGTAGCTTGCTTGCTTCTGTGACTGGGTATCTTTGGGCTCTTTTCTTGGTCTCAATTAGGGGCAGTCATTGGGGCCTAAATGGGGATCAGGGAGATTTCAGAGAAGACTTGCCTCTGCTTTTGCAACAGCTGAAAGCTGCCATCCACCTGGGTCTACACTGGCCCCTCTGAGAGGCTCTCACGAGCCCAGGCTCAGCATCTGCACTCAAGGCCACATCAGCTCAGCCTCCTGATAGCAGAGCTGCCGTGACCATTTACTTTCCTGTAGCCCTGCTGCTCCCAGGCGCTCAGGGCCCACTTCTCTGGTTCTGAGCTCCCAGCTCAATTTATTAAAATTTAACTAAAAAAGGTTTTATGGTTTATTTATTTATTTTGAGAAGGTAGGAGATTTCCCCTACCTCTTGTGAGACCAACAGTGTCTTAAAGTATATGACTTTTCCAGAGGTTCGTTGTTGTTATGGGAGTGTTGTAAGAACCGCGTTGGTCATGATGCCAGAATTGGGAAAAATCTGCCCACCCCAAGAAACTCAACTCTTTATGTGTGTGCGTTCCTACAGGAATTCATTGAAGAGTTGCTGTCTCCCCCCTTTGGGGGCCTGGTGGCATTTGTAAAGGAAGCTGAAGCTTTGATTGAGCGTGGACAAGCGGAACGACTTCGAGGGGAAGAAGGTCTGAGGACGGGGTGGTTGTAGTGGGGTCAGGGGAAAGGTGAATGGAAAAGAAAACTTCAGGGATGCAGATTACACGGGGAGGGTGTCAGGCACGAGCGAAGGGGTCAGGAGAACAGCAGAACAGAGGGGTTGCAGGGTGAGGACGGCCGCACCTTGGGGAGCACATAGCGGGAGCAGACATCACTTAGCCGTGATCCTTTTCCTCCTCCTCTCAGCCCGGGTTACTCAGCTGATCCGTGGCTTCGGCAGTTCCTGGAAATCGTCGGTGGAGTCTCTGAGTCAGGATGTGATGCGGAGCTTCACCAACTTCAGAAACGGAACCAGCATCATCCAGGTAACCTGCGACTCCCAGCCCCACTCCCACCCCTCCCCATCACTGGTTTGCCCTCCTCTTTCCTCGGACTCATACAAGTGACCCCTGATCTTCAACTGCCAGCTGTACCCAAAGTTCTGGCTGAGCCCTAAGCTGACGGCTGTCATCATCCTTAGCATCACCCTGCATCTCATCCCTCCATGACTTTCTCTGAGCAGGGAGCTCTGACCCAGCTGATCCAGCTCTATCATCGCTTCCACCGGGTGCTGTCTCAGCCGCAGCTGCGGGCCCTCCCTGCCCGGGCCGAGCTCATCAACATCCACCACCTCATGGTGGAACTCAAGAAGCACAAGCCCAACTTCTGATGCGCCGAGCCCTGGGGGCCGCCAGCCCTCTCCACGGACTTCTGTGCCCCATCCCATCCCCTTTCCCCTGGGGCTCCCTGCCAGTTCCCCCCTTGCCTCCTAGGTTCTCACATGCCTCACTCTGCCTTCAATCCCAGGACCTCGCTTCATCAGGATGATCTGGATCCCCTTGGCTTTGGGAATCTTGTGTCTTCAAGTTTCCCAGGACCACTTCCTCTTGGGCTTCCAAAATAACCTCAGTAATCTTTCCAGTTTTGTCATTCCTCTCTTTACTCCCACTGCCCCACCCCCAAGGCTTTTTTCTTCTCGCAGTAAAACATTCTGGTTCACTCAGCTCTTGTCAGCATGTCATGAGGTGTGAAGCCTCGACTCTTGGAATTGGTGTGGCAGGGGAAGACTGTCTCATAATGGTTGGCTTTTTTTTTTCTTCCACTCAAAGTGATTTATTTTCTGTAGCTTTTTGACCTAAGATCTCAGCAACTTGAACACTAATCAGTCCCCTCCTGGCTTGAGAGTTACATCAAGGTCAGTCTGCAGAAACAATAAATACTTAATATGATATAACACTCTTTTCCTATTTCTTTTCTCTTTCCTCCTGGGGCCTTCAAGTAGCCCTATCTCTGCTCCAGGATCACCTTTGCTCTCTGACTGCCTCCTGGGCCTGCATTCCTTTCTGGTGGGTGTCCAGAAACTTGGGGCACGCAGTTACCTCTAACCTCCAGCTCCTTCAGGCCAAAGTGGCTGCGTTGGTTTTAGGGCAACCAACTTCAGGAGGGCAACCAACTTTAGGAACTGCTTCAGGAGTAACCAAACTGGCGGAGAAAGTGGCCCTGGAGAAAATGGCAGATGCCGGCCGTCTTGGCTCCCCTAAGGCAGACACCAGCTCTCCTTGCCTCTGGCCTCCCCAGGTTGACGCTGGGATTGCCTTCTCTCCTTGAGGGTCAGCCCCCTAGCTCCTTCGGTGTGACCGTCACAGCCCTTGTTAGGGGGCTGCGGTTCCCACTGCACTGGGCCGTGAGCAGGTCAGGTCTGCTGTGTGGCCATCTCATCCCGTCCTGTGTCTCGGCCCCTTCCTGCTGCCGCGGCCAGTACGTTCCCATTTGAACTCAGACTCTAGACGGAGGAGACATAGGGGCCCCTGTAAATGCGAAGGGGGAGGGCCAGTGCCATCAGGGGGAAATGGTAACTGGGGGACGTCCCCCCAGCCCCCGACCTACTCATTCCCCGGAGTGGCCACTTGGGCCCTCTGGATGCTGGCCCAGCCCGCCCACGGAGGCGGGGAGAATCAGGGTGCGAAGCGGCGCCCCGCACTCCCCGAGCGCCGGGGCTGGGGGCGAGGCCCGCGCTTCGCGGGGTTAGGGCCGGAGAGCGCGGCGGATGGGCGGCCGCGCCAGCCGCCTCTCCCGCTGGCGCCTTTTGGGGTGCCGCCCCTGCTCTGACAGCGGCTCGCGGACCAGCCTGGGACCCGCACCTCGGAGCTTCCGCCTCGGATGGTCTGAGGGATGGCGGGGGTGCAGGGAAGGGGCCTGAATGACCGCACCCCGCGTCCCCGGCACCCTCGCGGCTTTGCCCGCCCTGACTCCCCCGCAGGCCTTCCCTGAGGCCCGCCCCGCGCTGGGCGGTGCCGCTCCGACGGGGACACCCCGAGCTCGCTCCTGGGCGCCCGCGGCCTGGGAACCTTCCAACCCCCACCTTCCTTTCCTGTTCCTCGCCCCCCACCACTCCACCGGGACCCAGATGTCCGCACGCTGACCTGATCCCTGCCCCAGCTCGAGGAGGACGAGAAGGGCCCAGGCTTTGGGACTAGGGAACCGCAGGTTGCTTTGACAGAGCAGTTTCCCAGAGAAGGGGGTCGGGGTGCGGGGCGGCTCTGGATAGCCCAAGGGAGACTGCCGACACAGGCGTCTTCGTCGAAGTCCAGCTACGGCGCCAGCGGGAGAAGGGCCGTGCACGCTGGTACCTCGGTTTTCGAAGTTCTGAATTTCCCTTGTCCTGTCCATCCCCTAACCCAAATACACACGCTGGACAGAGAAGCATGTTTTTCTGCAGGCCTCCCCGAGGGGCATTGCTGGAATCTGAGAGGGCTTACATACCGGGGCCGAGAAGCATTACGGTTATATTGGCGCACACAGTTTCCCGGGTCGTCGAACCCACCCTGGAATCTGCAGCCGCCCTCCGAGCCAGCCGGCGGTGTCAGGACCGCAAGAAGAACAAGAGGGGAACCGGAGCCGCGGTGCCCACGTCGACCTCCAGGGGGCAGCATCGACCAGGGACGAGCTCGGCCGCTCCGCCCGTCGGCGGTCTGGGTGGCTGAGTCCGCTCTGGGAGGCAGTCAGGCCTCCAGGCTCCCCGGCCACGCTGAAGCAGCGGAGGGGCTTTTCTTTCAGTCCAAAGACGTGCAGTCCCTGTGGCTTAGGTGGGTCCTTGTGATCCCCAGGCTGAAACGCATAACTTCTGGCTAACGCCACCGCTCCTTAAACTCCCTCGCTTTTTCCCTTTTGCTAATAACGGACCCACTGGACTCACAGACCCAGAAGCATCAGGGATCACCACCTCAGACAAGACTGTGTCAATATCCTCCTTCCCTTTGCTCATCTGTAAGACTCACATCTGCATCTGGCACACTGGTCCCTGTCCTTGCCTAGTGTCTATAGGAAGGACTTGGAGACATCCCTTTGGCTTCTAACAGTCCCCCAGTGCTATTAAGGGATCTCTGTCCTTTAAAGAAATATCATTTCCTTCTATTTTTACACCTCTGTGTCCTCAGCTTGTCCTGAGTTGTTTACTGATTTCCTTTTGGCTGCACTGGGTCTCTGTTGCTTCGAGCGGGCTTCTCGATGCAGCTACTTCCCTTGTTGCTGAGCGAGGGCTGGAGGGCGCGGCTCAGTGGTTGTGGCTCATGGACCTAGTTGCCCCTCGGCATGTGGAATCTTCCCAGACCAGAGACCGAACCCATGTGCTCGGCATTGGGAGGTGGAGTCTTAACCCCTGAACCACTAGGGAAGTCCCTGAGTTTTTTTCAACTGGACTCTCTGGGAAACATTCACTCTGTGTTCAACAGCTCTGTCTCTGCACAAAACGGAAGTGCCATCTCAGCATCAATTCCAGAGCTATTGAATGTGGACATGTACCCTGAGGGCGAAAGAAACGAAGCTCCTCCTTTCTTCCCAACCTATTAATATGGACCCAGCCACCTTGCATTTAAGAAAGGTGGCTTTTCTGACTTGAGGAAATCAGGCATGAGGGGGAAGCAGGCAAATTCCCTGGGTTCCAACACAGATTTAGGGTGAAGATCCAAGGAAAGAAGGAGAAAGCAAGATTGAGACAACTTTGAAATCAGCTCTCTCCACCCTGGAGAAAATGGACCCAGCAATTCATGTTGCATTTCAGTTTGCAGGGAGTTTTGGAAACAGTATTCATTAAACCAAGGCATATGTATTTTTAAAACTGGGGAATAGTTGCTTTACAATATTGTGTTGGTTTTTGCTATACAAAGGAGTGAATCAGCCATCTGTGTACATATATCCACTCCCTCCTGAACCTCCCTGCCCACTATCCCACCCCGCCAGGTCATCTCAGGGCACCGAGCTGAGCTCCCTGTGCTATATGGCAGGTCCCCACTCGCTAGCTGTTTTACACATGGCAGTGAACACACATCAGTCCCGATCTCCCACTTCTCCCCACCCCCCACCTCACCCCCGTCCCCACATGTCCACTCTCTGTGTGTTTCTATTCCTGCCCTGCAAATAGGTTCCTCTGTACCATTTTTGCTAGACTCCACATATACGCACTGCTGCTGCTGCTGCTGCTAAGTTGCTTCAGTCGTGTCCGACTCTGTGCGACCCCATAGATGGAAGCACACCAGGCTCCCCCGTCCCTGGGATTCTCCAGGCAAGAACACTGGAGTGGGTTGCCATGTCCTTCTCCAATTTGTGAAAGTGAAAAGTGAAAGTGAAGTCGCTCAGTCGTGTCCGACCCTTAGCGACCCCACGGACTGCAGCCTACCAGGCTCCTCCATCCATGGGATTTTCTAGGCAAGAGTACTGGAGTGGCTTGCCATTGCCTTCTCCGACATATATGCGTTAATACACACTATTTGTTTTTCTCTTTCTCACTTATTTCATTCTGTATGACAGTCTCTAGGTCCATCCACATCTTTACGAATTACCCAGTTCCGTTGCTTTTAATGGCTGAGTATAGGTACCGTATCTTCTTTATCCATTCATCTTGCTCCCTGTGTTCTCTGATAGCTACCATGGATTCAGCCAACAATAAATAAGTCAAGGTCCCTGAAATCACAAAGCAGATGTTTCATCTCACTGAATTCATACCCCTGCCCCCGGAAGTGTTCTTCCTGTGTTCTGTGCTGGACTAAGTAATGAGCCCAACGCACACAGCCATTCAGTGGTTTGAACCTTCTGTGCCCCAAATTCCCTCTTGTGCCATGACTCCAGGCTGGGAGTCCTGGAGTTGAAGAAACAGTTGTCAGGAGAGAAATATCACATTAACTCTTAAGTGTGTGGGAAAGTTGCTCAGTCGTGTCTGACTCTTTGCAACCCCATGCACCATACAGTCCATGGAATTCTCCAGGCCAGAATACTGGAATGGGTAGCCGTTCCCTTCTCCAGGGGATCTTCCCAACACAGGGATCAAACCCAGGTCTCCCACATTGCAGGCAGATTCTTTACCAGCTGAGCTATCAGGGAAGCCTAAGAATACTGGAGTGGATAGCCTTTCCCTTCGCCAGGGTATCTTCCTAACCCAAGGATCAAACCCAGGTCTCCCACAGGCAGATTCTTTACCAACTGAGCTATCAGGGAAGCCCTAACTCTAAGAAGTAAGATGAAATTATTGAAGGACCTTTACAGAACTGAGAGGAAAGCTGAATAGGCAGGATTTGGGAAGGACCAAAGCCATGACAGTTCCAGGATTTAGGGACCAAGGGTCAGAAGGCTGGTGGGCAGGAAGCAATGTGCTCTCCTGACCTGACTTCCTTTCCACTCCAAGACATTACTGGCTCTGAGACAGGCTCTTAACCAACATCCCAAAGAATCTGTGAATGAGGATGGGGAAGAGTATATTTTATTTCCACCAACCTCACAGTGAAATTCAGTATTTCTTCCAAGGCAGTTGTCTATAGAAAATTTTAAAATAATACTAAAATCGACTTTTATGGTTACCACACACCAGCAATAATACGATAGTAACAAAACATTCCTCCCCATGGTGCAGCCCCCTCCCACTCCCCCTGGCTTGGCATATCACCACACACAGGGGATGAACCACTTTCAGTCACAAACACACACAGTCTTTGGAGATTTCCCTTTACCCTCAACTGCCCCTCTCTCCTGAGGTCTCCTTAACCTGATAGTCTATAATCCCACCTGCTGTATGGGCAGTGCTTTGATGGCCATCCAACCCCCTTCCATCAAGGGTTTGAATACAACAGCCAGCTTTTTCTGCATTCCTCAAGGACAGGAAGTCCATACCAGCTGCGTGCCTATTAAAGAAAAGGAGATTCCTACCTTGTCTGACCTTTGAACACTCTATTCAAAGGTGTTCTCTGATCTCCTTCAGCACCAATGGAACACCCTCCAGATCCATTGGATGACAGATATTTCTGATGATAACAGCTCACTCCTGGTACATTCCGGATGGCCCATCGCCTCTCAGGTCTCCAGTCCAGTTGCTTCTGTTGCGGAGAGAGTTTCTATGTGCAGATTTTGTACTTTTTTTCTGAAGCACCATATCACTCCTTCTGCTGAAACTTTGCCACTTTGTAACTTAGAGTTTCAGCTGAAACTTTGCCACTTTGTGATTTTTATTGAGATACAGTACAGTTGGTTTACCATGTTGTGTGCAGCAAAGTGATTCAGTTAAAGGCATATATATATACATTCTTTTTCATATTCTTTTCCATCATGGTTTATCACAGGATATTGAGTTCCCTGTGCTATACAGTAGGACCTTGTTGTTTATACATTCGATATAGACCAGTTTGTATCTACTAACCCCAAGCTCCCAGTCAGTCCCCCCACCGTAGCTTCTAATTTTATCTTCATCAAAGAGCTTTAATCCAAGATCCAAAGATTCCTTCTTCAAGTAACAGCATAGCCCATCTCCTTTAAGATTTCTTTGGTTATCTTTGTTAAAAAAAAAACAAAACAACTTGACCTTAAATTCTTCTGAGGATCTCTCAAAATAATGCAAAATTTGGATGTCAGCTGTATAAATTCACACACTATAATGTCTGGAGGCAAGTCAGATATATCAAACATTTGAATTTCTATCTTTATCAACATGAAACCATCTCGATTCTTTCTTTTATCTCCCCTCATTTGGGGATCAGTGGGTTTGAGGTTTTTCTTTGCAGAAGTTTCTCTGCATCTCCAGCACTGACGTCTTGTATTTTTGCGGTAGAGCTGGACACAATATCGTTAGAGAAGCCATAATTGGCCTGATGCTGCTGCTGCTAAGTCGCTTCAGTCATGTCTGACTCTGTGCAACCCCATAGACGGAAGCCCACCAGGCTCCCCCGTCCCTGGGATTCTCCAGGCAAGAACACTGGAGTGGGTTGCCATGTCCTTCTCCAATGTGTGAAAGTGAAAAGTGAAAGTGAAGTCGCTCAGTCGTATCCGACCCTTAGTGACCCCACGGACTGCAGCCTACCAGGCTCCTCCATCCATGGGATTTTCTAGGCAAGAGTACTGGAGTGGCTTGCCATTGCCATCTCCGAATTGGCCTGATATGTGGCAGCAAAACCTTCTGTGGTCTTAGGGAACCAAGCCTTCCATCCAGACCCTGTGTTGGCAGTGTCCCCAGGCTGCTGGCCCCAAAGAGTCCATTGTTTCTACTGGAATTCTCTTGGGTGTCTTTGATCCTTAAGTCATTTTTGCATTTGCAGCTGCTCATCGAACTCCTTGTTTCCATCCAAGGGTTGCTACCTAGCACAGGGCAGGGGCCAGGAGAGCCAAGAGCCTGTTCCACCAGGTTTGGGAGCCATGACCAAGTTATCTGAGGCAACTGTTCAGACACTGTTCTCAGTATTTAACACACTAAGTCTTTGAATCACAGGTTGGCTCACAGCAACCCTGTGAGGTTGGAACTATTGTTATCCCCACTTTACAGATGCGAAAATGAGGGTCCAGAGGTCTTGACCAAAGTCTTGCATGGCAAGGCTGGGATTTGAATTAGGAGGTCTGCTCCGATCCTGATGGAGAAGGCAATGGCAAGCCACTCCAATACGATTGCCTAGAAAATCCCATGGATGGAGGAGCCTGGTTGGCTGTAGTCTATGGGGTCGCTAAGGGTCGGACACAACTGAGCGACTTCACTTTCACTTTTCACTTTCACACATTGGAGAAGGAAATGGCAACCCACTCCAGTGATCTTGCCTGGAGAATCCCAGGGAAGGGGGAGCCTGGTGGGCTTCCGTCTATGGGGTCACACAGAGTCGAACACGACTGAAGTGACTTAGCAACTTAGCAGCAGCTCCGATCCTGAACCACCACTACTCACCATTTCCCAGAGACCGATAAGATGATATCTAGCCTGCCTGTACATTCCCTGACCCACCTGCTCTGCGGTGCCACTCTTTCCACAGTACTCTGCGCTTTCTGGCTCCGACCCACCCCCCTACCCCACCAACACACACTCTAATGAGCCGGGAGCCTCCTCCAACCGCTCACTTCTCCTTGGAGTGCTCCCTTACTTCCTGACTTTCACTGAAATTGAACTCTCCCTGGAGGGTACCACCTCCTCTGCAGGCTTCTAAAATGAGAAATGTTTGTTTTCTCATACGTGAGGGTCCTTTCTCCCCCACAGATGGCTGTTTCCAGATCCTCATCCTCCACCCCCAGTTTCTAGTATAAAATAACTCACTGCCTCTGAGGCCCAACTGTTAGGCTAAATTGCCATCTTCCTTCTTCTTGGTTACTGTCTGCCTCACTGCCTCACTCAGGGGGCCACTGGCACTCGGCAGACTGCCTCTTTCTGTCTCATCATCCGAGGAGAGGACCCATTCCCCACCTAGGTCCTCAGCACTTTGGTGACTTCATGACCTGGACCATCGTCTCCACTTCAGCTCAGCCAGTGCATCACACTGCCACACCCTGGCCCTTGTCATCTGAAGCAGCTCTTCCAGAATCACTCAGCTCCCATCTATCCTTCTTCCCATCCATCTCTACTCCTCTCATGACCATTTTTCAGTCTCCTGGGACATCCAGGTCAACGGAATATTCCTTCTTCCATCAACCCCGCCTTATGCAGCTTCACCACTGTGGTTCTTCATTTCATCAACTCTCTTGCCAGTATCCTGAACTCCCTCACGCTAGTGTATTTTCACTCTTCATACTTCTCAGGCAAAAATCTCAAACCTGGGTGAGCCTAATGATCTCTTTTCTCCAAGATTTTACTCTGCAAGTCAAGAAACGGAGGAAGTCTCCAGCCAAGAAATGGTCACCACTCCTCATTCGTGGTCACTGCAAGGCATTGCCTCGTGACCCAGCCACATCAGGCTGGTCACTGACCACTTTAAACTCCCTGGACCTGGAGCCTGTGAGGTGCCTCTGTCTCACCTCACATTCATTTGGTGGCCTTGCTTTTATATCACAGAGAGAGCTGAAGCCATCAGAGGCGGGCTCCTTCAACCACCTGTCACCAAAGTCACAAGGACCTGTGCTCACCGCTCCCTCTTCCTTCAGAAAAGAGTGACGGTTCTCCAGCCTGGTGCATCAGAATTGCCTGGAGGCCATGTTAAAATGTGTTTCCTGGATTCGGAATCCAGAGTGCTAACCATTACATGGGGCTTCCCTGGTGGCTCAGAGGTTAAAGCGTCTGCCTCCAATGAGGGAGACCTGGGTTCGATCCCTGGGTCAGGAAGATCCCCTGGAGAAGGAAACGGTAACCCACTCCAGTGTTCTTGCCTGGAGAATCCCATGGACAGAGAAGCCTGGTAGGCTACAGTCCACGGGGTCGCAAAGAGTCGGACACGACTGAGCGATGGAACGGAACGGAACCATTACATGAGGGAATTTCAGGATCTCTGAGGAGGAACATGACCATCCAATCAAGGATGTGGTTCGAGAGACACCACTTCAAATGCTGGAAAAAATGAGAGAACACATGGAATTCTGGGTTCTATGAACAGAACAAAATGATTAGCAAGCAGAAATACCGATAAAATTATAGCAACAGAAAATGATAACAATCCCTTTAGAAAATATCATTAAAATGCAGATTCTGGGCTTCTGACCTTTAAAAGTCAGAGGATTTTTAATAGATATGGACTGTTTGCAGATTTCAATGATTTCCTTTTAAAGTTGGCATTGCTTTTGTGATTGTCCTAAAACTACACTCTGGTCCCTCTAACAAGTGTATATATATGCATACACACCTACAGTGCTACATAAGGTGCATTCAGATAGATATTTAAAAAGTCAATAAGTATAAAAAACATGTTTTGAGATTGGTTCAAGATAGTGGAGTAGAAGGACGTGTACTCATTACCTCTTGTGAGAGCACCAGAATTGCAACTATTACAACTATCAACAGGAGGACTCTGGAACCCACCTAAAAAGATACCCCCACATCTAAAGACAAAGGCAAAGCCACAAGGAGCTGGTAGGAGGGGCACAATCATGATGAAGTCAAATCCCATACCTGCTGGGTCGGTGGGCCACAAACTGGAGAACGGTAATACCAAAGAAGTTCTCCCACTGCTGTGAAGGTTCTGGGCCCCATGTCAGACTTCCCAGCCTGGGGATCCAGCAAAGGGATTAGGAATCCCCAGGGAATCTGACTTTGAAGGCCAGAGGGGCTTAATTGTAGGACTTCCACAGGACTGGAGGAAACAGAGACTCCGCTCTTCGGGGGCACAGACAAAATTTCGTGTGCACCAGGACCGGGGAAAAGAGCAGTGACCCCACAGGAGCCTGGAGCTGGCCTACCTGCTGGCACTGAGGCTCTCCTGTGGAAGCCTGGGCCAGCAGTGGCCTGCTGCAGGGATGCGGGCACTGGCAGCAGCAGTAGGGGGTGTCCTTTGGCATGAGCCCTCTTGGAGGCCACCATTAGCCCTACTGTAGAGCCTGTAGACTCCAGGGCTGGGTTACCTCTGGCCCGACAACTAACGAGGGAGCGAGTGCAGCCCCACCCATTAGCAGACAATCAGACTTTATTGTTTCACTGAGTAAAATGTTTAAGTTTTACTGAGCACAGCCCCGCCTGCCAGAGCATGACCCAGTTTTTCCCACTGCAGTCCCTCCCCTCAGGAAGCTTACACAAGCCTCTTAGCCTCCTCCACCAGAGGGCAAACTGAAGAAGCAAGAACTACAATCCTGAAGCAGCCAAAATGAAAACCACAACCACAGAAAGTTAATCAAAATGAAAAGGTAGAGGATTATGAAGGGATAAGATAAAACCCAAGAAAAATAACTAAATGAAGTGGCGATAAGCAACCTTCCAGAAAAATAATTCAGAATAATGATAGTGAAGATGATCCAGGATCTTGAAAAAAGAATGGAGAAGATGCAATAACTGTTTACCAAAGACCCAGAAGTGGGCTTCCCTGATGCCTCAGTTGGTAAAGAATCTGCCTGCAATGCAGGAGACCCTGGTTCGATTCCTGGGTGGGGCAGACCTGCTGGAGAAGGGATAGGGTACCCACTCCAGTATTCTTGGGCTTCCCTTGTGGTTCAGCTGTTAAAGAATCCACCTGCAATGAGGAAGACCTGGATTCAATCCCTGGATTGGGAAGATCCCCTGAAGAAGGGAACGGCTACCCACTCCAGTATTCTGGCCTGGAGAATTCCGGGGACTTTATAGCCCATGGGGTTGCAAAGAGCTGGATACTCATGGAGCAACTTTCACTTTCGCTTTTCAAAGACCCAGAAGAACTAAAGAACAACAACAACAAAAAAAAACAACAGAGAAACAAACAAACAAAAAAAACACTAGAAGGAATCAATCACAGAATAACTAAGGCAGAAGAATGGATAAGCGACCTGGAAGACAGAATGGTAGAAATCACTACTGCAAAACAGAATATAGAAAAAAGAATGAAAACAGCCTAAGAGACCACTGAGACAACATTAAATGCACCAACATTCACATTATAGGGGTCCCAGAAGAAGAAGAAGAGAGAGAAAGGGTCTAAGAAAATATTTAAAGAGATAACAGCTGAAAACTTCCCTAACATGGGAAAGGAAATAGTCAACCAAGTCCAGAAAGCCCAGAGTCCCAGGCAGGATAAACCCAAGGAGGAACACACTGGGACATACAGTAATCAAACTGACAAAAATTAAAGATAAATAAAATATTAAAAACAACAAGTGAAAATGACAACATACACGGGAACTCCTTTAAGGTTATCAGCTAATTTCTCAACAGAAACTCTACCAGCCGGAAGTGAATGACACGATATATTTAAAGTGATGAAAAAGAAGAATCTGCAACCAAGAGTACTCTACCCAGCAAGACTCTTGTTCAGATTTGGCAGAGAAATCAAAAGCTTCACAGACAAGAAAAAGTTAAGAGAATTCAGCATCACCAAACCAGCTTTCCAACAAATGCTAAAGGAATTTCTCTAGGCAGGAAATACAAGAGAAGAAAAAGACCAACAAAAAATAAACCCAAAACAATTAGGAAAATGGTAATAGAATCATACATATCAATAACTACCTTAAATGTAAAGGGATTAAATGCACCAACCAAGAGACATAGATTGGCTAAGTGGATGGAAACATGTGCATGTATTCACTTCTACTTAACACATTACTTAATCTCCCAAACTGTACATAATTATTTTATATTGTTAGGTTAATCACGTTCCCATTAACTTGATAGTTATAAATATCAACTAGTTACAGCTATCAACTTGATAGTTACAAGTTACAACCTGATAGCTGTAACTATCATTTTTTTGTCTGGTAATTGACTGTGAAAACTGATAAGCATCTTTTATCATTGTAATAATACGGACCACATGGACCACAGCCTTGTCTAACTCAATGAAACTAAACCTTGCCTTGTGGGCCCACCCAAGACAGACGGGTCATGGTGGAGAGGTCTGACAGAATGTGGTCCACTGGAGAAGGGAATGGCAAATCACTTCAGTATTCTTGCCTTGAGAACCCCGTGAGCAGTATGAAAAGGCAAAAAGATAGGACACTGAAAGTTGAACTCCCCAGGTCGGTAGGTGCCCAATATGCTACTGGAGATCAGTGGAGAAATAACTCCAGAAAGAATGAAGGGATGGAGCCAAAGCAAAAATAACACTCAGTTGCGGATGTGACTAGTAATAGAAGCAAGATCCGATGCTGTAAAGAGCAATATTGCATAAGAACCTAGAAAGATAGGTCCATGAATCAAGGCAAATTGGAAGTGGTCAAACAGGGGATGGCGAGAGTGAACTTTGACATTCTAGGAATCAGTGAACTAAAATGGACTGGAATGGGTGAATTTAACTCAGATGACCATTATATATACTACTGTGGGCAGGAATCCCTTAGAAGAAATGGAGTAGCCATGATAGTCAACAAAAGAGTCCGAAATACAGTACTTGGATGCAGTCTCATAAATGACAGAATGATCTCTGTTCGTTTCCAAGGAAACCATTCAATATCAGAGTAATCCAAGTCTATGCCCTGACCAGTAATGCTGAAGAAGCTGAAGTTGAACTGTTTTACGAAGACCTACAAGACCTTTTAGAAATAACACCCAAAAAAGATGTCCTTTTCATTATAGGGGACTGGAATACAAAAGTAAGAAGTCAAGAAACACCTGGCAAATTTGGCAAATTTGGCCTTGGAGTACAGAATGAGGCAGGGCAAAGGCTAATATAGAGTTTTGCCAAGAGAACGCACTGGTCATAGCAAACACCCTCTTCCAACAACACAAGAGAAGACTCTACACAAGGACATCACGAGATGGCCAACACCAAAATCAGATTGATTATATTCTTTGCAGTCAAAGATGGAGAAGCTCTATACAGTCAGCAAAAACAAGACTGGGAGCCGACTGTGGCTCAGATCATGAACTTCTTATTGCCAAATTCAGACTTAAATTGAAGAAAGTGGGGAAAATCACTAGACCATTCAGGTATGACCCAAATCAAATCCCTTATGATTTTACAGTGGAAGTGAGGAATAGATTTAAGGGCCTAGATCTGACAGACAGAGTGCCTGATGAACTATGGACGGAGCTTTGTGACATTGTACAGGAAACAGGGATCAAGACCACCTCCAAGAAAAAAAAATGCAAAAAAGCAAAATGGCTTCTGAGGAGGCCTTACAAATAGCTGTGAAAAGAAGAGAAGTGAAAAGCAAAGAAGAAAAGGAAAGATATACCCATTTGAATGCAGAGTTCCAAAGAATAGCAAGGAGAGATAAGAAAGCCTTCCTCAGTGATCAATGCAAAGAAATAGAGGAAAACAATGGAATGGGAAAGACTAGAGATCTCTTCAAGAAAATTAGAGATTCCAAGGGAATATTTCATGCAAAGATGGGCTCGATAAAGGACAGAAATGGTATGGACCTAACAGAAGCAGAAGATATTAAGAAGAGGTGGCAAGAATACACAGAAGAACTGTACAAAAAAGATCTTCAGGACCAAGATAATCACGATGGTGTGATCACTCACCTAGAGCCAGGCATCCTGGAATGTGAAGTCAAGTGGGCCTTAGGAAGCATCACTATGAACAAAGCTAGTGGAGGTGATGGAATTCCAGTTGAGCTATTTCAAATCCTAAAAGATGATGCTGTGAAAGTGCTGCACTCAATATGTCAGCAAATTTGGAAAACTCAGCAGTGGCCACAGGACTGGAAAAGGTCAGTTTTCATTCCACTCCCAAAGAAAGGCAATGCCAAAGAATGCTCAAACTACCGCACAATTGCATTCATCTCACACGCTAGCAAAGTCATGCTCAAAATTCTCCAAGCCAGGCTTCAGCAATACGTGAACTGTGAACTTCCAGATGTTCAAGTTGGTTTTAGAAAAGGCAGAGGAACCAGAGATCAAATTGCCAACGTCCGCTGGATCATTGAGAACGCAAGAGAGTTCCGGAAAAAACATCATTTTCTGCTTTATTGACTATGCCAAAGCCTTTGACTGTGTGGATCACAATAAACTGTGAAAAATTCTGAGAGATGGGAATACCAGACCACCTGACCTGCCTCTTGAGAAACTTGTATGCAGGTCAGGAAGCAAGAGTTAGAACTGGACATGGAACAACAGACTGGTTCCAAATAGGAAAAGGAGTACGTCAAGGCTGTGTATTGTCACCCTGCTTATTTAACTTATATACAGAGTACATCATGAGAAATGCTGGGCTGGAAGAAGCACAAGCTGGAATCAAGATTGGCAAGAGAGATATCAATAACCTCAGATACGCAGATGACAGCACCCTTACGGCAGAAAGTGAAGAAGAACTAAAGAGCCTCTTGATGAAAGTGAAATAGGAGAGTGAAAAACTTGGCTTAAAGCTCAACATTCAGAAAACTAAGATCATGGCATCCAGTCCCATAACTTCATGGCAAACAGATGGAGAAACAGTGGAAACAGTGGCTGACTTTATTTTGGGGGGCTCCAAAATCACTGCAGATGGTGATTGCAGCCATGAAATTAAAAGATGCTTACTCCTTGGAAGGAAAGTTATGATCAACCTAGACAGCATATTAAAAAGCAGAAACATTACTTTGCCAGCAAAGTTCCGTCTAGTCAAGGCTATGGTTTTTCCAGTAGTCATGTATAGATGTGAGAGTTGGAGTATACAGAAAGCTGAGTGCTGAAGAATTGATGCTTATGAACTGTGGTGCTGGAAAAGACTCTTGAGAGTCCCTTGGACTGCAAGGAGATCCAATCAGTCCATCCTAAAGGAGATCAGTCCTGGGTGTTCATTGGAGGGACTAATGTTGAAGCTGAAACTCCAATAGTTTGGCCACTTGATGCCAAGAGCTGACTCATTTGAAAAGACCCTGACGCTGGGAAAGATTGAGGGCAGGAGGAGAAGGGGAAGACAGAGGATGAGATGGTTGGATGGCATCACCAACTCAATGGGCATGAGTTTGGTTAAACTCCAGGAATTGGTGATGGACAGGGAGGCCTGGTGTGCTGCGGTTCATGGGATCGCAAAGAATCAGACATGACTGAGTGACTGAACTATGTAACTATTATTCATTTTAATACTATTATATCATGATTGGTCAGAAAATAATAGAATTCTGTATCACTAAAACTACCATGTAATATAAAAACCTGTAATCACTTTTTAAAATCCAGATGCATATTAAGTATCTTGGAATTTTTTGAAAAATACTGTTTTTTTCTCCAGAGCTCCAGATATTGTTTTTTTCTCCAGAGCTCCAGATGTGAGTCTAATGAGCAGCCATGTTTAAAAACAACCAGACTATATGATGATCTTTTGCTTTTATATAGTTTGTTTCACTTTTTCTGTTTCAGTGTTTCCATTTCTTTTAGTTTATGTTTTCCAGTTTCTTCATCTCTCTTTTCTTTTTGTTCTTAAACCTTTATCAAGTGTAGTAGAAAAGCTTTTGTATGCATATATATGGATAAATGGTATATAAAATAATTTATATATTTTAGAAAACACAAATTTTTCTTAGTTAAAAGATCAATGACATTTTGGTTCCAGTTGTTTGACTAAGTATGAATAGAATGCTAGATTTCTAATTTATATTCACTCAAAACTTTGGTATAGTTCCATTTATTCTGGCATCTAGTATTACTGCTAAAAAGAAATGCAAGAAGGCAAGTGGTTATCTGAGGAGGCTTTACAAATAGCTGAGGAAAGAGGAGAAGTGAAAAGCAAAGGAGAAAGGGCAAGATATAGCCAACTGAATGCAGAGTTTCAGAGAATAGCAAGAAGAGATAAGAAGACTTTCTTAAATGAACAAAGCAAAGAAGTAGAGGAAAATAATAGAGTGGGAAAGACTAGAGATCTCTTCAAGAAATGGAGATATCAAAGGAACATTTCAAACAAGCATGAGCACAATAAAGGACAGAAATGGTATGGACCTAACAGAAGCAGAAGAGATTAAGAAAAGGTGACAAGAAAACACAGAAGAACTATACAGAAAAGATGTTAATGATGCAAATAACCATGATGTGATCACTCATCTACAGCCAGTCATCCTGAAGTGTGAAGTCAAGTGGGCCTTAGGAAGCATTACTACAAACAAAGCTAGTGAAGGTGATAGAACTCCAGTTGAGCTTTTTAAAATCCTAAAGGATGATGCTGTTAAAGTGCCGTACTAAATATGTCAGCAAATTTGGACAAATCAGCAGAAGCCACAGGACTGGAGAAGCTGAAACTCCAATACTTTGTCCACCTCATGTGAAGAGTTGACTCATTGGAAAAGACTCTGATGCTGGGAGGGATTGGGGGCGGGAGGAGAAGGGGATGACAGAGAATGAGATGGCTGGATGGCATCACCGACTCTGTGGACATGAGTTTGAGTGAACTCCGGGAGTTGGTGATGGACAGGGAGGCCTGGAGTGCTGTGATTCATGGAGTGGCAAAGAGTTGGACATGACTGAGCAACTGAACTGATCTGAACTGAAATTTATGCTCAAAATTCTTCAAGCTAGGCTTCAGCAGTACGTGAATGGAGAACTTCCAGATATACAAGCAGGATTGAGAAAAGGCAGAGGAACCAGAGATCAAATTGTCAACAGTTGTTGGATCAGAGAGGAAGCAAGGAGATTCCAGAGACATCTACTTCTGTTTTATTTATTTTTTCCCCTTTTGTTTATCTTTTTTAATTGGAGGCTAATTACTTTACATTATTGTACTGGTTTTGCCATACATTGACATGAATCTGCCCCGGGTGTACATGTGTTCCCCATTTTGAACCCCCCTCCCACCTCCCTCCTCATCCCTTCCCTCTGGTTCATCCCAGTGCACCAGCCCTGAGCATCCTGTATCATGCATCGAACCTGGACTGAAGATTCGTTTCACAAATGATAATATACATGTTTCAGTGCCATTCTCCCAAATCATCCCACCCTCGCCCTCTCCCACAGAGTCCAAAAGACTGTTCTATACATCTGTGTCTCTTTTGCTGTCTGGTATACAGGGTTATCATTACCATCTTTCTAAATTCCATATATATGTGTTAGTATAAGGAACTAAACAGTCATTTCTCCAAAGAAGGCATACTGATGGCTAACAAACACATGAAAAGATGCTCGACATCACTCATAATCAGAGAAATGCAAATCAAAACCACAATGAGGTACCATTTCACGCCAGTCAGAATGGCTGCGATCCAAACGTCTACAAGCAACAAATGCTGGAGAGGGTGTGGAGAAAAGGGAACCCTCTTACACTGTTGGTGGGAATGCAAACTAGTACAGCCACTATGGAGAACAGTGTGGAGATTCCTTAAAAAACTGGAAATAGAGCTGCCATACGACCCAGCAATCCCACTCCTGGGCATACACACCGAGGAAACCAGAATTGAAAGAGACACATGTACTCCAATGTTATCGCAGCACTGTTTATAATAGCCAGGACATGGAAGCAACCTGGATGTCCATCTGCAGACAAATGGATAAGAAAGCTGTGGTACATTTACACAATGGAGTATTACTCAGCCATTAAAAAGAATACATTTGAATCAGTTCTAATGAGGTGGATGAAATTGGAGCCTATTATACAGAGTGAAGTAAGCCAGAAAGAAACACTTCTGTTTTATTGACTACACTAAAGCCTTTGACTGTGTGGATCACAACAAACTATGGAAAATTCTTAAAAAGATGGGAATACCAGATCACCTTACATGTCTACTGTAAAACCTGTATGCAGTTCAAGAAACGATAATTAGAACCTTACATGGAACAACTGACTGGTTCAAAATTGGGAAAGGAAAAAGCCAAGGCTGTGTATCGTCACTGTTTATTTAACTTATATCCAGAGTTCTGTTCTGTTCTGTTCAGTCGCGTCCGACTCTTTGCAACCCCTTGGACTGTAGCCTACCAGGCTTCTCCATCCATGGGATTCTCCAGGCAAGAATACTGGAGTGGGTTACCATTTCCTTCTCCAAGGGATCTTCCCGACCCAGGGATCGAACCCGGGTCTCCCGCATTGGAGGCAGACTCTTTAACCTCTGAGCCACCAATGCACAGCTTGATGAAGCACAAACAGGAATCAAGATTGCTGGAAGAGAAATATCAACAACCTCATGATACCACTCTAATGGCAGAAAGTGAAGAGGAGCTAAAAAGTCAAGAGATGACAGTGAAAGAGGACAGTGAAGAAGCTGACTTAAAACTCAGTGTGGGAACAGCTAAGACCATGGCATCCAGTCCCATCACTTTGTGGCAAATAGAAGGGCAAAAAGTGGAAGCAGTGACAGATTTTATTTTCTTGGGCTCCAAAATCACTGTGGATGGGAATGCCACCATGAAATTAAAGGATGCTTGCTCCTTGGAAGTAAAGCTATGACAAACCTGGACAGCATATTAAAAAGCAGAGATATCTCTTTGCCAACAAAAGTCCTTATAGTCAAAGCTGTGGTTTTTCCAGTGGTCATATACAGATGTGAGAGTTGGACCATAGAGAAGGCTGAGCACTGAAGAATTGATGCTTTTGAATTGTAGTGTTGGAGAAGACTCCCGAGAGTCCCCTGGACAACAAGGAGATAAAACCAGTCAATCCTAAAGGAAATCAACCCTGAACATTCATTGGAAGGACTAATTGGGAAGCTCCAATACTTTGGCCACCTGATGCAAAGAGCCAATTCATTGGAAAAGACCCTGATGCTGGGGAAGATTGAAGGCAAAAGGAGGAGCGTGGCAGAGGATGTGATGGTTAGAAAGCATTACTGATTCAATGGACATGAATTTGAGTCAACTCCAGGAGATAGTGAAGGACAGGGAAACCCGGCATGCTGCAGTCCCTGGGGTCACAAAGAGCCAGACACGACTTAGAGACTGAACAAGAACAATGATGTTGTTTAAAATAAAGTAAAAACAGGAAATTAACGTGTGATACAGTATTATTAAGTACAGTACAGATTTTGTTCAAATTTCACAAAATTTTTACTAGTCCATAATTTGTTTTCATGCCTTAGTCAAGATTCCATATTGTATTAATTGCATTGAGCAGCTTCAACTGCATGCAGCAAATTCTGTGAAATTTTGTTCTCATTTTTATTCTGTTATGAATATTTTCTAATATTCCCTGTTATGTCTTCTTAGATACACCCATCATTTAAAAGTAAAAATTTAATTTCCGAATATATAGGATTTTTAAAGTATCTTTGATATTAATTTTTCATTTAAATGATTTCTTCTCTGTAGTCACCTTCTGTGTTTTTCTGTCTTTTAACTTTATTGAGTCTTTCGATGGCTATGTCAATGATTTCTCTTGGATTGCACTTGAAAATATGTGGGTTACTTTCAAATATCTTTTGATATTGATTTCTAACATAATTCCACAGAGTTAAGAGAACAGCCTCCGTATGATTTCAATATCTTTAGACCACGAAATTTGGCACCTTGTTTTATGTCCCTGGACATGTTCCAGTGTCTCTTGGTTTATAGTCTATGGAAACTTGAATAGAATATGTATCCTGTATGTTGAATTGGTTCATAGTGCTTTTCAGGTCTACTGTATCCTTCTATTTCTTTTTTCATTCTATTAATTTTTGAGAATTTGATATTGAAACGCCAACTAAAATTCTTAATTTATCTACCTAAAAAGTAATTGTAATATATATTGGAACCATATGCAACTTTGTTCTGTATTTTCCAAGTCTCCTGTAAATGTGTTATCAAACTTTCATAATTTAGAAAAGAAAAAAAAAAAGTTTCCCATTCAGTGTTGGGTGGGTAGGGCGAGAATTTTCATTTGTAACTAGTTTCCAGGTGATGCTCGATGCTTCTGGCTGGGGACCGCACTTTGAGAATCACTGGAGCAGAGGCATTGACCTCCTCCTGCACAAAGCCAGTCTCTCTACCTGTGACTGCCCCTCATTTCCTTGATTAACCCCGCTTCCCCTCCTAAATCTTCAACCTCTCCCTCCCAAAATAAAACCCCTAAAGCCAAACCCTCCTCCACCTCATCTCCTCCTCCTCTGACTGTTCCTGGTACATCATTCAGCCTCATTCACATTTACAGCATGTGTACCTTGATCAGATCCTGATTTAAAAAAGACATAAATAAAAGAAATTTGGGCTGGGTTTTTTTAGTATATTCTGTAAAGAATATTCGGTAAAGAATCTGCCTGTAATGCAGGAGACACCGGAGACTCGGGTTCAGTCCCTGGTTGGGGAAGATCCCCTGGAGGAGGGCATGGAAACCCACTCCAGTATTCTTGCCTGGGGAATCCCTTGGACAGAAGAGGCTGGCGGGCTATAGTCCATAGGGTTGCAAAGGGTCGGACACGACTGAAGCGAATGAGCACGCACACACATGTATGTATAAATGATAACAGTTGTTACATTAAGTGCAGTGGTGAATTTACAACTGATCATTGTACTATAGTTTCAACATTTCCACATGTCTAATTGGAAAAGACTTTGATGACAGGAAAGATTGAAGGCAGGAGAAGGGGACGGCAGATGGTGAAATGGTGGGATGGCATCACCGACTCAATGGACATGAGTTTGAGCAAGCTCCGGGAGTTGATGATGGACAGGGAAGCCTGGCGTGCTGCAGTCCGTGGGGTCGCAGAGTCAGACACGACTGAGAAACTGAACTGAGCATGTTTAAAATTTTTAATAAAAAGCTGGGGGGAAATTCTCTGTCTAGTCCCTCATGCCCACTCTTTCCTTAACACTCTTGGGCTGGTGTCCACCCTCCCAAGTCATGCAAGTGCACTTTCTGTGAACCTCATGTCATTAAATCCATTTTTCAGTTGTCTTCTGCTTGACCTCTCACCAGTATTCAACACTTTGGACCATTTCTTTTTTGAAGCAGTCTGGTCTTTCCTTGGGGTTCAGGACTGAGAGCGCTCCTGTGTTTCTCCTCTCCCCCTGGCTGCTCCTTGCACCTTTGTGTGATCATCCTGCTCTATTTGGCCATCCTGGAGATCCTCAAGGATCATGAGCCCTGGACCCTTCCTCTTCTCAAACTATGTTCTCCCTCCAGGGGATCCATCACAACTGATCCTTGGTTTCAGTTGCTATCAGCTGATCATTCTCAAATATATGTCTTTCCTCTGATCTCCAGACTTGTGGATCTGATTTCCTGCCTGACATCCCTACGTGGATGTCTCAAAGGTCCCAGAAACTTAGCATATTCAAAAGCGAATATGTGAAAGTGAATTCGAAGTGAATATGAATATGATCACAAATAGTGTCAGCTTCAGATCTGGACCATAGAGGTCCTGCCCTGGTCCACAGACTTCAGAGGACCTCCTCTATCACATACAGCATTTTTGAGACAAACCTGGGCACTTCTGTCACTTGGGATCCAGCCCTCAGTTCTGGAACAGCACAACCTGAAACCCCGAACATCTGCTCGTAATTAACACTCTTCTGGCCCCAGGGAAATGCTTTTGCAATCTCTTGCTCTATATCCTGAAAACAAAAGATGACTACAATTGAAGCCTGTGAAAAGCTGAGGTTGAGCCTCTGCTAGATTCTGAAGCACACACTTCTGGAGGGTGGGGAGAATTTAATCAGCAACCCAATTAAGCAAACCCTCATTTTCCCATCGCCTCTGTTCATCTGTATCTTTTTCTTTCAAAATAATTTTTAAAAGCATTATCAGTCAGTCAGTCAGTTCAGTCGCTCAGTCGTGTCCGACTCTTTGCGACCCCATGAATCACAGCACGCCAGGCCTCCCTGTCCATCACCAACTCCTGGAGTTCACTCAAACTCATGTCCACAGAGTCGGTGATGCCATCCAGCCATCTCATTTTCTGTCATCCCTTTCACCTCCCGCCCCCAATCCTTCCCAGCCAAGTTACAGCCAAAATGCATCCCATTTCTCTTGTTCCTGGGTGGTAATTATCATTCTGAAGTCATTAGAAATTATTCCCGTGCATATTTTGTACTTAACAAATATGTTTGTTGTGAGTTTGGGGGAGAATGGATACACGTATATGCAGTGTCCCTTCACTGTCCACCTGAAACTATCACATTGTTAAACAGCTTTACTCCAATAAAATAAAAAGTTAAAATGGTAAAAAAAATTTTTTTTTTAGATCTGGAAGGAAGGTCAAAAATCTCCCCTGAGTAAATCAAATTTGGAACTCACTGATAATAAATAAAACATTAAAAATATGCTTTTTACAACATGCATCATTGTTGGTATATGTTATTTACTTGGCTGTGCTGGGTCTTAGTTGCAGCACTTGGGGTCTTTAGCTGTGCTATGTGAATGATTGGTTGCAGCATGTGGGATCTAGTTCCCTAACGAGGGCTCGAACCCGGGCCCCCTACAGTGGAAGCATGGAGTCTCAGCCACTGGACCACCAGGGAAGTCCCTGATTGTGTATTTTTAAACTCATAAATGTCATACAACATCCATTTTATTATAAAAGAAATTGTAACATCCACTTTTGCAACTTTCCTTTACTCAAATATTGGTAAACATAGCTATAATTCATTGATTTTAACTGTTGTGTAGCAGTGCATTGTAAGAATAAACTGTGCTTTATTTATGCGTTCATTTATCTTAAGGATAGATTAGATTGTTTCTACATTTTCTGGACAATCAAATGATACTGCCATGCCCATTCTTACCCTTGCTTCCTTGTGCATATGGAGAAACGTTTTCCTAAGGAATACATCTAGAAGCCAGGTCACTGGGTTTTAGGGTATGTGCTTTTACAGCCTGAAGTGCTGCCAAATTTCCCTTCAAAGCTGTTATAGTTGTTCACGCTTCGATCCAAAATGGCTGAGTTCCTATAATCCCACATTTTTGTCAACACTTGTTGTTTTCAGAGTTATTTTAATGTTATTGCTACCGTGAAGTAGTAGACAGTTTGGGTTAAGGACACTGAGTGTCTTTTCACATTTATTGGCCATCTGGTCTTCCTCTTTGGTGATCTGCCTGGTCACAGCTTTTGCTCATTTCTCCCTGCCTTGTCCTTTTCTTGTTATCTACAAGGGGTTTTCTTTTTAATTCCCCTTTCATTGATTTTGCTTGGTATGAGGGAATTCTTTCAGCTTTATTTTTTACCACATCGTGTGGCTTGCAAGGATCTTAGTTCCCCAACCAGGGATCAAACCCAGGCCCATGGCAGATAAAGTGGAGGGTCCTCACCGCTGGGCTGCTAGGGAATTCCCTGCAACAGTTCTTTAAAAATCCTGAATACTCATCCTTAGTTGGTCATAGACTGTAAATAGTCTCTAAGTCTGTGGCTTGTATTTTTATGTTGTTTCTTGTCTTATCGAAGTTTAAAATGTTTTTAAAGTATCATATGTGTCCATCTTTTATTGCCTGTGCATTTTGGTCTTATTTAAGAAATCCTATGCTGATATTGTCAATATATTCTCTTGTATTTTCTTCTAAGAACTTCAAGTTTTATTTTTCACATATTGTTAAGTTATCTGATATTTATTTTTGAATGTGTTATAATGCAGGAATCTATTTTGTTTTTTATTGGGATAGGCAATTAATCCCAGACAAGTTAAGAAATAGTCCATCCTTTTCCACATGTCAGTTTTGTCATGTGCCAAATCCTCATATCTTTGAAGGTCTAATTTGTCCATATGCCAGGATGACACTACTTTAAATCACACCAGCATTATGGGACTTCCCTAGTGGTCCAGGGGCTAAGACACTATGCCCCCAATACAGGGGGCCCAGGTTCGATCCCTGGTCAGAGAACTAGATCCCACATCCCACAACTAAAAGTTCCTGCATCCCACAACTAAGACCCAGTGCATGCAAATAAATAAACAAAGATATTAACAAAAATCACTCTAGTTTTAAAGCTGTGATAAACGGTGAGGCAAACACTCAAGTATTCTTCCACTTCAAACTTGTTTTGACTCTTTTTTGGCCATTTACCCTTCTACAAAAATTTTAAGAACAGCTTGTTAAATAAAATATCTATCTAGTACAAATAGAACTGTACTAGATTTATAGACCTGAGGAAAATGATCAATTTTATATTGAAGCTTCCTCTTCGTGAGCATGGTGTACTTTTCTGTTCTTTTTTTAGGGTCTTATTTTCATGTTCTCCAAAAGAGTTTTATAATTTTCTTCTTAAAGATCATGCACATATCTTATTTATTTATTCCTAAGTATCATAAATTTTGTTGCTATTACAAATGCTATTTTCTTAAAACACAATCTTCTGTTTGTTTATTACTGTTGTATAGGCATACTGGTGTTTGACTATTCATCTTGCCTCCAGAAAGCGACGTGTTAGTTTGGTTTGAGGGTTCTCATAAGTTTTCTTTGTAAATAGGCAATCATCTGTGGACAGTGATGGCTTTCTTTTTTCTTTCTTATTGTGTCAGTTCACAACCCCCATCTCGCCAGCACAAGTTCAGTAAAAACAGTAAAAACTAGTATCTGTGGATTAATGTTGGCAGTTATTTTCTATTCCTAGTTAGCTAGATTTATTTTTAAAATCATTAGTGTTAAACATTTTCCCGTGCATTCTCTGTGCCTGTTGAGATAATCATATTTTTTCCTTTTAATAAGTCAATATTGTAAATATCATTAGCAGATTTTTAACAGGCCATCCTTGTACTCCTGGAATGAACACTGCTTAGTCACATATACACACTTGCACATATACATGTACTTGCAAAACTCCACTGGACTCGGTGTGCTAATATTTTACTTAGGATTTTCACGCCTATAAGTTCAGTTGGTCCTCTTTTTCCATTATCTAAGACAGTCTACGTAAACAAATACACAGTTCCTTCAAGAGTTAGCAGAATAATACTTATACAAACCATTTGGGGAGTGTGTGTGTGTGCTTGTGTGTATGTAGACGTAAAATTTCCCATTCAATTTCTTAGGATTTACTGATGGCTGGATGGCATCACCGACTCGATGGACATGAGTTTGAGTGAACTCCAGAGTTGGTGATGGACAGTGAGGCCTGGCGTGCTGTGATTCATGGGGTCACAAAGAGTCGGACTGAACTAAACCGAACTGATAGATCTGTTAGGCTTTCTATTTCTTCTTGGGTCAACTTTGGCTGCCTTTTATCTAATATCCCTACCTCTTCAGGATCAAGATCTCATCTGTCCCTGGGGGGCTGATAAACAGCCCTTAGTTAAAAGAAACAGTTCCTTCCCTGACCCCTCCTTGGAATTGTAGCCACAGGCAGCTCATTGTCTGGTTTTGAGTTTCCTCTTTGTTTCTAGACCAAGGATTTTACTTTCCTTTTGAGAACTCAGTTATACATTTAATTTTTTTTTTTTTACTTTTTATCTAGTATTTCTAGGTGATGACGCTTTCAGATTTTCCAGTTTCTCTATCTTGCTTGATTCTGATGCTGTTCCCATTTTACAGATAAGAAAGCTAGGGATCAAAGTGGTAAAAGTCAGCTGAAGGTCACATCACTAATACTTTTACCTAGTTATTGAACCCAGATTTCTGGTTCTGAATCCTCTGCTGTTGCCACATTATACTGAAGCCAACCAGGCAAAACCAGGAAGGGGCATGAGAAAGTCAGAGAAAGTCAAAGCGGTGGTGGGGTGGGAGAGAGGCTGAGGAGGGCGTGGATATACGTATACATACAGCCCATGGGGTCGCAGAGCGGGGCTAGGACTGAGCGAGCATACACACACACAGACACAGCTGAGGCACTTTGTTGTGCAGCAGAAACTAACACAACACTGTCAAGCAATCATTTTCCAATAATAATTTTTGTTTTAAAGTCAAAGGAGGAAGGGATCTCACAGGCAAGGTGGAGAAGGCTGGAACAGGGACACTAGGGTGGAGATGGACGACGCCAGGAAACATGGAGGAAGGAACGGTGTTGGGGACATGACACATGAGACTTCTGGGCTGCAGCTGCTGGAGAATCACTGCCTCAGTCCATTCTGAGATCCTGAAATATGCAAGCCCCTGCCCCAGATTCTGGCGCGCATGCATCCTTCCAACCAGCATTTCAACTCAGTATTCATGGAGTGTCCCGTTCCGGGTCCCAGGAATGGTGAGAAGGAGCAGGAGCAGTCACGGCTCCTGCCCTCAGGGAGCTTACGTTCCAGCGCAGCCAGACTCCAGTCAGATAATCCCCCCAAAACGTAGACCTGCGACCTCGCCCAGCGCCTTGGAGGAGGAGCGCGCCTCGGCTTGGGCGCTCCGAAGAGGGGAATTTGACCCGAAAGGAAGGTCTACGTACCTTCCCTGAGGTTATGGTAAAGGAGCGGAGACTTAAGAATGAACAGGAGCTAACTTAAAAGAGAAATGGAAGGAGACTTTCAGACAGAGGGTCCTGGCAGCGGGAGGAAAGCAGGACGCGCGGCAGAGTGAAGCGCTAAGGATTGAAGCGGGGTTGAGCGGAGGCGGCGGGGCAGACCTCCCAGAGCCTTAGAGGCCAGGTTAACCACTTGGGTCTTTAACCTAAGGTCAGTGGGAAACCACTGACTGTGCTTCAGCAAGGTGCCCCAAACCATCAGATTTGCATTTCAGAAAGGTCTGTCTTACACAGCCCTCTGCTTGTTTATTGAAGGCCTTTCCCAGCCTCTCCAGCGATCCCCCTGATTCAAAGAAGAGCCAGACGGTCCAGGCGGCTGGATCAGGGAGGGGGAGGGATGGAGAAGAGTGAACAGCCTTGAGAGATACTATAATGGCTACCCACCCCCCATAGGACTTGATTCAATACCGAGACAGTCACCATGAACACCTGAGATCAAATCCTTTGAAGGCAGGGGCCGCATCACACGCCTGTCTGTGGCACCTAGGTCCTCGAACACGTGGTACCCAGGGTGTGACATGTGGTGGACTCAACACATAATTCCTGAAGTGGTGAAACTGACCAGCAGCCTCTCCAGTGGTCCTTTCACCGCTAAGGTTCTTTAATCCCTTCTTATGTGTGGCAATAACCAGCTTCTCTGATACATCACTGGGAGAAATCTGCCAAGTTCTAAAGAGTATTCTTCATAAAGGGGAAGTTAATACAAGACTGAAGGTCTACCTTATCCATGAACATGAACAGCAACAATACATTTACTGAAGGTGCCGCCCAAGGGGTAACTCCCCCAGCAGAAACTTTCACAAGGGTCAGTGATGATGTAGCTTCCCGGGTGGTCTAGTGGTTAAGAATCCACCTACTAAAGCAGGGGACACAGGTTCAATCCCTGGTCCGAGAAGATCCCACATACCTCGGAGTAACTAAGCCCACATGCCACAACTACTGATCCAGCACTTTAGAGCCTGGACTACTGAAGCCACAACTACTGAAGCCCTCGAGCCTAGAGCCTGTGCTTGGAAATGAGAAGTCACCACAGTCTGCACCGCCGCTACAGTAGCCCTTGGTCGCTGCAACAAGAGAAAACCCGAGCGCAGCAAGGAAGACTCAGAGCAGCCAAAAATAAAGAAATAAATCTTAAAAAAAAAAGTCAGTGATGATGGTGCCCTTCTCGGGGCTAGGCTGGGCCCAAGGGTGCCCATCTTGAGGGATGCTCCTGGGACTCTCTGCTGATTCTTGTTCAAAACCAGCTTCCCAGCACGTGAACAAGACAGTAAGTGAGCAGTCTTGTGGAAGAAGTACAAATGCCAGGAAGTGCTTGCATTGGCCGGGGGTCTCTTGCCTGTCTTCTACACAGCCCTGTTCTACTTTTTCCACATCCAGAACCTCCCACTTTGTGCTCCAACCTCCCTTGGCTCCTTCCTCCTCTGGTCTCCATCTCCTCCATTTCCCTGCTGCCTCCCTGGATATGTGCCTGTTTTCACCTTTCAATAAGAAGCCCCCGGTGCTGCTGGAAAGAGCAGCCTTCGTCTGGGCTTTAGTCTTAGCAAGAAGTGTGGTGAAGCTCATAAAAAATCCCTGACATGGCCTGTGGGGCCAGGAGCGGGCACAGGGAGATGGCCTCGTCCGATGGGGTGCTGGGTGGAGCTTTAGCACCGGGGGCAAGAAGCACCCAGAAGCCTCTGTGGGGGGGAGTGATGGGGCTGGGTGGGATTTTTATGGGCAACTAGGATTTTGATGGTGGGGGTTGTCATGGAGATCTCTGGGGATTCAGTTGTCTCTGTAAAGTGATGCTTTCAAAAAAATCACAGGGAATCGAATCCATCCAAGATGGCAGCAGGTCCCAGGTAGTCTGGTTAAACCCAGACAGAGGACAGGGTTCCTTCCTAAGTACAGATTCCTTCCTAAGAAAGACTCTTTTCCCAGGGGATTAGATTGTGAACCAGAAGTGAGGTGGACTGGGCTGCTGCAGTTCCGAGTCAGTCCTGGTGAGACACTGATCGCCTGATGTGGTGCGCTGGCCAGAATGGGGTGCAGTGGGGAGCTGTGCTCCATTATGCCTCCCACAAGGAGGCAGTCGCTCTGACTGTGGGGGGAGTCTGTCCCCAGGGCTGCCCTCCTCTGTCCTTCCCACTGGGTGTGGATGGTCATCAAGGCAGAAGGGTGTTTGGAGCGAAGCCACAGCCATGGAGGCCGGAGCCGCAGGGCCTGTCACCTGTGGGAGGGAGGCAGGTGGACCCCCACACCAGGGGCAGGGAAAAGGCCGCTCACTCACATGCACCAGTGCTGGGAGGGCTGGGGGCAAGCGAAGAGGAGGGCCACAGGCCAGGCCTGGACAGGACCTCGTAATGGGGCAGGGTCAGCTGCGACAGCTGAGGGCTGGGGGGGCGGTGATGGCAGGTGGGGGCCGGGTATCTGTCCTGCCTCCTCCTCCCGCTCTGCCTGGGCCCCCTGCCTGTGGGGGAGGGGGGTGAAGGTGAGAGCAGCTGCTTGGGGGCGAGGGGCAGAGAGACAGAGGTGGTACAGGCAGGCTGAGTCCCGCCAAATGGGTGGCCGAGGGCCTCAGTGACTCCTGCCTTCTCCCCGAGGAGCCCAGAGTTCCTGTGAGGAGTTTGTCAGGGTTTGGGGGGCAGCCAGGCAACAACAGAGGCCTCAGGGTTAGGCCTCAGCTGGGCAGGGGTCTCCTGCAGCCCTGGGCTTGGGAGGTCAGCTTCTGCACGTAGACACATAATCTCCTATGGTCTGGGGGACCAAGAAGCCTGGACGCGATAAAATAAGAGGAAGAGGAGGGGAGAGAGAGGCTCCCCTCGCTCCTCCGTTCCCCCCAGCTCCCCTCCCTGGAGGCACCTTCTCTGTGAAGCTTTCCTTAACCACCCTGCAGTTTCCAGCTCTTAATCACTGCGCACCACGTCTGGGACCTCTCCTGAAGGGATCACTTGTCATTCATCCTCTAAGGACCAGAGCAATCTACCGCAGGGGTTCTGTACCCGCCCCCCCCCCCCCCCCGACACACACACACCCCGTGCATATCAGACCGGACAAGGAGGGTCCCACCTCACAAGGCCCTTTCTGAAGCAAGGTTGCACGGTTTGTAAGTAGCCGTCAGAGATCTGCACCACAATCTGTTATTCGCCTCCTTCCCTCTGTATCTTGTCCTTCAACAAAAGTCAAGTTCCCTTTTGTATACTCGTGACTCTCATTCCGCCTCACCCTCAGGAGCGGGACAACCTGGCAGAGGCCGAAGGACTTGGGGCACTAACCCAGACGGTGGGAGGGATGTTACTGGCGCCTCCTGCACCCCTTCGGCCCGCACTGGGGAAGAAGGCCGTCGGTCAGCGCCGGGAGTCACTTTTTCTTTGTTGTGGGCAAGGAAGATGTCCCTGGGGCGACAGCTCTGCCCGTCACTCACATGGAGTCATCACAGAGAAGGCGGGCCTGTGCAGTTGAGCGTCTCCGGGCGGAGGAGGGCGAAGGAACCCGGCAGCAGGGCGGGCGAGGGGAGCGGGAGAGGCAGAGGGCGAGGGTGGGGCGGTGCGGCCTGGGGCCCGAGGAGGGAAGGAACCGGGCGGCCCGCGGCGGCTCCAGGGTGAAGCAAGAGGGCGGGGAGCAGGCTGAAAGACTGGCTGGGGGAGCCGTCGCTCCAGGCAGCCCCTGGAACCAAAAAGAAGCCGGCTTCATTCCAGATTCTTCGGCTCCCACCTCGGTACTCCCTCGACTCCTCCCTATCTGTTTCTCTGCTTTGAAACCCCGGGAGAGATGCCTACCTTCCCGTCGCCCTCACATCCCGGGGGGCGTCTCCCCACAGGATGCCTGAAGTGGGACAGGGAGCCAGGATGGAGGCTCCAGGAAAGGGGAGAAGGGGCCCCTCCCGGGAGGGGGAAGCGGGTGCTGTCCGTTTCTGCAGGGTGAGCGGTTTCAGGGGTGGGCGCCCGGTCACCGGGGCTGCAGAGGACTCCCCGTGTCCGCCGCACAGAGGGTGCTGGGCACGAGAGGGCGCCAGCGAGAAATGCTAAGCGTGCAGTGGGGTGCCCTTCGGGTGGGCAGGTCAGACCCCCAGGCTGACCCCTACGCTCGCTCGGAGAGCCGAGGCTGAGCCAGCCGCAGGAGTTTGGGAGCGTGAAGGGCGACGGAAACAGGAAGTGTGAGGGGCAGAGAGGCCGAAGCGCGGCCGGGGGCAGCTTTGGTCCCTCCTGGAGAGGAACCCCTCCGCAGCCCCGCTCTCAAGGCGGGCGGGCAGCGAGGGCTTCACCGACCACCCCCAGCCCTCTGCTTTCGGCCGCCTCCGGGACGGCGTGGAACTACAATCCTGGGGCCCTTTCCTCCCCTGGGCCGCGCGGCTCGGCCGGTTCTGGCTGGCTAGCTCCTGGGGACTGTGGTCCCGGCCCTGCTGTCTGTAGGAGGGTGTGGGGTGGGGAGGAGGGTCGCAGCGCGTCTGCAGCCAGTTTCTCGCAGCCCTCCCCACCTCCGCGCCTTTTCTCTCCAGCTTTAGGAACCAGCTTCTCTAGCACGGTCCAGGAATCATCCCCCTTCCAAACATCAAGGCCCGTCATGTCTACAGACACACCTTCCTCTCTTAAGCTACTTTTCCTGTGGTACTGACACCCCTGATCCCAGCCTGGGCATTCAGGTCACAGGGGCAAGCTTGGGAACTGACTTCATACCTCTCCACTCTTCAGCTTCACAGATCGTTCCTATTTTCCCACGTATTTGCTGATTTGAAGATTCAGGAAAATGGGACCTACACACCATGAAGAGCCTTTGATATGTCCTCCCCATTTCCAAGACTGATTCTACATGATTTCTAGGGTTCTCTCCCCGATCTTTGTTTCCATCTCCTTCTAGTACACCCCTGATAAACAGACACAGAACCGCAGGTTTCAAAGAGGAAAAAAAGCAAATTTGTCGTTGTTGGTAGGAGGGCACGGAGGGGAGGGCTTTTCACTCTCCCCAGCATCTCATGTGGACGGGAGATTGAGGGCAATAGAAAAGGCAGTAGACGGGGGCCAAGCCCCACTCTGTACAATATAGAAGAATCTGATATAGATACTTTGTATAAAAGCCACTTGTCCTCTTTGTGTCCTCTTGCTGGCTGGTCAGGCTGGGAGGCTCTGCTGGACAAAGAAGCCAGGCAGGGGGTGGGCCAGGACTCAAGGACACCCCCTGGCCCCCATTCTCTGGCCGTCCCCTGTGGGGTCACTTTGGATCCTTGGTGGGGGCATAGCAGAGCTCCAGTGGTCGGGACACCTTCCAGAACTTCTCATTCACCAGCTCCAGGGTCAGTGAGCCATTCAGTGTCTACAGAGGTGGTGGGAGGGGGAGGAGAGGGAGCAGAAAGTGAGTTGGAAAAGACGCTAAGATGAGAGGAAAAGTGACCAAAGGGAGAGGAAAGCGAGGACGCGGACGACGGGGAAGAAGGACGGACACAGAGAGGAGACAGAGACGCAGAGAAGAGGGCGGGTCGGTGAGGAGGTCGGGCCTGCAGCTGTGCACCCCCTCCCCTCCCCGCCCCCGCCCTCCCCGACACTGCGCCCTGGCCGCTCACCGTGAACGCCCCGCCCCCGGGGGCGATGTAGATGGTGTACTGCTTTTCACTGACGCCCTCCAGACTGGGCAAGGCTGGCTCCTCGGGGCCGTCGCCTCCTCCGGCACCCCCTCCCTCCCCACCGCCCCCGTCAGGTCCCGCGGTGGCGTCAGAGGTGCCCCCTCCAGGCCCTCCCGGCTCCCCCGCCTCTTGCTGCTGCCTCCGCTCCAGAGCAATGCGCAGGGCCAAGTACTTGGAGAGATGGTCCACTGTGGCATTCCCAGTGGTCTTCACATACCTGGGGCAGGAAAGGGGGCAGACTGAGGGCACAGACACCTCAAATGGAACAGCCAAGTGGGAGATGCACACAGGGCCTCTGGGCTGGGGACTCTTTCTGGGTCTGGGAAAGGCCCACTTGTGATGGAGACCATGACCCTTGGTCTCTCTGTGGTCTGGGGAGGACGAGGCTCTCACCTAGTCTGGCAGTATTCTCCCTTCTCCACGAGCAGGGGGTGCGGCCGGAACACGAGCTCGATTTCTCCACCTGGCTCTGGGGGGCTGGGAGCCCCAGGAGGGCTTGGGGGGCCCAGGGTCCCCCCTCCCAGGGTTCCTCCCCGGTCACCCGAGTCTTCAGAGCCGGCGCCCCCACCCACCCCACCAGTGCCACCCCCCACTGTCCCTACACTGCTACCCCCTGCGCCCCCTCCGCGGGGTCGCTTGGGAGCAGGGCCTGGGGCAGAGTCCGGGGCCGAGTCTGAGCTCACGTCCTCTCCATCCCCCTCTCCCTCCCCGGGCTCTCCTTCGCCCCCACTCATCGTGGTGGTCTGATCTGACCCGGGCATCGGCCGCCTCACACGCTGGGCCCTGTGGGAGCAAGAGGGCAAGATTAGAAAGCACCAAGGATAACGGCTTTAGACTTTAAACTTCAGAGAATTAAGAAACCAGGGAAATCTTAACGATGATTCCTAATATTTATTCCACACTAACTATGTGCCAAGCATGTTGCTAAGTGTTTGCACTGATTGCCTCAAATTATACAAATCCTACAGACACAGGTAATTATACCATTTTTTTTTTTTTTTATGGCTGACGAAACTGAGGCTTAGAGAGATTAAATAATTAGTCTGAGATCATAGTCCCTTTGCCTCTCAAAGTGTGGTCCAAGACTCAGTAGCACAGGCTTGGAGAAACACAAAATCTAGGCCCAACTCCTGACCTACCGAATTAGAATTTACACTTTAAACAAAACCCTCAGGTAATTCAAATATACATTAAAGACTGAGCACTGCTGCCCTAGGAGGCGATTTAATTCCCGGCAGTGTGAACCCAAAGCTTATGCTCAAAAATCACGCTACTGCTCTAACTTCTAGAAAGTTAGAAGGTGAGGTATTTCATTAAGAATAACAGCGCCAGGGACTTCTCTGGTGGTCCAGCAGCTAAGACTCTGCACTCCCACTGCAGGGGGCCTGGGCTGATCCCTAGTCAGGGAAGTAGATTCCACATGCTATAACTAAGACCCTCTGCAGCCAAATAAATGAGTATTAAGGAAAAAAACAACAGTAGTGATAGTTGCTAACTAAAAAGCTATGGTTCACATCCACGACCTCCAGGCATGAAAGTCAGATTGTGGTTGGCGCTCACGGATGCTGAGGCTTAGAAGCAGAGACCCCCAGGTGTCTGGCCCGTGGCTCTGTCCCATCAGCCCGCGTCCGCCTCCCGTGGCCCCCACACCTGTGCATGGCCTGCATGCGCAGCCCCTCCTCGATGCTGGAGCTCAGCGCCTGCTGATTGTGCAGGCGGCTGAGGCGGATGAGCACCCGGTCCTGGTGGGCCTCATACTCCTCCCGGCTGGGGTAGATCTTAGAGATCAGAGCATCGAAGTTGGGGTCTGGCCGCAGAGACCGCTTGGATACCAGCTTCTTTCGGCAGGTAGGGCACTCCTTATTCCTGGGGTGGGAGAAAGGCGGCCCTGAGCCTTCAATCACTGGGATCGGAGGGCCCAGCTCTCTCCCCATGCCCCCACCTCAAACATGTCCCTCCTGTTACCCGCTACGCAGGGCCGTGACGATGCAGTCAGAGCAGAACCGGTGGAGGCACTCCTTGGTTGTCATCGTGTTCTTCAGCATGTCCAGGCAAATGGGGCACATGAGCTCTGAGTGCAGTGACCGGGGGGAAACCGCAATCTCGGTGCCATCCATGATGGCTTCCTGGAGACGGCAATGAGTGGAAAGGTGGTGGTGGAAAGAGGTAAAACGGATTTTAGAAACAAGTGGTCCCTGAAACTGGAGTCTTGAGAAATACAGTGAGATGGCAGAATCTGGGTACCCCATTTGGCCACTTGAGGAAGAGAGAAATCCTAAGAGTAGGTGCTTTGAAATGGGATGATCTGAGGTTTGGCGATAGGCCTGGAGATGGGCATGGCACAGATTTTCCTTCTAGGGAAGACTTAGTCAACAGAATTTCTTCCAGGACAGTCCTGGTACTGCCTATAACAGAATCCCCTATGGTGCATGCTAAAAACGCAGAGTCTGGTGTCCCATCCCATGACTGTTAGTGGGGTGGGGGGGCGGTGAGATCCGGCCCAGAATTCCATTTTTAATAAACTCCCGGGGAGTCTTAAATGCACTGACGTATGATTCGGAACTGAAGACCAGGGAAGTTAATTTCAGCCTGATTACTATCTTTCAAGCGAAGACAATAATACTTGGCTCTACCTCTCTGGCACATCAGTTTTGAGGATTAAACGAGCTAAAAGTGAAAGGTGATTCCAAAGCAGGGCGAGGGAGTGTGAAGCTGGGCAGAAAGGGGCCAAAAGTGGAAAAGAGGCTGTGAGAAGGGGGTCTGCGGATGGAGCGGTCCAGTGAAAGGCAGTAAGTTGCAGCGGAGAACTCCTGTCACCTGCGGGGTCCGGTGGAGCTCATACAGGCTCAGTTCCCACGTTTTGCTGGCGTTCTGGGCGTTCGCCGGCGTCGTCATGGTGACCGCACCAGGGCTGCCCTGCCGCCGCGCCGGAGAGGTGGGCTGGGGGGTGGGGGAAGGGTGTCAGGGGGCCCGGCCCTCGCGCGGACCCCGCCCTCCGGGGATCCCCGCCCCGCGCCCCGCGCCGCCCCTCACCCGGGTCCCGCCGTCTGCGCCCCAGCCGCCGCAGTGCCGCTCCTGGGGCCGGGCTCCCCGGCCGAGGCCGTCCGGTCCCCAGTCGCCGCTCAGACAGCAGCTCGCGCCGCCGTCGCCGCCGCCGCCATGGCCCGGGCGCTGGGCCCTGCGTCACTTCCGCCCGCCCGCGCCCCCCCCGGCGGCGGGGACGTCACCCGGAGGCGCGCGCGGGTGGCAGCGCCGTGGACGCCGGTCCCTCGCTGCCGCCGCCGCCGCCATGGCCCGGGCGCCGGGCCCTGCGTCACTTCCGCCCGCCCGTGCTCGCCCCCCCGGCGGCGGGGACGTCACCCGGAGGCGCGCGCGGGTGGCAGCGCCGTGGACGCCGGTCCCCCGCCCCCGGGGCCCGCGCTCCCGTCCCCGGGCCGGCGCCGTCCCCTCCCCGCAGTCCCCGTCGGGGCCTCCGCTCCGCAGGGCGGGGCCCGGTGTCGCCGGACCCCGGGGAGGGGACGGCGGGCGTGGGGAGAGGGACCGCCTCCCCCCCGGCCCGTGCCCCCGGCGGCTCTGGGGGCCCGCGTGCACGCTTCTCCCGCACGGCTTCTCCGCAGTCCCAGCCCGGGATTCCGGGGCGGAGCGGGGGAAAGCCACAGAGCAGTCTCTACCGCTGCCGTCCTCCGGCCCCGTGAACACGGCCGAGTCCCGACGTGCCCGGGATCCCCTCCCCACCCGGGGGACCTGCGCCGCCCTCCACCTTGGCTCTCCCTACACCCTCCGACCCGCTCTCCCCCTCGAGGTTTGGGGGCGACGGCTCGGGACGTCCAGACTCAACTCTCGGCCAGAGCTAGAGACTCGAGAATTGCGTTTGGACAATCAGGAGCCGCGGCCCGGGGCGGGGGAGGGAGGCGCCCGGGAGGTACGGGGGAATGGAGGCACCACGCCGAAGCAGGGACACACACGCACCCGCACGAGGTGGGGCCCCTCTCGGGGACCGGGTGTGCGCGTGTCGTGGCGGGGGCGGGGGTCCGCCAGGGGCCGAATGTCCGGAGCGGGAAGCGGGCATAAGCCTCCTCCAGGACTTCCCAGTAAAGGAAGGGTCGGGGAAAGAGAAGAAGAAGGAGCTGACCGATCCCCATTGAGGGCAGGGGATGAGAGGGGTATGGGGCGCGTGGCGGGGGGGGCGGAAAGAAATCGTGATGGGCGTCCTGTCTTCTCCAGCCTGAACTGGGGTTCCAGGACTTGGGCTGCAACTGCCAGGGGGTGGCCTGTCTCTGGGGCAAGGTCGCAGTGGGTCCCCTCACCCCCTCCCCCGGTTCCCCCCTACTTCCCTGTCCTCTCCTTCAGTCCGTGGCCAGTCCTTATGTGGGCTCCAGAGTCGATTAGCGCGGACCCCCTCCCCTTCTTCCTCCTCCTCCCAGCCCCCTCCCTTCCTTCTGCTCTCCTCCAGCCCCTTTCATCGGCTGGCCCACTCCCCTAATCCTGGCCCCCTCCCCTAATCCCCCCATCCGACCCCTGGCCGGCTGCAGCTATTGTAAGGTGGAGAGAAAGGGGAGGGGGGATTCAGAGAAAAGAGAGGGATGGGGGAGGGCCACCTGTTCCAAGACCCCCTCTCAAGGCTAGACTGGACACCAGGATGGGACCGTGAACAAATCACCCTTGGGGACTCTAAGGACCCAGGGAATTGGGGGGAAGGGACTAGGGCTACAGGATCAGTGGCAGGGGGTGGGGCTGAGACCCCTCCCTCCAAAAGACCCAGAGTGTCACGCACACACAGTGACACACACTCTCGCCTCTCACACCCGGCGGCGGGGGTTGCCCTGGGAGACCAGGCAGTGAAAGGGAACAATCCTTCGAAAAAGGGAAAGGAGGGGGAGGTGGGGAAGGGTCTGAGGACTTGGACACAAGAAGAACCGGAGGTGGCAGGGAAGAGGTTTTGGAATTTATTAGGGTCACAAGCACCCCTGCCTCCCATATTCAGCATTCCTGAGCCATACACAGCCACCCCTATTGTAGCCTGGGAACTCCAAGTCCTCATCAGCAGGAGGCCAGCAGAGCAGTGGGGGAGTAAGCAGAGTCCAGGGTCCTTGAGGCAGTTACATGAAAAGACCTCCTGGGAGGGGCAGAAACATTTGGACAGATGTGTAGGTGGAGACAAACCGGCGGCAGGGGAGGCGCCCACTTCTGTCCCTGGCCTATGGGAACTCCTGCCCTTCCAGACTCCACTCAATAGCTTTCTCCTATCGTCTGGGTTCAGCTTCTCTGCCCTCTTCCTCCCCATGATGGCCTCCTACCAGTGACTTCCACTGATGCCCCTGTAATGTATCCACTGTCTTCAGATGCCAAGAATGCGACGACATCTGCCACATCTATGGGAGTGGAGGGGAGAGGGCAGAATCCTCACTCTCACAGGCCCAAAGTAGCCGTCACCTCCCACCAGAATCCTCCCTCCCCCCGACTACCAATCCTGGTGAGACCCCCTCAGATACCACAGACTTCGGGGGTCTCTTCATTCAGGCCCCCTGCATTCAGTGCTCACCCTCAGGTTTCCCCATATGTGCCATTGGGATCATTCCAGTCACCTGTAAGGAAACACTCATATGTGAGTGAAAGTTTCTTCTGTGGGTTTTTTGTAGGACAAATGTTTTTTTTTTGGGGGGGGGAGGTTTCATTCCCTGTGCAGTTGCTGAATGTCTGCTATTTGCCTTGCACTGGGCCCAGCATCCTCTCTCTGAAGCCCAGAGAGGCTGGTCTCTGAATGATTCTGCCCTCCACCCAGTCTCCTACCTTGTCCAATACTTTCTGTGGCACTTTCTGGGTCATGGGTGTTCTAATGAACCCTGGGAGGACACTGTTACAGCGGATCCCGTGTCTGTGGAAAGGAGAGTGTCTGCTGACTCCAGAGAGAACTGAACACTGATCCCTTCCTCTGATTTTTCACATGCCCCCAGGTGTCTGACCAACCGTCCAAGTTCCCGGGCTGCAGACTGGGTCAGTCCAATCACTCCAGCCTTGGATGCTGCATAGTTTGTCTGTCCCATGTTCCCCACCTATGGGTGAGCCGGAGATGTGGGATGAGTCAGGGGTCACAAGGAGGGGCTCTCCTCTCTGTGCCCACTTGACTGGCTCACCTCCTCCCAGCTCAGCCTGACCTTGCCTATGATGCTACTGATGTTGATGATGGAGCCAGGACAGCCGCTGGACACGAGGGCTTGGGCTGCAGCCTGAGTGACTAGAAAGATGCCCTGGGGGTGGAGGGGGAAAATCACAAGGCAGGAAGGATCAGGTGGGGTGACGGTCCTCCAACTCTCTCCCCAGGCTAGAGGACCCAGAAGTCACGGGTTTCAGAGGTCACCACCTTGAGGTTGACAGCTATGACTTTGTCCCAGTTGTCCTCAGACATGTGGAGTAGAAATTCATCCCTGGTGATGCCCGCACAGGACACAACGACAGACGGCGGGCGAGAAAAGCAGGCCTGTGGGGGGGGGGCGGGGGTTACACACCGAGAAACCGTGTAGAGCCGAAGGCCGTGGAGGCAACGTTATAGGGCTTTAAAGGGGCGAGGGCGTCTGGCTTTCACCTGCACTTGCTCCAGCAGGCGCCTGGCGGCCCCTGCCTCGGACACGTCAGCCTGGAAAGCGGCGTGGGCTCCGCGGGGCGCCCCCTCCTCGCTCCCCGGCTCTCCTAGCAGCTGCACCGTCTCCCGTGCTGCTGCCCCATCCAGGTCGCAAGCGGCTACGGCGGCCCCCTCGGCGGCGAGACGCACGCTGACTGCGCGGCCGATGCCGCCGCCCGCACCTGGGACGGGAGAGGACAAGCGGGCGCTGGGTCAGAGGTCAGCGAGGCGCAGAGGTAGTAAGACCCGGGCCAGAGATCAGAGCGACTGCGCGGCCCGACGGCGCGCCCCGGACGTCACTGTGGCACCCCAACCCGCCCGGTAGAGGAGTCCCCCACCTGTGACCAGCGCCAGCGCGGAGCGCAGTCGGAGCGGAGACGCCATGACGGCCGGCGGCCGGGCGGGGCCCCACGCTGGGCCACTCCGAGCACTGAGGGGGCGTGGCTACCGCGGAGCCGAGCCAATCGAAGCCCCGCCGGCGGCTACGGGCGGGGCCGGCCCCCGGCCGCGGAGGCGTGGCCAGGCGCCGCTGCCGGGGGGCCTGGGGAGCCGGGGGAAGGGGGGCCCCAACCCCCCGAAAAAGACAAAGACTACGCGTGGAACGAAAGGTCTGAGGGTTTTATTTCCGGTCCCCACCCCTCCTCTATTCAAAGTGATATAAAAGAATAGAAACAAACAAAAAAATCAGGCCATGAGATTAGCAACTAACCGTCCCCGCCCCACCCGCCAATCACTCCCAAATCAGGTCACACGATTGACGTTTATCCCCGACTTCTGCTACTCCCTTTGTCGACGCCTCTGGTCTTCCCTGGAGCCTCCACCAACTGGTGGAAGAGAGGGAGGTGGGCCCTGGAGAAGCCCGTGTGTGGCGGCTTGGTCCTCTGTGAACAGGTCGGGTGGGGGACGTGGGGTATGCTGCCATGACTCCTCTCTCTTTCAGCTTTTTGGCTCTAGTCCCCAAACCCAACAACATGGTCAGCACGTGCCCAACACTATGGTCCCTCTGGGCGTCATCCTCACCTCAGCAGCCCCTGTATGACTGCCAGAACTTGACAGCCCTCAAGCCAAAGTCACCATTTCCCTAGGATACAGCTCTCTCCTTTGGCAGATGTCCCAGGCCAGGACCCCCAGCCTCCACAGACCCCTGACCTGGAGGGCTTAGAGGCTAGAGGTTTGGGGCTGGTTTACCCCATCTCTCACTCGAGGTGGGCAATCAACACCATCATGACAACTCCCCCCAGCAGCCCCAGCACCTCCAGAAGTGACTGCAGTGGTGACGCCTCCCTCAGCAGCTCGGGCAACACCGACACGGTGGCTACGTAGATGAAGCCGCCAGCAGTGAAGGGCAGAATCCAGCCAGGACCTGCGCCGCCTGCAACTTCACTGCCCACTGCCCCTCCCTCGGTTAGAAGGGCACAGACTGTGCCTGCCAGTGCCCCTACTGCAGTCAGTAGTTGCAGACGCATCGCCTGGTGGGCGGAAGAGAGAGAGAGGCACTCGTCAACGTCTAAAGGCTATCAGAGGTTTAGACATGGCTGGAATGGTCTACCTGTACATGAATAGGGTGCATGTCCTTGGAAACTAAAGAGTAAAGCAAAAAGAGGGGGGGCTAGAATAGACACTTTCTGAAAAATCTTAGAACAAGGAGTTCCTTTCCACAGACCTTCTGACTCAACAGGTCAGGGTAGGGGGCATGGTGTGAAAGACCCCCATACTATTCAGATGGTTTCTGGATCACAGTTCAAGAACTACTGAACTGCAAGACAAACATAACTTCTTCCTTTTCACTACTACAGGATCCACCATTGCCAATACAGGTATACCTCAGAGATACTGTGAGTTCAGTCCCAGACCATCACAATAAAGCAAGTCACAGAAATTTTTTAGTTTCCCAGTGCATATAAATCATATTTACACTATTCTGTAAGTGTGCAGTAGCATTATACCTGAAATGTAAGAGCTTAGTTAAAAAATACTCTACTGATTAAAAAAGGCTAACCATCATCTAAGCCTTCAGCAAGGTGGAAACTTTTTGCTACAGTAACATCAAAGATCACAGATCAATGTAACAAACAATAATGAAAATGCTTGAAATGTTGCAAGAACTACCAAACTGTGACACAGATGTGAAGTAAACAAACACTGTTGGAAGAAAGGTATCAAAAGACTTGCTCAACAGAGGGTTGCTACAAATTTGTAAAAAATGCAGTATCTGCTAAGTGCAATACAGAAACACAATAAAACAAAGTATGCCTGTAGTACAATTTGTTTGGAACTCATGAGTGGCAGTCTGGGTTGGGGCTAGGTGAGTGGAGGGTAAAGGGCTTGAGGCAACCATGTTTGGTGTACATCATCACCAACCTGCTTTTTGCTGCAGCCAGACTGGACCAAGATGGCAAAGTCTCCGACTTCATGGGGCACCTCATGTAGCAGAACAGTCATTGTGGTCAGGATCCCCAGCCCCCGGCCCCCTCGAAATGAAGCACCAATGGCTAGACCATCCGTGAAGTTGTGTGCCAGGTCTGCAGCCAAGTTCAGGTATCCTGATACACGTAGGTCTTTTATAGGAGAAAAGGAACATGAAACAGAGGCATTCATCACCCCTAGTCCCAGCCATGATCTGCCATTATCACATCTCCCCGAGACCACTTCATATCCAGCCCCAGTATTTCCCAGACACCTGCCATCACCTACAGAGCTATTTCAAGCAATTCACAACTACGTCTCTTGCCCAAGCCTATGGAACCCTGGCTCTCACCTGACCCTGCTTTCTCCTCTTCAGCGTTCTGAGGTCTCACTGGGCCATCTTTGGGCCTTGTACTCCCCCCTCTCCTCTTCCTCAATGTCCCTGCCTCCTTTTCTTCTTCCTCTGAGCTCTGTTTCTCCTTCGAAGAACGCTCTGTACGTGAAGAAAGGAATTGGTTTAAGTGGAAAACAGAGATCTGCCAATATATCCTTACAAGGGTAGTCTCCTCCCATTTTAGAACCTTAAAATGAGGAGATCCAAAGGTAGACAATGTGGCTTTCAGAAAAATTGTTCCTGGGCTCACCCTGTCTTCCATGTTCATGACTTCCATGTGTGTGACCATGAGCATGTCCATGTCCGTGACTGTGTCCATGTCCTCCTTTTACATGTCTCACAAATTTCTCCACCACAAGAAAGGCGACAATTCCACTGAGGACCCACAGTCCCACAGAGAGAATGGGGCCCTGGCCTGGGAATAGATGCATTGAGACATTAAGGGAGATATGGATTCCGGACTCTTCCTCCCCAAGCATAGGAGAAGAACAGGAGAGATAGACTTTCTCCAGCACCCCAACCTGTGTGTCCACCCGCCCCTTCCTCACCACTGTGGGAATGTCCATGTCCTGGCTGCTCCAGAGGGTGGTGAGAATGAGGTTCTGGAAGAAGAGGGAGAAAAGGCCAGATGAGGGAACCAAGCAAGGAGTGTGTATTTGCAGGAACACTGGAAGGTCAGGGGTCACAAAGGGGAAAGAACAGTATTGCCCAAAGACTAAAATTCATTAAGATTTGAGGTAGAAGCTAAAGATCACTTACCCAAAGCATGAGGAATGAGGTGCAGGAAAGCATCTCCCAAGAGCCCACCAGAAGCAAAACTCAGCAAGATCTGGAGCAGAGAGCGGTGGCGAGGGGAGTTTGACTCCACAGGGATAAGAAAGAGGACGAAAAATGGAGCTGCAGAGATCAGCACCGTGGCCCCCAGTGCCTGGTGAGGGAGAGTCAGGGGTTAAGAGGTGTGGGGTTTCCCAACAATACAGCATTAGCCTCCCTCTGTCCCATCGCCAGGGGACTCACATAGGCCCAGAGAGTGACAGTGTCCAGGTCCTGCTTGATGCCTGGAGCCCCAGACTCCCCATAGCCTCCATGGCTGTGCTCATGGTCATGTCCGTGTCCTCGGTGGTGGAGGCTCTCACGGTGGGAGTGACCGTGACTGTGGCCATGGTGCAAATCCTCGTGTGAATGTCCGTGGTCGTGACCGTGGGTATGCCCATGCCAAATGCTCTCGTGAGTGTGGCCGTGGCCATGGGCATGGCTGTGTCCGTGGTGGAAATCCTCATGTGAGTGCCTGTGGCTGTGGCCGTGGAAGTCCTCGTGCAGGTCTTCGTACAGGTCTCCATGACCCCCGTGTCCGGCCACGAGCAGCCCCAAGGCCGCCCAGGTGAGCAGTCCCACGGCCACCCAGCGGGGGGCCCCCAGGCCTCTGGCCATCACGCTGACCAGAGGGACAGAGACAGTGACTCCACTTGGCCCTCACCTCTACACCCATGTGGGGTCCGCTTTACTCCGTTCGCGCCCACCGTCCACTTCTATGGGCCGCTCCCCAACTCCGTTCTGTCCCCACCCACATTGTTCCCGAGACTCACTCTCTTTATCCCGAACCCCTTCCCTGAAACAGGGCCCCCGGGACTCCGCTCTAGGCTTCGATCCTCCACTTTATGGACTCTCTGGGCTCTCGTCTCTATGACCCGCAAGGTGAGGAAAAGGGTCTGGAAAGGACAGTAGAGAAAAGCAGGGAATTCTCACCGGCTCCGGGATCCTCTCCTTTCCCGGTTTGCTCGGACGTGGCAGTCCCACCCCTAGCTCCCGCGAGAACTCGGGAGTCCCGTTCTACCTCGGTCCCAGCACCTTTACCAATATGGCCGCACTCCGGGCGGCGGGGAATGCGGGCCAGCTCTGGAGCGCGTGCGCGGACGTGGAGGTTATTTGAGGGGATGCCGGGCAAGACTGGCTAACAGGCGGGAGAAGACCGCCTCCTCCGTTTCCAACTGGACGAGGGGGCGGGAACTAGCGCGGAGACTTCCCGTCTATACCAAGATGGCTGACACATTGGCGCTGTCATTTTGGTACAGGGCCGGGCGAAGCGCTTAGTTTGACCCGGTTGAAGCCAGAGTCGTTTTCTCTGGGGCTTCCTCGTGCTCGGCTCGTCCCCCCGAGCGGCCCTCGGGAGCCCCTGGTGCCGCTCGGCGTCCCTGCACTCAGCCGGGAGTCATGTCTTGGGCTGCGCGCCCGCCCTTCCTCCCCCAGCGGCATGCCGCAGGGCAGTGTGGGCCGGTGGGGGTGCGAAAAGAAATGCATTGTGGGGTCGCGTCCCGGTGGCGGCGGCGGCGGCCCTGGCTGGATCCCGCGGCGGCGGCGGCGGCGGCGGCCGGAGGACAGCAGGCCCCGGAACCGGAGCCGGGGGAGGCTGGACGGGACGGGATGGGCGACAGCGGGCGGGGTGAGTGAGCCCGCGGACGGGCCCGGCCGCGAGACCCTGTCGCCGGTGGCCCCTTCCCCCTCCCGGGCGCTCTCCCGGGCGCCCCCGCCCCCTTGTTTGTAAACACGCGTCCCCTCCTCCCGGGGGCCGCAGTGCCCTGCCCCCGGGGCGGGGCGGCCAGGGGGCGCTTCCGCCCTCCCTGCGGCAGCCGCTGGAGACCCGGCTTCCCCGCGGTCCCCGGCGCAGGGCCCCGGCCCTCGAGTCTGAGGACCCTGGACGTTGGGAGGCGAGTTCCGCGCCCTCGGCGGGGGTCTCTCTCCCCTGCACTTTCGGGCTGGGAGTGCAGAGGCTGGCGGGTCCCCCCCCACGTGCTGCCCCACCCACACGAGACGCGTCCGGCCTGGGGTGGCCAAATGCTCTACTTGGAGCTTGCCTTCCCTCAGCTCCCCTCCTCTCGTTTGTCAGCCCCCTCCTCCCACCGCGATTAGGGGTTCAGCCCTTGTTTGGCAGTAGGCTGCCTCTGGACTTGGGAAGGGGTGGGATGGGGGCGCGGTGGGGAAATCAGAGAGGGAGAATGGAAGTCTCCCGTTGGGTGATCCGAGACTCATTTTCTCTTTTTGTCTCTCCTGTCTCTGTGTGTCTGTGCCTGTGTGTACCCTCCCTCACCCCCCCAGACTCCCGGAGCCCAGACAGTTCCTCCCCAAATCCCCTTCCCCAGGGGGCCGCTCCCCCTTCTCCTCCCGGACCACCCCTGCCCCCTTCAGCAGCTGCGTCCCTTGGAGGTTCTGGGGCTCCACCCCCACCCTCGATGCCACCCCCACCACTGGGCTCCCCCTTCCCGGTTATCAGCTCTTCCATGGGGTCCCCTGGCCTGCCCCCTCCAGCTCCCCCAGGATTCTCCGGGCCTGTCAGCAGTCCCCAGGTGAGAGGTCGTGACCCACTTAACTGCCTCTCCACTTTCATTTCTTTGTTTTCCTTCTGAGCCCAGATTCTTGTATGAACTTCCCTGGTCCATTGAACTTCTAGACTTGGCAGGCTTGTGGTCCCTGTGAAACCCCTCGCCCTTCCTGAGGTTCCACTGAGCTTTCAGTGCACGCCTCCTCCCCAGTACTATAAAAGAACCTACTGTTCTTGATGTCCCTTTCGTCTATCAGTGATTTTTTTGCCTTTTTGGTCCCATCTGCCCTTCTGAGATAAAAGCCCTTTGGGGCTACAGTGATGCACAATTTCAGGGGACCGTTATGTCTCATCTTTTCAGGGTTGTGCTCCAGGGGTGGCCCTTCCCAGGCACTGCAGTGTAGTGTTCTTTGTAACGTGCAGTGCATGGCCCTGCCTTGGTGGTAGAGAATGATGCCCATCCCCTCTGAGAGATTATCCTTCCCAATGAGTCTCCCTGTGACTTCCCTATTTCCCCCATCCCAGATTAACTCAACAGTGTCGCTCCCTGGGGGTGGGTCTGGCCCCCCTGAAGATGTGAAGCCACCAGTCTTAGGGGTCCGGGGCCTGCACTGTCCACCCCCTCCAGGTGGCCCTGGGGCTGGCAAACGGCTATGTGCAATCTGCGGGGACCGAAGCTCAGGTATGGGGCTCAGAGGACTAGCAGGGAGGAAGAGAGTGTGTGTAGCACGTACCATCATCTGGGGGATTCCCAGGGGCTCATGAGGTTTTGTTTGAGCTAGTGAACTGGGAGAGGCGTGATGAGAATTGAGGAACCTCCAGCTTAGATTTGGGGTGGGGGATGGTCAGAGGCGGGAGGGGACTGGTCTAGGGTTTTTGAACCCTGAGAAGAATGGAACTGTATCATCCCTCATGTCCTGGTTCCTCATCTCTTGGGAGCGGACTTCAGCTAATTTTGCTGGGAGTAGGGTGGGCAGGAGGAGGTGGACAAGAGCCCTAGTGGCCCAGGGTGTGCGTGCAGTCTCACTGCCCTTCTCTCGTCTCACAGGCAAACACTACGGGGTTTACAGCTGCGAGGGCTGCAAAGGCTTCTTCAAGCGCACCATCCGTAAGGACCTGACCTACTCGTGCCGGGACAACAAGGACTGCACGGTGGACAAGCGCCAGCGGAACCGCTGTCAGTACTGCCGCTATCAAAAGTGCCTGGCTACTGGCATGAAGAGGGAGGGTAAGGGCTTGTCCCCCAGGCCTCCCTTGTGCCCTGTGGGAGGAGGGGGAGGAAGGACTTCCGGGACCCTGCCTCTCTGGAAGGCAGGGCTCCTCTCTCTCCTCCAGAGGGTGCTACTTCATTTCTCTCTCCCATGCACATCCGCTCTCCTCCCTGGAACCCTGATCTGGCTGCTTGAGTTTCCCTCTTAATGGTTCTGCCACTCTGGCCTGAACCTCCGAACGCCACCCACCCCCTCACCCCGGGCTGGTGCTGGAATCACTTTTCCTTCCCCAGGATGGTTTCTCTAGCTCCGCCTTTCTAACTGGATTAGTTCTTCTTCTCTTTGAGCCAGCCTTCCACTCTGGCCTCTGTCTCCGTGGTATCTGTGTTGGCTTCTTCAAACTCTGGTACTGTGCTCTCTTAAACTGCAGCTTTTACTAAAAGAATACAAAACATCTTTCCCTCTTTTTTTCTCTCTGTTTTGTCTTAAGTCTGATTCTGAAATCCTGAGAGCGATGCTTTAGGGAGTTTATATTGGTCACCTGCCTCATTTTGGAGAAGATGAGCCTGAAGCCTGGCTCTCCCAAGGTCATGCAACAAAAGAGTGGCAGGTCTGGGATCAGAACCCATGTCCCTGAAGATCCAGGCCCAGTGCGCCTTCTGCCTCTTGCTTGAGTCGGAAGAACACCAGATTTGCAGTTAGGAACACTTAGGTTTAGATGTACGATGTGTCCTGTATCGTGTGAACTTGGACAAACTGTTTTAATTAACTGCCTCAAAGTCGTTATCTTTAAAAATGGGGTCAAGACCTCACAGGGTTGTTATAATATTGGAGTGAATGTTAAAGCACACTCGGCATGTTTCTTAGTCTGTAGTAGGCCTTCTGTTTAAAGGTTAGCTTTCTGTCTAATTTCTCTATCCACCTTTTTTACTTCTTGGAGTAGTCATCTGTTCTTTCATAACTCCTGTGTCTAGACTGCCACAAATATGCCGTGGTTTCAAGTGACTTTGCCAATTTCTAGAAATATCTTCTAAGTTAGGCCAGGAGACCCCGATATGGCCCTAAGGACACTTTGGAATCTCCTCACGGCTGGCTGCTGACTCTCCATTTTTCTCTTCTCCCTCCTCCCACCCCCAGCTGTACAGGAGGAGCGTCAGCGGGGGAAGGACAAAGATGGGGATGGGGAGGGTGCCGGGGGAGCCCCCGAGGAGATGCCTGTGGATAGGATCCTGGAGGCGGAGCTTGCTGTGGAGCAGAAGAGTGACCAGGGCGTGGAGGGTCCTGGGGGCACCGGGGGCAGCGGCAGCAGCGTGAGTGCTCTCCTTCCTGCTGGGGGTGGGGGGCCGCAGGCTGGGTTTGTGCCATCTCCTGCTCCCATCCTGTCCCCTCACCGCCACTTCATACTGCCAGTGCTGGAAGTGCCCCCAGACGTGCTGTCTCACATCTGAGGTGGTCACGGTAGCGTCCTCTGTCCTCACTCCCAGACAACCACAGGCAAGTCCCAAATTAACAGCTGCCTTCCTGAATGCCAGAAGAGGAGGAACTGGTTCAGATGGGGCTCCTCTGTCCCTGGGATTTTCCAAGCAAGAGTACTGGAGTGGGTTATCATTTCCTTCTCCAGAGGATCTTCCCCACCCAGGGATTGAACCTGGGTCTCCTCCTTTTCAGGTGGATTCTTTACCGACTGAGCCACCAGGGAATTGTCCAAAGTGTTTTATGGTTGGGGGTTTCCTACTGTGCTTCCAAACCTCCCGTAACTCTGAGCCCTCATCCCTGCAGCCAAATGACCCTGTGACGAACATCTGCCAGGCAGCTGACAAACAACTCTTCACACTTGTTGAGTGGGCAAAGAGGATCCCCCACTTTTCCTCCTTGCCTCTGGATGACCAGGTCATATTGCTACGGGCAGGTCAGTGACCTTGGACACCTCTTGGACCTCCTGGCCTTCAGGGACCCCGGTGACCTGACCTTGCGTTTTCAGGGAGCCAGTCTCGTTGACCTCACCCCCTCTCCTCCCCTCCCCTCAATGTGCTGTCCATCCTGTGGCCTCGTCCCTGGCCCCTGACCCTTGTGGCCCACCCCGCCCCCCCAGGCTGGAATGAGCTGCTCATTGCCTCCTTCTCTCACCGATCCATCGATGTCCGAGACGGCATCCTCCTCGCCACAGGTCTCCACGTGCACCGCAACTCGGCCCATTCCGCAGGCGTGGGAGCCATCTTCGATAGGTCAGTGGCCCTCAGCTGGGCTGGCCTGGTGGTCGAGGGGGCGGGGCTATAGGCTGGTCCGTGTCCAAGGCTGGCTGAGCTGTGACCTTTGAGTGACCTGCAGGTCCCTCTCCAGGGTGCTGACAGAGCTAGTGTCCAAAATGCGGGACATGAGGATGGACAAGACAGAACTTGGCTGCCTGCGGGCAATCATTCTGTTCAATCCAGGTAAGAGGAGGGCTGCCCCTGTTCCTCAAGACCCAGGCAGCCTTGCAGCCGCCTCTTCTTCGGAGACTTCTCAGTTACCCAGCTGCCCCCCTCAACCTAGAAATCTCCCAGCTGACCGAGAGGAACCCAAATTTGTTGAAAAATATTCCCTTTCCGATCCCATCCCGCAGACCCTTTGCGCCCCGCTTCCCTGGCCAGGCCCCTGGTGAAGGGTGTGTAGGTGGGGCCCAGCAGGAACATCGTGTGGGCCGTGTCTCCCCATTTGTCCTGGTTTGATTGGTCCTCCCTCCTCTTCCTCCTCTCTTCCTGCCATCCCAGATGCCAAGGGCCTCTCCAATCCCAGCGAGGTCGAGGTCCTGCGAGAGAAAGTGTATGCGTCCCTGGAGACCTACTGCAAACAGAAGTACCCTGAGCAACAGGGCCGGTGAGACGGCGCTGGGCCCGCACCGGGGTGGGGGTGCCCCGGGGTGTGTTCAGGGCCCGTGTGGCCCCAGCTCTTACTCAACACCTCCCATGCCCTCAGGTTTGCCAAGCTGCTGCTGCGTCTTCCTGCTCTCAGGTCCATAGGCCTTAAGTGTCTAGAGCATCTGTTTTTCTTCAAGCTCATCGGTGACACCCCCATTGACACCTTCCTCATGGAGATGCTTGAGGCTCCCCACCAGCTGGCCTGAACCCACACGCAGACGTGCTGTTCCTCACGCTGGGGAAGGGCACAGCGGCGAGGGACTCTGGGCCTTGGGGCAGGGTGGGGAGAGACAGTGTTCCTAGAATCTTGATGGGATGGAGGAGCACAGGGCAGAACTGAGGCCTCCAGGGGGTGTCCCTAAACCCTGCAAGGGTTTGCTTGAGGTCCCAAGTCAGAGGGACCCAGACCACTGGTGGGCCTCTCCCTGCAGCGGCCTCCAGTCTCCGAGTTTGTCTGGCTCTGCCATGGTCTTGGGGGCTTTCCCACTCCAGTGTGGAGTGGCCTCTCCTCCCCCAGCACAAAGCCCCGGCCTTGCTCCCAGGTCCTTGCTTCTTGTCGTCTCGCCTCACTCGGCATCCCCATCCGAAGAGTGGAAAGAACTCCCGCAGAGATGGATATTGGGGGGCAGGCCCCCCAAACTGATGGACATGGGAGGAAAGCTCTGACAGGCCTTCCTCTAACCCAGCCTGGCAGATGGGGGCTTCTCTGGAAGGAGGGGATCCTCTCACTGTCTCCTGGCCAGAGTCCCGTCTCACACTTCCCCACCTCTAGGAGTTAGACTGAAAAAGGTGGTGGTGGTGGTGAAGGGGTGGTGGGAACCCATCTGCTATTTTTAATTTCCTCGAGGACAGAGACTTGCAGTTAGACTCAAAGAAGTACTGTACTTCCCCAGGTTGACTGAGAGATGCCAGTGGTGGAGGTGGTGTCTGGGAAAGGCAGGGCCCGGTGTGCTTTGGGTTCTCTGCGGCTCTTGTGTCTGTCTTGGGGCAGGGGCCTGGGCTGAGGGCAGGGCTGGGGTGGTGAGTAGACCTTCCGCCTTTCCCGGCCCAGTTCCCCCTGCAGCCCTGGGCTCACCCCGCTGAGCCTGGGACACTTGAGTGTCCTGGCCTGATTGAGGGGAGATGGCCGGCCTGCGGAGGGGGGTGCTGGGGCTGCATGACTTCTGCCCTGCGGCTCTTCTCTCCTGGGTTCCCTTCCCCTGTCTTTCACTCACATAAAATCGCTTTCAAATTAAAATCGCTGTTTTCTGGACCGAGGTGACTGTCTTGGGCGTGGGGAGCAGCGCCGCCCCGGGCCACGGGTGGGAGGGTATCCGGTGGGGCGCGCTCCCTGAACGCCGCGGCCGCCGCCGTAGTTCCCTGAGACTGGGAGGCGGGCGCGGGGGTGGTGGGGGACACAAGGCGCGCTTTGTGGCGAGGGAGGGGGCCGAGGGTGCGCCGGGCCGGGGCGGGGCGGCCGTGGAGGAGGGCGGCCGGCTCTCAAAGGCGCCTTGTTCGCCGGCGCCCTCCCAGCGCCAGCGGGCGGCGGCGCCTCGGCTCTCTCCGGGCGGCCCTCCGGCCGCGCCACGGGCTCCGGGCAGACCCGGCGCCGTGCCCGCCCGTGGGGGCGCCCTGGGCGCAGAGCGCCGCGGCCTCCCCCGGCGTTGCCCGCCTGGAGGCGGCTTCGTCCCCGAGTGACCCCGATTCCCGGACTCTGCCAACCCGCGTGGCCGCCCCCCTCCGCCCTCTTCCCGGACGGGATGCCTCTCCACCTGGGCTCCAGGACGCCCTTACGGGGTGCCCTCCCCTCCATCCCCTGGGACCTGATCAGCCTGTATGTGCGTCTGTCCAGTCTCTGCCCTCCCCTCTAGCCGCTCCCCCACTTCGACACCACCACCCCGCCCCGCGCTCCCCGCGGCCGTCGGGTTGCAGGTCCCCAGTCGCTATCTATAGCGGCGTCTATAAATACTCCGCTCTGGGCCGGGCTCTGTAATTACAGCGGGCTGGCCGGGCCGAGGGGAAATAATTATGGAGACCCGATGGGGTGAGGGGAGGTAGCGACCCCCGGGCCCGCCTCTCCCCTCCTGCTACATCCCGCCCCGGACTCTGCTGAAAGGGGGCTCTGGGTCTCCAAGAAGGAGGAACGGGGGAGGGGTCTTGTGACTGGACGTCTGGGTCCCCCCAAAATAAAGAGACTAGGGAAGAGATATTGAGGTTCCCCGAAAAGAGCATCCTAAGATACAGGCCACTGAGTCCCTGCGAGAAGCAGAGAAGAGCAGCCCGAGGGCCACGAGGGAGGGTTCCCGTTCCCCGCCCCCCCCCAGCCAGGTGGAGATCGGGGGTGGGGTTTCCCTCGGTGGCTGTGGGCGGGCGGTTGGAGGCGGGGGCTGGGCCGGGGGCGGGAGCGAGGTGGGGGCACTGGGCCGCTGGGGTGGCCGGGGACACACAGGAGCGGCGGCCACCGAGGAGGGAACAGCGCCGGAGCCCCGACGGCGCCCCGCTGCATGGAGCTGGGTCCCTGAGAGCTGTCGCCACCCGGCAGCCTCCGACTTCCCCAGGAGCCCGGCGTGCTTGCTCTCTCTTGCAGCCTCGGGGTGCCCAGCGCCGCCGGCGTCCCTGGTCGCCCCCGGGGTCGGGCGTTCCGGGCGCCGCCATGGAGCGGTGCGGCCGCTGCCATCACCTCCTGCTGCTGGCGCCGCTGTTGCTGGCGCTGAGTGCCGCCCCCGCCTGGGCAGGTAAGCGGAGTCCCAACGCCTGGGTCATCGGAATCGGGCTGGAGGTCCGCATGTCCCTGGGACAGGGGACAGCGGATACCTAGGGACGGGGGTCCGCTTCTGGGTCTGAGAATGGGATTTGGGGCGGTCACGGGTCCAGGCTGGAGGGCAGGACACCTGGGTCCCTTGGAGCCAGAATGGAGATTTGTTTTCCTCTCTGAAGTGAGCAGGGGAGGGCAGGTTAGGCTGAATGGTGGAGGGTCACGTGAGTCGGGCTGGATGCTGCGGTCCTCCAGCAGGGCCAGTGTTGTCCAGCCAGGTGCTGGAGTGTTGAAGGCAGATGCGAGTGTTGATGGATGGGAGGTGCATGTCTGTCTTCTTTCTGTCCACATCTTTGGGGTGAGAGGGTGAGCATCCTTGGGTCAGAGCAGAGCCCAGTAGGTAGAGAAAGAAGGGATACCTGGACTGTTTGTCTCACTGGCTCCCCCGACAGGATCCCCTTCCCCCTCCCGTGCCCTCGATGCTGCCACGCGGCTGGCTCTGGGGAGCTGTGGGGCTGACTGCCAACAGGACGGCCGCTGGACAGGCCAGGATCAGGTGTCTGAGGCGGGAGCCAACTCTCTGCATTCCTGCCCCGCCCCTCCCCCTCTGCCCAGCCGGGCTCCCCTGGGACCCTGGCCTCCACAATCCCAACCTTTTCCTTCTTTTCCCTGGGAGCCAGAAGTCCTGGCTCCAGGGAAGGGGGGTTTCACATTGGTGAGGAGGAGGTTGAGTGTACCTGGGTACTAAGCAGGCTGGAGTAAGCCCCCCCACCCCAAACCCTGGAGACTGATCTGCATATAACTTGACTGTTTCTTCTGGTCAGAAAAGTAGCATCAAGGATTTAGATTAGATTACGGAAGGAAGGAAGACCTTTCAAGGCAGGAGGAGCTCAGGGACAGAAAACTGAAGTATGGGATGTCTGTAGACCCTAGGAGTGCTTTTTGGGGAGAAAAGGGATCCTTTAACGTGGAGGCAGGGAGGTGGCTGAGATGACTGTCTCTTATTTGGGGGCTGGGTGGGTAGAGGTGGGACTCTGGAGGGAAGTGGGTTAGTGTGGAATTCATCAGTACGGGGCAGAGTGGTGGGGGTGATGGAGTCACCAGTGGGGAGACTGGGGCAGACTGAGGCCAGAGCCAGGGGGCCCCTATGTGACTTGAAGTAGGAAGCCAGGTGGGCAGACCTGTGGCGAGGCCGTCTATAGAGCAGACCTGTGGCGAGGCCGTCTATAGCGTTGAGCTGGACTCTCCTGGGGATTAGTAGAGGGTGGGGGCCCCCGAGGCCTCCTTGGCCTGGGGTCTCTGTGAGTCTCTGTGTCTCTGTCTTACCTACCCTCCGTCTCTCAAAGCGGCCCTTGTGTGTTGATGTTTGCGGAGCTGCCACACGCGGGGCCAGGCTAGGGCAGGGAGGTGGGAGGGGGCAAGGCCGTGGTTTCCCGGCTTCTGGACTCAAAGGGCCTTTTCTCTGCCTGCCCGCCCCACCTCACCCACCCCACCCAGCTCTGCGCTCCTGATCTCTCTGGCCCCTGCCCTGCCCCACACTTCTGTGAAAGTTTTGCTGGAACTTTCTTTGGTTTTCTTCCAATCTGGAACTGATGGTGTGAGAAGCGTGTGTTTGGGGGAATGAGGGAGAAAGAGGCGACCTCTGTCTCCTGGGGAGTTTGAGCCCTCGGAACCCGAGTTCTAGGAGGACAGGGCTGGTGGCCTGGCTCTAGAATCTTCGGGCCACGGGTGGCAGGGGTGGTGGGGCAGGGTCGAAGTTCCAGGTGTGGGGAGCTTGCCCGGGTTTTGGGCAGAGGACTCTGATGGGATCCACAGATGTGTGGCTCCAGGCCCTGGATCTATTCCGGCTCTGCGTGGCAGCTTCAGGCTCCGCGTGCGCCCCCGCCCCCCAGCCCATCTCCCCAGCCAGGGGCACTGGCTCCAGGGCTGGCTCCTTCTTGTATCTCCTTTCTCTGTGTGGTCAGAGTGGCCCCTGCCTCCTCCAAACACGGGGCCTGCAGCAGCTTGATGCCCCCTCTCCATAGAGCTGCCTGTCTACTCCCTCCCTGGTGGCCCCCCAGCCCCTCCCGTGCCCAGGATGATGGCTTGCCCAGATGTTGTTTATGCTGGAGACACTGGACAGAGGCCAGAGACCCAGAGATGGAGAGGAAGGAAGAGCCGGAGAAAGGAAAAGATGGGTAGAGGGTGAGGGAAACGGAAAAAGACGGAAGAGCCAGAGAGAGAGACCAACAGATACGGAGGCCGACAGAGTCAGAGACAGAGCCCGTGAAGGGCAGGCAGGTGGGGAGTCAGAAAAGAGAGATGAATAGAGAGACTTCCCTGGTGGTCCCGTGGTTAAGACTCTATGCTTATAACACAGGGGGCGCAGGTTCGACCCCCGCTGGGAAAATAGGGTCCTATATGCCAAGCAGCACAGCCAGAAAGTAAATAATAAACTGATTAAAATAGTTACTTGGGTTTTCTTTGAAAAAAAAAGAAAGAATAGAGATTCATAGGCTGAAAGATGGAGATGGGAGAGCGTGAGGGAGACCAAGGCTGGGAGGAGTGGTGCGGGGCATGGAGCTGAGTACAGGCCCAGCACTGCCTTTTTCCAGGTGACTTTTGTTTCCCATCCGTTCATGCTCTGCTCAGAAGCGTGGAAGGGCGAGGCGACTTATATCCTGCAGGGAGTTTGAGTCCCGGGAACCTGGTCTCTAGACCCTCAAAGTCCCCTGTGCATGCCCCCGGGAGTGTGCGCCTTCCCTGACCCTCGCGGGCTCTCCCAGGTGCAGCCCCCGTGGATGTGCTTCGGGCCCTGAGGTTCCCCGCTCTCCCTGATGGTGTCCGGAGGGCGAGAGGCATCTGCCCAGCTGATGTGGCCTACCGAGTGTCCCGACCTGCCCAGCTCAGCGCACCCACCCGTCAGCTCTTTCCAGGTATGGGTGACCCGCTGGAGTAGGGAGAGCCGTGGGTGAGGCCATGGAGGGCGGGATCAGAGGGGAAGGCGTTGATGGCTCATCGTGCCTCTCCCTCCCCGTGTGTCTGTGTCCCAGGAGGCTTTCCCAAAGATTTCTCCCTGCTGACTGCGGTCCGGACCCGCCCGGGCCTCCAGGCGTCCCTCCTGACCCTCTACAGTGCCCAGGGCATCCGGCAGCTGGGCCTGGAGCTCGGCCGACCCGTCCGCTTCCTGTACGAGGACCAGACTGGGCGGCCGCAACCGCCGGCTCAGCCTGTCTTCCGAGGCCTCAGCCTGGCAGATGGCAAGTAAGTCAGTGCGCTCCTCTGGCCTGTCCGGCCTATCTCTTAGGAGCTCCCCTCTGGTTCCTGCCCCCAGAACGCCCACCCCCTAATCCTTGTTGTTGTTCAGTTGCTAAGTCGTGTCTGACTCTTTGTGACCCCTTGACTGTAGCACGCCAGGCTTCCCTGTCCCTCACCATCTCCTGGAGTTTGTTCAAACTCATGTCCATTGAGTCGGTGATGCCATCCAACCATCTCATCCTCTGTCACCCCCTTCTCTCTCCTCCTGCCTTCAATTTTCCCCCCTAATCTAGGAAATCCCTTTGGGCCACCAGTCGCTTACCCCCTGCCCAAACTTTAGTCAAGTCTCTTCTAGTCCAGAGTTTGGGCTTCAGAGATTAAATCCTTGTGCATAGGACTACCTTGTACCTTGGGCAAGTTACTTGAGTGTTTTTTCCTTTTATTTATTTTTATTTTAAAAGAAACTTTTGATTTTATATTGGAGTATAGGCAATTAACAACGTTGTGATAGTTTCAGGTGGACAGCAAAGGGACTCAGCCATACATAGCTGCTTGACTTTTTTGAGCCTTGGTTTCTATGTCTGAAAAATAGGGATACTAGAATTATGAAAATCGCGTGAGAAAGTGATTGCATGGGGCCTGGGTGTTGCAAGCACTCGGTGAATGGTAGCTACGTGCCCGCTCCTGTGCTATCGTTGGCTTCTCAGCCTCTTCATCGACGTTCCTCCCTTCAGTCAGTCACTGGAGCCTCTCCCCGCTCCCCCGTGACCAGGTGGCACCGTGTGGCTGTGGCTGTGAAGGGCCAGTCTGTCACCCTCATAATCGACTGTAAGAAGCGCGTCACTCGGCCCCTCCCGCGGAGCGCCCGTCCAGTACTGGACACGCGGGGCGTGATCATCTTCGGTGCTCGGGTCCTGGATGAGGAAGTCTTTGAGGTGAGCGCCGCAGCTGGAGAGAGGATGCTGTCCTGTGTCTTGTGTTCACTCCCCTCCTGACCTCAGTACTCCAACTTCCTGTGTCTTGACCCTTCACTTTTCCTTTCATAAATGTCTATTTCTACTTCCTCTCTTCAGGACTACTTTTTTTTTTTTGTAGAAGAATTAAGTGCCCGTTTATATGGCAGGATTGTCCATGGTCATTTATTCTGTCAGGCAGTTTTCATTAGTCCGCCCGTCCATCCACCCCCTCAGCCGACCCGTCCCCCATCCGTCCACCCTCAGCTGACCCGTCCCCCATCCGTCCACCCCTCAGCTGACCTGTCCCCCATCCTTCCACCCCTCAGCTGACCCGTCCCCCATCCTTCCACCCCTCAGCTGACCCGTCCCCCATCCTTCCACCCCTCAGCTGACCCGTCCCCCATCCGTCCACCCCTCAGCTGACCCGTCCCCCATCCGTCCCCCCTCAGCTGACCTGTCCCCCATCCGTCCCCCCTCAGCTGACCCGTCCCCCATCCTTCCACCCCTCAGCTGACCCGTCCCCCATCCGTCCACCCTCAGCTGACCCGTCCCCCATCCGTCCACCCATCCATTCATTTACACACTCACCCGCCTCCTCCAGCATCTGGGCTTGTGTTCTCCCACCTGCCTGTTCTTCCCCTGCTCAGCCACTCCTTCCTTGAAACCACCCGTCTGTTCATCTGTCCTTCCATCCATCCATCCTCTCTAAGTCATCCATCCATCCGCTCATCCACCCTATCTGCATGCGCGTGGAAGGACACATGCACGCATCCCTTTCACCCATCATCTCTTCACCCCCGACTCTCCATCAAGCCATCCCGTCACGTCCTTCCCTCTGCTCCCGTCTCCGTCTCCCTGAGCATCCCGTGTCTCCGTGTGTCAGCCCGCCCACATTCACTTGCTCATCATCCATCCACCCTCTCATTCGGTCACGTGTCTGAGCCCCCATTCACCTACCCTGCCATCTATCCATCTGCCCACCCGTCTGTCCACGCGCCCACCCAGCCAGTCAATGTTTTCTGAATACCTGTTGGCTTAGAGCCAAGGGGAACGCTGAAGAATATCATCAGATCTCTATCATCCCAAGTTCTGCTCTGGAGTTGAGACAGTATTCCCAAGCTATCTGCTCAGTACCACATGTGGGCACAAGTATATGCCATTAGAAATCAGAATTGGCTTCCCCCATTTCCAGAGGTCCAGAGAATTCTTATCATCACTGCATTGGAAGGTTAAAGCAACTAAGGTTGGGCCACTGTCTCCAGATGCCCCTGTGAACAGGCTCATGCACAATCACATGGGCAGGGTGTAGGCCAAGAGCTGAACTTAGGGTGGAAGGCTTGAATTCTAGTCCTGATTCTACCACTTGGTGTGACCTTGGGCCAGTCATCATCTCTTGGAACTTTTATGAATGCACTGTGCTTGGTAAATGAGCATGAAGATCCTTGTCTGGCTGACTCTGATCCTTGTCCAGCTGTCTGTTGTTGTGAAGGTTCAATGGGATTATGAAAGAGAAGGTCCTTTGAAACCTGAAAAGAAGCTGTGACCGTCTCCATCATGTAGCCTGACCTCTGACCCATGTCCCAGGCTCTATGCTGCGTCTCTCTGAAGCCCTCTCCTCCTGCCTCCATTACTGTCCCTTCCTCTTTGCAGGGTGATATTCAGGAGCTTTCCATCATCCCGGGAGTGCAAGCTGCCTATGAATCCTGTGACCAGAAGGAGCTGGAGTGCGAGGGGGGTTGGAGGGACAGACCTCAGAGACAGCAGTCTCACAGAACCCAGAGATCTCCGAAGCAGCAGCCACCAAGACTTCACAGGCCACAAAACCAGGAACCCCAGGCACAGGTGAGGGAGCTGGGTGCACCCCAAACTGCAGCACGCCCCGGGGAGGGAAGCCACCACCACAGTGCCCCAGGGGAATTCCCCCAACGGCTCGGAGCCCCCGTCCTATGTTGGGCTCCTGTTCTCCCCCCCACCCCGGTACCCCCTCCCCAACCATCCCCTCTATTCCCATCACCCCGCCCTCCTCCCAGTCCTCATTCATCAACCTTTTTATTTTCATTTAAAAATAAAAAGTCGTTATGAAGAATTCGTGGCTGGGAACTGTGTCCCCTGCTTGTGTCTCCTCCTCTGCTAGTCTTCCTGGAACTGTGTCCTTGGGTTTTCCATCTCTTCCTTGAATTAAGAGATTGGGAGGCCATGGAGGGTGGGGGTGAGAATTGGGGGGTGTGGGCAGAGGTTGGGAGAGCTGAGGAGGGAGAAACAGACAGGAGAAGTTGGACTGGGGAGACCCAGGAAGAGATGCAGAAGCAGTAGGAGGCAGAGGCCTGTGCAGGCGAGAGTGCTGGGCCCTGTCTCTGGCCCCTGCTTGCCCTGGGAGGGGCAGGATCGGGGGCTGTTGGTGGGGCTGTGGGGAAGGGCAGGGAGGCTGTGAGTGGGGTGGAGTCCTGACAGCTAGAGTGGCAAGTGTGATCTGGGGTCAGTGGTCTGAAGGTTGGAGGCTCAATCTCTTAATCATGTCTGCTTCTGTCCCATGTTCGGGACTCACCCCCCTTCCCGCCCCCATCTCTCTCCTGACTCCTATCCCTCCATCATCCCCAACTCCCATCCACCGCCTCTTCCCCCGCTCCCTCCCCTACCCCTTCCCACCTGTTTCCACTGCCCCCCCCCAACCCCAGTCCACTGAGTCTCTCTACTATGACTACGAGCCCCCCTATTACGATGTGATGACTGCGGGCACCACCCCTGATTATCAGGTAAACTTGAGGGACCCCTTCCCTTCCCTTGTTCTCCCCACCAACCCCTTGCAAACATCTAAGACACTGTCCTCCCATTCCCACTTTGGGGAGAGCCACCTTGTATCTAGATTAAGGGCATGTGCTCACTGCCCCTCCCGTGTCTCTCTGCTGCAGCAACCTCCAAGCCCCAACCACAGGGCTCCCCCTGCCCCCAGGGGGCGTCGGACCCCTCCCCGAAAGCCTGCCCCTCCTGCCAAGAGGTCAGCGGCCCGGCAGGCGTCCCCCTCACCAGGCCAGAGGCCCTCTCGAAGTGGAGGTTCCAGCCCAGCCCGGGGCCAGCCTCCCCTCTCCCGGCACCCAGCTCAGCAGGCAGCTCCCCCCACTGCCCGGGGCCCCCCCAGGACCAGAGGCAGCGGTTACTGGCAGGTAGAGCCGAGGCATCCAGATCTCTGCCCCCGAACCTCTCTGACCTCAGAGATTCCCTCTCCCTGAACTGTACCCCCTTCAAAGGGGCTGCAAGATCTGAGATTGCCCCCAGCCCCCAGCACAGACAGACGCTGCCCTCGGGACGGGCCAGGACGGGCTGCTGCTTGGCCTCCCTCGCAGCTAACCTCTTTCCTCCTTCCTGCCCTCTGCTCCTCTCCCCTCCCTTCCCCTTGGGGTTAGGACCCCACCCCAGGTGAAGAGGAAGGGATCCTGGAGTCAAGCCCTTTGCCGCCCCCTGAGGAGGTAACTCCAGCCCCACCCTCGCCCCTCCTAGGGGTGGTGGGCGTCTGTGGCCTGCTCCCCTTGCCCTAGATCGTCTTGATGAGCCAGCCCCTCTTCTGGCCGGAGGGCTCTTAGTCACCTTGTTCACAATGTTCTGTCTCCTGGTTACTCCAGATCTTTGAGTCTGCATGTCTCTCTCAGAACAGCCGTTTTTCTGCAGTGTCCATGTCTCCTGTCATTATTCTTTGACTCTAGGGTCATCCCCTTCCATGTTGATGTCAACGGTTGTACTTCTGCCACATTTCTGTTCCCAGGAGCCATTTTCTGTCCAACCCTGTCACTTTTTGTCTTTCCACCAATTTCTTTGGTCATTCCTTGGACCCTTTCTTCCATCATTATGTCCATGGACTGTCCACTCTGTGTCCAGCCCTCCGGCCACCCTTCTCATTACTCCTCATTTCTTCCAACCAAGCCCACTTTCTGGACCTCTCTCCTCATTGGGGGCCTTTGATGGCCGTCCCCCTTCCCTACAATGGCTCCCCTTGCTCTTCTTGGGAGGAAAATGGCCCCCATCACCCTCAGTACCCTTTGGGCTGGAATCTGTCACACCCTGGGGTCCAGGGGAGACCTCATCTTAGCCCTAATGCCCCCGTCTACCCCTCTCCCTCCCCACCCCCGGGAAGGAGCAGACAGATCTCCAGGTGCCCCCCACAGCCAGCAGGTTCCTGACAGAGGAGTATGGGGAGGGTGCCACAGAGCCCCCAGCAGGGCCCTACGATTACGCCTATGGCTATGGGGGCGATTACCATGAGGAGACGGAGCTTGGCCCTGCCCTGTCTGCGGAGACAGCCCACTCGGGAGCCGTAAGTCCAAGAAGCTCCTCTTCCATTCTTGACCTCCAGTGGGAGCTACAGAATCGCTTCCTGTTGCCTTTGGTTGTTGTCTGTCATCTGAAAGCTACTTCCCACTGGTGATTTGCCAATTTTTGTTCACATGGATTGTATCTGTTGCTTGAAAAGATTACTTCCTGCCTTCTCTTGTCAAATGTCTTACTCTGTGACTCCTTATGGTTTCATCTGTCTGAAACATTTTTTTTTTTTTCAATCCTATGGGCACCTCCTGTCTTTCTTGGTCCCTTCCTATCTCCATGAGGCTGGATTTCACAGGCTTTTTGGTCATAAGCCCCTGTCATATGTCCATTTTCAGTCTGTCTCCATCATTTCTTCTTGATCAAAACCATTTCTTATCCATGTTGCTGCCAAACAATCTAACTTTCTCTGTCACATTTTCTAACCTACAGGCCACTTCCTGTCTGTCCCCTCTGCTCCCAGTCGTGACATCCATTCGGGTGACTGTGTCAGATTGGACTGGAGGGGACTTATTCTTTGTGTTTCTGCTCTAGTTTTTCACGCTGTTTTATCCTTTGACTTCGTATGAGTCTCCGGTCAGCCAAATCAGAAAGTTTCCATTGTGGGTCTAGATATTTATCATGGCCACTTGCTGTGTGTATGTTTTCTGGAAGATGTGTGTTTTCTGGAAGAATTGTCTTTCTTTGTCATAATCCATTTCAAAGAGTGATTTTCTGTCCGTTTTGTGAATTTCTTTTCTTTCTTGGTTGTGGCAGCCATATTGTTATTGAAGGTCCGCTTCCTGGATCCTCTTTCCTTGGCTGCTTCCTGTCTGTCCCACCACTTCCTGTTTATCTGGTTCATTTTCTAACCATCTTGGCCATGTTTGATTTTTCTTGGCCCTGGTATCATTCTTGCTTCCAAGAGTTTGCCCCTTTGTTCTGTCTGCCTTAATTGTGTCCTGTGTTTTCAGCCACTCCCTGTCAGTGGGATATTTCCTGTGTACTCACTTCATCTTTTGCCTGCCTCGCAGTAGAGCTGGCTCCTCCACCCTGCTGCCTCATTCCAGCCTCCCTGCTCTAATATTGCCACCCTTGACCCTCTGCTGCCTTTCCCTTATGCTGGAAATTTAGGATTGATCTGGGATATGGGAAAGTTTGGAAAATGATCGTTATTGTTTGGTCAGGATGGAGGTAGAGGGGGGCATTTTGAAGATCTTTGTTGAGAGAGTTGGGGGACGTGGTGAATAAATATCCCCCATTCTCCCTGTCCTTATCTTGGTTGTGGCCCCAGAGCTGGGGGTGGGCATTTGACTGGAAGTGTGGAAGAGAGGCTACTGATAGGCTTGAAGTTTAAATGAGGGTTAGAGGAGTGGTGCTGGAAGGAGCTGAGAGGCTCCGTGCCGGGGCTTGAGTAATTGAGCCCAAGTTGTATTTTTTCAAAATCCAGTTATAAGCTCCAAGTTGGAGGTATCAGTGGGGATTGCTCTCCAAATATACTTAGAGTATGAATGTCTAATCTCTGGGGAGTTTTAAACTTGTGAACCCCTTGAAACTCTAAGTAAAATTCTGTGCACAAGGGCATACCCTTTTCCTTTTCTGGAGAAAGACACTGTAGATTATGTCAGATTCTCATATGGATGCATGACCTCCCCCAAACCCAAGGAAAAATTTATCCAAAATCTTAGTTAGGATTGGGTTAAAGGTGAGGAAGTTGATGGTTTCTTAAGGTCCTAAGGAAGTGTGGGGGATAAGGTGCAGTCGTCCAGGAGAAAGTCTGGGAAGATTGGGGGGTCTGGTGTCCCAGGAACTGTCCAGGGACCTTCCTGAGAGAGGTTCTCAGGGAGATGGGGAGGGTGTGTTTGCTGAGGTGGGGCAGGGAATTAGGGGGTGGGGAACCCCAAGATCTCCCTTGGCAGACCTGGGAAGTCTGTGAAGAGGGAGTCTTGGCAGAGGACCAGGGCATTTGGGGGTTGGGTCAGGGAGGTCTCCAGAGGCCTTGCGGCTGCACCAGGTGGGGCGGTCCCAGTGGAGGCTGCTCACGGGCCCCACTGGGGGTTACATGTCTGTCTCCCTCAGGCTGCCCGTGGACCCCGGGGGCTGAAGGGAGAGAAGGGGGAGCCTGCGGTGCTGGAGCCTGTAAGTCACTCTGGCCACTGAGCAGAGGGCAGTGGGAAGAAGGGAAGGAGGCGGGGTGCTCGCCCTATAGCCTCTGACTTTTAACCTTTGGCTCTGCAGGGCATGCTAGTGGAGGGGCCCCCTGGTCCAGAAGGCCCTGCGGTGAGTTCTAGCTGTGACCCCCTCCAACCTCCATTCTTTTTGCAGAAACACTTCCTACCTGCTCACCTGTGCCTTCCCAGCATTGGCCCAGGCTTTCTTCTTAGAACTTGGAGCATCCTTCCAATCAGAGCTTCCCAGATCCCCAGATTTCTTCTGCGAGACCACCCCCAGCCACATACCCCTCTTCCATCTGACCGCCCACATCTGATCCCCTCTTCTTGTGTCCTTCAGGGATTTCCTGGTCCCCCTGGTATCCAAGGCAACCCAGGCCCAGTTGGAGACCCAGGCGAGAGGGTATGAGAGCATCCTGTGGGGGCAGGGAGGGCTGCAAAGGAGCCGCTGGTATCCAGGGGGGTACCATTCTCGGTGATTTCTCATCAACTGGTTTATTAATGACTGAGGGGCTGCTGTTCCCTCAGCACTCAGAAAAGAAGGCAGTGTGTGGTTGGAGAGGGGAGCAGTCTGGTGTCTCACTGTCAATTTTCTCCGTGACATGTTTCTCCATGGGGTGTGGGGAGATCTGCATCTAGTCCATTGAGGAGGTTTCAAGATGATGCCAGGGCCCTAACAACATGCTGTCACTCCATCTTTCTCCAGGGCCCCCCAGGCCGAGCAGGGCTCCCTGGATCAGATGGCGCCCCTGGCCCTCCCGGAACATCCCTCATGCTCCCTGTGAGTGGTCTTCTGGGCTTTGTGGAACAGGCTGAGGGGAGGGCAGGGAACCGTGTCACCAAGAATCAGAAGGGGAGGAAAACCTAGGAGGAGTCTCTCGGGACAATCCACCCAAAGAACGTGATCATCGGGGTGGAGGGTTTAAGGCCTCATTGATGACCTAGAACCAAACATGGAGCGTCTAGAATCGGGCAGAAAATCCTAGATTTCAGGGAGTCTAGAATCAAAGAGTCTTTGTGGAGGAAGAGTCTGAGAGTGAGCGAGGGAGACAGAAGCTGAGTTTCTGAAAACCTCTGAGTGATGACCCAGAGCCCGGGGGAGACACTGGAGTAGGGCTTATGGAATCTGGAACCTGGGAGACGGGGGCCCACGTGCTGGATGATGCCTCTGGTTTTGGGGGTCTCATGGATTTCCTGGAAGAATCTAGACTTTCTTCTTCTCCTTGCCCCGCAGTTCCGGTTCGGCAGTGGTGGGGGTGACAAGGGCCCCGTGGTGGCAGCCCAGGAGGCCCAGGCCCAGGCGATTCTGCAGCAGGCGCGGGTGAATTGGGCTGGGGGTCTTGGTGGGGGGGGTAGTGGGAGGGGTGTGGTAGGCGGAGGAAGGCACTAGGAGGGGTTAGAAAGGTAGGTCGGTGTTACGGTAGGGGAGGGAGAAGTCTGGGTTGGCTTGGGGGCTGACAGGGAGGTTGAGGACGATCAGGGCAGCAGAATGAAGGCCAGGGAAGAAGGGTGAATCTGGGAGGTGACCCAGGGTCTGGGGTGCTCCTGCTGCCTGTGCTCAGTTCTGCTGTCTGCTCTGCCCCCCTAGATGGCCCTCCGAGGACCCCCCGGCCCCATGGGATACACAGGCCGCCCTGGCCCCCTGGTGAGTGCGTGGGGTGTTGTGATAGGGGATCCTTTATCCACGTGTGGGGGTATGGACAGTCCTGGAAAAGGACCAAGTTGAGAGTTATTTTGCTTCATTGGGAGAGGGCTCTGCAGCCTCCTGTGGGCGTGTCCTTCAGCAAGTCCCCGTCTCTCCTCACAGGGACAACCCGGGAGCCCGGGCATGAAAGGAGAGTCTGGAGACCTGGGACCTCAGGTGACAGCCTCCCCCGACTGGTCCCCAGCTCAGTGCGCAGCCCCCCACCCCGGCCCGTGCCCACTAACCCTGCCCCTGTCTCTCCCTCCTAGGGCCCCAGAGGACCTCAGGGCCTCATGGGCCCTCCTGGCAAGGCAGGGCGAAGGGTGAGTGACGGGGGTGGGATGGGAGGGGGTGGGGGATGGGGACAGGGTGCAGGGGGGTGGAAGGCTGGGCCCCTGCTTGCTCTGAAACCTCCCCTGCACCCCAAGGGCCGAGCGGGTGCTGACGGAGCTCGAGGGATGCCTGGGGAACCTGGAGTGAAGGTAACAAGCCTGGGCCCCTCTCTGATGCCCACCCGGAACTCTCGCGCTCGTCTGTTTCCTGGGGATAGCCAAGGGTGCCCACAAAGCAGCCTGCCCCACTCAGGACATGATGGGAAAGGGGCTGGTGCCTCACCCGGGCTGCCCCTCTCCCCCTTAGGGTGACCGAGGATTTGATGGCCTCCCCGGGCTGCCTGGGGAGAAGGGACACAGAGTGAGTATGTGGGCACGTGGGGTGTTGTGACGGGGGTAGAGCTCCCCTGGAGGGGAGGCGGGGCGGGATCCGAGGCCAGGGAAGGAGGCTGACGGTCCCAGCAGGAGCTGGGAGGAGGAGCTTCCCTGGACCCTGAAGACAGTCTGTGTCTACCTGTGTTGGGGGCTCTGTACCCCTCTTACCTGGTGGCCCATTTTTCAGGGTGATACTGGTGCCCAGGGCCTTCCTGGGCCCCCTGGTGAGGATGGAGAGAGGGTAAGTGTTGCAGCTGGTGGGGGCGGGCGGGGGACAGGCGGGGCGGGGGCTGGGGCTGGGGCCGGGGGTGGGGGGGTTCCAGAAGGCGAGGCTGCCTCACATGAGTCCTCCTCCAGGGAGACGATGGAGAGATCGGGCCTCGGGGGCTGCCTGGGGAGTCGGTGAGTGTCGGGGGGCGGGGAGTGTGGCTTGGGCCCCAGAGGAGGGGCATGGGTGTGAAAGGGTCGCGCTGTGTCACCCACACGGTCCCGTCTTCCCCTCACCTGAACGCAGGGACCTCGAGGTCTCCTTGGCCCCAAAGGCCCTCCTGGGATTCCTGGACCCCCGGTGAGTGACTGTCCCTGACTCTGACCCTGTCCTCTCTACCTTCCCTGAATGCCTCCCTCCCCCCCACCCCCACCCCCTACTGCCCCTTCAGCCTGCACCCGCAGGTGCCCACATGGGGCCGTATCCTGTAGTGCATCAAACACTTTGGGCATAGCAGACCAGAGCCCCACGCCCTGTGGATCCGGGCGGCTGTGTTTGTTTAGGTTCGGGCTGAACTTGAGGGTGGCCCGCCGCATGCCTGCCCCATCCCATGTGGATGGCCTGGTTTCAGAAACCACGGGTCTGTCCTGGACTCACTCCCCTCTCGTGTTTCAGGGAGTCCGAGGCATGGATGGCCCGCACGGTCCCAAAGGCAGCTTGGTAAGTGATGGGCATGGAGACCCCACCCGACCTTCTGTCCCCCCCCCCCAGCATCTCTGCTGAGGTCCTCGTCCCTTTGCCCCTTTGACCCCCTCCTGCTTCTGGCTCTTGCCCCCTTGTCTGTCCCTCCTGGGACTCAGCTCCCCTGCCTGGTTTGTTCTGTCACCATTTCCTTCTGACCCCTGCCTGGCTGCCTGTTTCCAGGGACCCCAGGGAGAGCCAGGACCTCCCGGACAGCAAGGCACCCCCGGGACCCAGGTGAGTGGTCCTGTCTGCCCGCCCAACCTGAGGGGCTCCCCCTGGGCTCTCACAGCGGGTCAGACCCTGTGTGGGGGCTGGAAATGAAGGGTCTCAAGTCTTTGCCGCTTGTGCTGTGAGCTGGAGCTGCTGCCTGGGGGAGAAAGCGGAACCCACCCCTGGGGGCCCCTGTGACTTCTCTCTCTGGTGTCTAGGGTCTCCCCGGGCCCCAGGGTGCCATCGGCCCTCATGGAGAGAAGGTAAGTGACTAAGTGATCTGGGGGACAGTGGGTGTGCTGAGGCGGGTTGCAGGGAGCCCCCACATGTCTGGCTGGGACCGAGTGTCCTCATCTCCCTGCAGGGTCCTCGAGGGAAACCAGGGCTGCCTGGCATGCCTGGCTCAGATGGACCCCCGGTGAGTGCCCCACCTCTTCATACAAATCCCCCTTGACCCTCCACCCCAGGAAGTGACTTGCAGGCACCTCAGTGAGTATCCTTACAGAGTGTCCCTTGTCCTGGGAAGTCACTGGTGATGCTGCCAATGGTCAGTCAGCTTCATTAGGTCCCAGGGGCATTTGGGTCCAAGAAGTGTAGAGAGGGATGCAGGAAGTGACAGTGACCAGTGGTCACGCTCTCCTTCCCCTATCCCCAGGGTCACCCAGGCAAGGAAGGCCCCCCCGGAACCAAAGGAAACCAGGTGAGCTCTTCCATGGCCCTTACATGCCCTAGCGGGGTCTCCACGCAGACCCGGCGTCCAAGTCCTTGGGATCTCCTCATGTCTTCACACGGCCCTAGCAGCCCTTTGTCCTACCCCCTGCAAACCTCCCCAGACTCCAATTGGTCACTTCCCTTTCTCCCACCCCGGCACGCCCTCAGTGACCCCCTGAGGCCCTTTATGGACACCTCTCTGTCCTCTTGCAGGGGCCATCCGGACCTCAGGGTCCTCTGGGGTACCCAGGACCTCGGGGCATCAAGGTAAGAGACCAGACGGCTGGGAGAGGAAGGCTGAGGTCGGGGCGGCCAGCCGGGCCCTGGAGCTTGGTCCTGCCAGCCTCACCACCCTCCTGACCGCTCTGTCCCCCTCAAATTCCAGGGCGTGGATGGCATTCGGGGTCTGCAGGGTCACAAGGGTGAAAAGGTGAGCGCTGCGTCCCAGCCCCCGCCGTCTGCCCGCTCCCCTGCCCTCTGCTGCCCCCACTCCTGCCATGGTCCATGACGGCCTCTTGCCCCATACTTCCCAGGGCGAGGATGGCTTTCCTGGCTTCAAAGGGGACGTGGGTGTGAAAGGCGACAGGGTGAGTGGAGACCTCCTCATTGCCCCCAATTCCAGGCTCTGGAGACCGTCCCCTTTGAGCCCCAGTTACCAGCCTCCCCCGACACCCTGGACGGCCCATCTCCAGGCTCCCTCGAGGACCTGACCTCCCTTTAGAGCCCGATCCAAGCAGGACCCAGCCCCGTGCTCTGTGACCCGCCGGCTGGCTGGTCACCGCCCTCTCCCTGCCCCTCAGGGCTCCTCATCTTGCAGGAACTCAAGACGACCTCACCAGCCTCACTGGGGCCTGCCCCCCATCTCAGGGCTCAGCCTCCACCCTGAGTTCCAATCTTTCACCTCTCTAACCCTCTCCCCCAGGGCGAGGTCGGAGTGCCCGGTTCCAGGGGCGAGGATGGCCCTGAGGGGCCGAAGGGGCGCACTGGACCCACGGGGGACCCTGGGCCCCCGGGGCTCATGGGCGAGAAGGTGACGGGGGAGAGGGGGTCAATGTCTACGCGCTCTAGGACATGGAGGGGGCGAGGCCTGGGGTGCCGGGGTCAGAGCGGGTGTGGGGATGCCAAAGGCTGAAGTCGGAAAGTCAGTCAGAGATGAGCGTGCATTAATTATGCTCCTCTCTGTGTCTGGCACCCCCTAGATACTGACGGGTTGAGAGGGGTTACATAAGAAGCCTAGGAAAGTCCCCGTCATAAAGAGTTCACAACAGATTCGTGGGGACACGCAGAGAGGCTGTCACAGGGTTCCTGGGGTGCCAGGTAGAGGGAAAGTGTGTGCAGACCCAGAGCAGTAGGTACTCGAGGAGGAGAAGAGTTGGAGAGGTGGTGAGCTCTGACATCCTCACGGTTAACTCTCACCTGGCTCACCTGTCCTGTCAGCCCCGCAGGGTGGGCACTGCTATGGTCCTGAAGGAGGTTTGGGGGCTTGTTTGTCACACAGCCAGCGTAGGGTAGAACCAGGGTTGGAGCCCCAGGAGTCAGGCGGCCAGATCCCTGCTCCCCACATCCACTCCTTGGCGAGAGGTCCCGAGGCCTTGGGGGCAGGGCGTGGGGGGCGGGAGGTGGGGGCTGCAGAGCTGAGCCTGCAGCAAGGTGGGGCCGGGGCTGCAAGGGGGCTGGTCTTGGAGGAGCGGCTGTGTGTACTGGTGAGGAGTGGGCAGAGGCGCCTGCAGGGCGTGAGCTGCAGATTTTAAGATACAGGGGAGGTGAGATTCCAGCCCTGGAGTTTTGCAAAATCCACTCTCAGGAAGGAGAGATTATGAAAGTCAGGCAGCCTGGGGTGGGGTTGGGGGGATGAGGGCAGTGGGGGTGGGGGGCGCACTAGATGTTTGCTCTTTGGGCCTGGGTCTCCAGGATGGAGTGGGATCAGTGGCCCCAATTGCTCCTGATGGCCCTCTGTCTGTCTGCAGGGCAAGCTGGGTGTTCCTGGTCTACCTGGCTATCCCGGACGCCAGGGCCCCAAGGTGATTCAATGCCCCACTGCCCCTCTTCCTTTTCCCTTCCTTGACCTCTAATTGCAGGAAGCACAGACCAACAGAGCAGTGGGGGGACCCTAGACAGAATTTAGTCCACGCCCATTCTACAGATGGGGAAGCAGAGGCCCAGAAAGCACCAGGGCTTGTCTAAGGCCACCAAGTTATTGGCCCAGGTCTCCCACCCCCTGCCTCCATCACCTCTCCTGACCCCCCTTGGCCTTTCCCCAGCCCACCCTTTTCTCGACTTCTCAGTTTTTCCCCTTTTCCATCCTCACCAGGGGTCCCTGGGATTTCCGGGTTTTCCTGGAGCCAGTGGAGAGAAGGGAGCCCGGGTAAGCTGGGGAAGGTGGGGGTCTGTGGGGGGAGGTGCGGCTCTGGGGGGCTCAGGGCTGATGCGTTGTCTTCACTTTGCTCCCACCAGGGCCTGTCAGGGAAATCAGGGCCTCGGGGAGAGCGTGGCCCCACGGTGAGTGCAGCGGAAGAGGCGTGTGGCTCAGGAGCCCAAGGAGGTGCTTGGGGTCTTTCTGACAACTCCCCGTCCTCTCTAGGGTCCGCGTGGTCAGCGGGGACCTCGAGGCGCCACCGGGAAGTCTGGAGCCAAGGTTGGTGGTCTCAGCGGGGCTCCACCTCCCCTCCACCCGGCGCCCAGCTGTGCCCCCTCCTCTGACCTCGGGGTTGGCTAGAAGTCAGCCTCTCTTCCTCTCTGACCATCTCCCCCACAGGGAACCTCGGGTGGAGACGGCCCCCACGGGCCTCCCGGAGAGAGGGTGAGTGTGGTCGAGTCCCCTGCGCCCTGGCGCTGTCCAGAGGGCCAGTGGTGCTGGCTCCCTCTCCACGGGCGAGGTGGGTCCCCTGCCCAGCCCGCTCCCTGTTCTCCTGACTCAACCAGCTCCATCTCTAGGGTCTCCCTGGGCCTCAGGGCCCCAACGGGTTTCCTGGCCCCAAAGGACCTCCGGTAAGCTGCCCTCTGACCTGCCTTGGCTCTGAGTGTCCCTCCTCATCCCCTGCCCAGTATAGAGCTCACCTGACCTCTGAACCCCTTCCAGGGCCCCCCTGGGAAGGATGGGCTGCCGGGACACCCAGGCCAGAGAGGAGAAGTGGTGAGTGGCACCCCGGCGCCCGCAGACCCCCCCCATCCTGTCTGGAAGGCCCCCAAGGAAGGGTCTCCTGGTGGAGTGGCCCCTGTCCGAATGCAGCTCAGACCACAGCCAAGGACTCGGTGGTGACCCGGGAGCCTGGGGTCCGTGCCGTGTCCATGCCAGACTGTGTGATCTGACCACCCTCTCCTCTCTTTCTCTCTCAGGGCTTCCAAGGGAAGACCGGCCCCCCTGGCCCCCCAGGAGTGGTGGGACCTCAGGTACGCTTGCCCCCCACCCCCCCACAGAGACAAAGCATCCCTGGGGGCTGCAACGTCTGCCTCTCTTCTCTCTTCTCCTGATCCCAGGCCCCTGACCCTCCTTTGCCTGTGGGGCCCCTGGAACTGGGGTGCATGGTAGGGGCTGGGTTTGGAGCAGGGATCCCAGATTTCCATCTGTTTCCTGGACCAGTTCTCCTCTTCTTGCGTCTTGAAGCAGAGGAAGGTCCCCGACAGGGACACCAGGTGGTGTGGGTACCTCACCAATGTGGAGGCCTAGGATAGCCCTGGGGCAGACAGCAAGGGGTCCTGGGGGGTGCCGCGAGGTGAGCAGAGTGAGATGGGGGAGGGGCTGAGACTGGAGTCTGTCTGCCTCTTTCCCAGGGAGCCGCAGGGGAAACCGGGCCCATGGGTGAGCGAGGTCACCCAGGCCCCCCCGGCCCCCCTGGAGAGCAGGGACTGACTGGAACAGCTGGAAAAGAAGGCACGAAGGTCAGCAGAGGGCCTGGGAGGGGGCACTCGGGAGAACGGGGTTTGGGTGCCTAAGGGGACAGCCCGTTGGGGATTTGAGGGGCAGCGGTCTCTCTGCCCAACTGGGGAGCCTGGCAGTGGTTCATTACCTTCGTTTCCTTTTAGGGTGATCCCGGACCCCCTGGGGCCCCGGGGAAGGATGGTCCCGCTGGTCTGAGGGGCTTTCCGGGAGAGAGAGGCCTCCCTGGCACTGCTGTGAGTATGACCCTGACCTGGATGCCCGTAGCGAGGCCCGCACCTCCTGGCACCCCAGCGTCACCCCGTTCCCACGTCCCAGCCCCTGTCCTTCCCTGCGTGTCTCCTAAACTCCGGGCCTGTGAGGTCCCCCACTTCCATCTCACGTCTGTTGTCCCCAATCTCTGGCTCACAGGGCGGGCCTGGTTTGAAGGGGAATGAAGGGCCAGCTGGTCCCCCTGGACCTGCGGTGAGTCTGGGGCCCCTGGGGGGTGGTGGGAAGAAGGGTGCGGGGCAGCATCTGGATTCAGGTGGGGCTGCAGGACTGGGCAGAGGGAGGCTGGGATCATAGGCCTTCGATGCTGGGCCTTTCTCCTGGGGACTGTGGCCGGGCGTGCTCTGGTGTCGGGAGCTGTGGTCTCACCTTTAGCGGGTCTGACGCTTGCTCCTGTCGCAGGGATCCCCTGGTGAGCGAGGTTCGGCAGGATCCGGGGGACCCATTGGCCCCCCAGGGCGCCCGGGGCCGCAGGGTCCGCCTGGAGCAGCGGGAGAGAAAGGTGTCCCGGTGAGTGCGGGGTCCCTGGGAGGCACTGCGGGGGGTCTGGGAGCTGCTGGGTCACGAGGGGTCTCCAGGGTGACCGAGTCTGTGGGTCACGATGCCTGCCTTCCTCTCCCACAGGGCGAGAAGGGCCCCATCGGCCCGACCGGCCGCGATGGGGTGCAGGGTCCCGTGGGGCTTCCTGGCCCCGCCGGGCCCCCGGGCGTGGCGGGAGAGGATGGAGACAAGGTGAGGGGAGCCCTGGACTCAGCCTCCTGTGACGAGCTCGCTGGCCTGGGGGCGGCCCCCAAGCCGGGCCGCTCCTTCTGCCCTCCTGCCCTCTGCTTCCTCTAACGTCTGCCCTGCCCTCCCCCAGGGCGAGGTGGGAGACCCTGGCCAGAAGGGCGCCAAAGGCAACAAGGGGGAGCACGTGAGTGTTCAGGCCTCTGACTTCTCACCTCTGCCCTGAGCCTCAGCCGCTCCCGGCCCCGCCCCTTGTCTTGGCGTCTCTGACCCTTCTTTCTCCCCCAGGGCCCCCCGGGGCCCCCCGGACCCATCGGGCCCGTGGGGCAGCCTGGCACTGCGGTGAGTGACTGGTGCCCCGATTCTGCCCTCTGAGTTGGGGGTGGGGATGGGGGGCTCCGGGCCTGCTGCCCTGTTCTGGGCGGGGCTGGAAAACCCCGGACCCAGGACCATCTCTGAGTCCTCGTCCCTGCCCTCCCCGACCTCAGGGGGCAGATGGGGAACCTGGAGCTCGGGGTCCCCAGGGACACTTCGGAGCCAAAGGTGACGAAGGAACAAGAGGATTCAATGGACCCCCAGGACCCATTGGTCTGCAGGTGAGCTGGGGAGAGGAGTCAGGGGCTGAGGGGGGTCACAGCGGGGCTGGCGTCTGCCCCAGACCCTCGCCAGCCCTGCTCAGGACGGACTGGGGGCAGGGCAGGGGGCTGGGATCTGGGGGAGGGCACGGGGGAGGGCGTGCTCAGGTGCGTTGGTCACCGGGTCCCCGTTGTGTTCACCTGCGCAGGGCTTGCCAGGCCCCTCGGGGGAGAAGGGAGAAACAGGAGACGTGGGCCCAATGGTGAGTGCGGCCCCTTGACAGGGTGGACCCCTCCCTCACCTGCTAGTGCCCCCTGCTTCCAGCGCCCACCCTGCCCTGGCCCGACTGCCTCCCTCCCCGCCTGCACGGCCGCTCCCCTGGCCCCTGCCGCTCTGGGCATCCTTGGCTTGCCTTCTCTCACCTCCGGCATCTGCTTCTCTCCAGGGACCACCTGGCCCCCCAGGACCTCGAGGCCCAGCTGGACCCAGCGGAGCAGATGTGAGTCCTCCAGCCCCGGTGTGGCCTCCCTTCCCCTAGACTGTAACCTCTGGTCTCGTCTCAGATGCTGAGAGACGCCGCTGGCCCTGGGAAGGCCTCCCGCCGGCTCACAGCAGTGGCCTCAGGCCGTCCTCCAGGCTCTGCGCCCACGGGGCACCCTCTCCCCTTTAATTCTGGTTCTCTTTCAGGGTCCACAAGGCCCCCCAGGAGGTGTTGGGAACTTGGGTCCCCCTGGAGAGAAGGTACTGGGAAAGGGTACATGGATGGTCTTGGGGGGTGAGTTTCTGCCAGTTCCGGTGGGGGCCCCAAAGGACAGTGATGAGGGCAGGGGACCCCGGGGGCCCCATGCTTGGAGTCAGTGCTTTCACTGCCGTGGCCTGTGCTCAGTCGTCTGGGGGACTGTGAAGTGTGACCGAAGAAAAGAGAGAAAGACTGGGAATGTCAGGATTTTGGGGGGTCGGGGGAATGAGGGTTCTTGACCCCCATCTCCTTGCAGGGGGAGCCAGGAGAGTCAGGGTCTCCGGGAGTCCAGGGCGAACCAGGGGTCAAGGTGAGTGATTGCTCTGGGGCCTTGCTCCCCAAGCCCCTCCACCCCTCATTCCCACCCCTACCTTTTCTGTGACCTGGAGCTGCAGCTCCCAGCCGTTTTCAGGGGGGCCTGGGCCCTGGATCCGAGTGGGCTCTGCCCTCCTTTCCTCAAAAGGAAGAGGGACCCAGACTCCCCCCACGGCTCGACTTCTGTGTGCACCCTGATGTCAGCGGTGGGGGGCGAGGGGGAGGCTGAAGACGTCTTGGAAGCAGGGGCTGCATCCGTGATCATCACGACTCCTTTGGGACCGCCTGTAACCTCCGCCCATCCTTCAGGGTCCACGTGGGGAGCGCGGGGAGAAAGGAGAGACTGGGCAGGCGGGAGAGGCGGGACCACCGGGGCCTAAGGGCCCCACCGGCGACGACGGTCCCAAAGGGAACCCCGTGAGTTTGGGGAGGGGGCTTGGAGGAGGGCCCTGTGCACAGAGACCTGGGATATGCGTGTGAGGATCTTGGAGTTGGGGGCAAGAGTGGGAACTTGAGGGGGGGAACTGGGAGGGATTATGGAGTTTAGGATCCAGAGAGAAAATGAAACTTAACCTGAAAGCCTTGGAGGGCAAGCCGTGCATGAGGTGGGGAGAAGGGCTACTGGAGGCCCTCTTCCTAGGGCGGTGCGGGTGGGCACTGCCCGTGGAGAGGGAGCGTGCGCCCTGTGCCCATGGGGGTCGTGTTGGCTCTGGGTGGGCTTAGGGGGAGCTGTGACCCTGACCCTTGGATTCCCTCCGGATCAGGGTCCTGTTGGTTTTCCTGGTGACCCTGGCCCTCCTGGAGAAGTTGGCCCCCGGGTGAGTCTTACCCAGGGAGGGGTGGACGAAGAGGGTGGTCTGCTCTGGAGGCACTCTGTGTGGAGGGCGGGAACTGGGGGTGTGGGGGGCAGACGAGAGAACGGGAGGATCAGCGGGTTTGGGGGTGAGGCCAGCCAGGCCTGGGGCCCCCTCTGACCGAGCTGCGTCTCTGCAGGGCCAGGATGGTGCCAAGGGTGACCGTGGAGAGGACGGGGAGCCAGGACAGCCTGTGAGTGCCCGTGACCCCCCACCTGCAGGCCCAGTCCCCTCTGCTATGCCCACACCTGAGGGCTCCCTCACCACCCCTCTCCCTCCCTCCACAGGGGTCCCCTGGTCCCACGGGGGAGAATGGACCTCCTGGACCACTTGGAAAGAGGGTAAGCGAGGTGCACCTTGCGGGCAGTCCTGGGGGAGGCTGGATGGCCGCTGGGGAGATGGGGGGCAGGATGGGGAGAGGCCTGGTGTCGCGGCCGTCCTTGGGGGAGGTGTGTGTGTGATCACGTGTGTCTGCGAGGGTGCTGTGCAGATTCGGGTATCTTTGCTCCCGTATGTCCTGTCTGATCTTGCCAGGGGTGGTGGTATGTGTACCAACCAATCAGAATAGATGCGGGGGGAGATTCCCTGGTGGTCCAGTGGTTGTGGCTCTTTGATCCCACTGCAGGGGGCAGTGGGCACAAGTTTGATCCTTGGTCTGGGGGCTAGGAGGAAAAGGGCTGGCAGGGGATGAACGCTTTGTTTATTGGTGGTTTGTGGGCAAGAGGCTCTTCACCTAATGCACAGGGCTTCTCAGTACTTTGACAGCTGGTACTGTTGTAGCAGCTGTCACATCTGTGAGTGAGCCTCTGTGATTGTGTGTGTGTGTGTGTGCAGGGGTGTGTGTGTGTGTGTGTGTGTACCAGGAGGACGCTCGGGGGCAGGAGGTGAGCCTGGCTGCTCACGGCCGCCTGCACCCCGTCCCCTCCTCCACCTGCAGGGACCTGCAGGCACACCTGGTCCTGAAGGGCGACAAGGAGAGAAGGGCGCCAAGGTGGGGAGAGCCCCCGGATGCTGGGACGCCCATTGCACTGCCCGCCCCTCCCAGTCCTCAACCTCCGGCCCGCAGACGCCTCCCTCATGCCCCTTCCTTCAGGCGGGGTTTCCTGTCCTCCTCCCTACCCCAGGGGTCTCAGGGGCTCGATCCCTCCCCTCTGTCTCACCCCACCCACCTTGGATCCGCTGCCCCTACCACACCATCCTCTGCCTTTTGGGACACTTCTTTGGTGTGTTTCAGGGGGATCCTGGCGCTGTGGGCGCCCCAGGGAAGACAGGCCCTGTGGGTCCTGCAGGCCCAGCAGGAAAGCCTGGTCCTGACGGCCTGAGAGGTCTCCCTGGCTCAGTGGTAAGTCACAATGCAGAGGTTCGGCTGGGCTGGGAGGGGTGTGGTGTGGGGGACACGTCTCCTGATCCCTGCGGTCCCCTCAAATCTGCAGGGTCAGCAAGGCCGTCCTGGGGCCACAGGCCAGGCTGGGCCTCCAGGCCCTGTGGTGAGTGACTGTGGATGGGGTGGGGTGGGGCCCCCAGGGCAGTGGGCATCCAGCCTCGGAGGAAGTTGGAGTGGTGGTCCCACCTCCCGCAGGAGAGAGTGACTTCCTGTCTCCCCACAGGGACCCCCAGGGCTGCCTGGCCTCCGGGGCGACACTGGGGCCAAGGGAGAGAAGGTGAGTGCCACGCATGGCCAAGAGTCTCAGCCTCCTCCCTGAAGCCTCCGGGGACCCCGTGTTCTCGGGGGGGCCCTCATCAGCCCGGGCTGTGGCAGCACCGGGCTTCCCGCAGCCCGGCCTGAATCCCTCCTGCCTTCTGGGCTCCGACCCCTGGGATCCTCCTTCTCCCCATCGCGGGTCTCTTCTGCGGCTTCCCCTCACCACCTGTCCGCTTTTCCAGGGTCACCCAGGTCTCATTGGACTCATCGGCCCCCCTGGGGAGCAGGGGGAGAAGGGTGATCGCGGGCTTCCTGGTCCTCAGGGCTCCACGGGGCAAAAGGGAGAGACGGTGAGTGCAGGGTGTGGTGCTGGAGGTCTGGGCAGATGGAGGGTGAGGAGTCAGGGGGCGTGCTGCATGGGGGGGGTTGGACACAGTGCGGGGGGTGGGGGGTGGGGTGGACACAGTGCTGGGGGCCGCGTGGGGGTGGGCAGCGGGGCCGGGAGGAGGACGCAGATGAACCAGGCCCCCCTTCCTAGGGCATTCCAGGAGCATCTGGCCCCATTGGTCCTGGAGGGCCCCCCGGCCTCCCTGTGAGTATCCCATCTGTTCATCCCCTCAATCCTCTAAACCCCGCGGCCCCCATAACCCCCCTGGTTTCCATGGAAACCACCAGCCTAACACGTGGAGGCCCCTGATTCCCCCATATGTTCCTGCACCTGCAGAGTTTCCAACCTGTCCTTCCAGCGTCTCCTGTGTATCCCCTTGTCTCCCCGGCCTGCCCCTCCTGGGTGGCCCCAGGGTCCTGTGGACTTGTGACCTTGCCTCTGCCGTTTTCCATGTTCTGACCCTCCCCTGGGGTGACCGCCTCTTTCTCATTTCTCATTTCACAGGGACCTGCTGGCCCCAAAGGAGCCAAAGGAGCCACAGTGAGTGACCCCCAGCAGTTCTGACCACCCCCTCCGCACACACAGCTGAACTTGACACTGTCTCTCCAGGACAAACATCCCACCCATCCCCTCGTCCCCAGCCCTTGACAGATTTCATCCTCTGTAACCTTAATCGCCTACTTGACCTCTTGACCCCTCCATGACCTCATTGACTCCTTTGGCAGGGCCCGGCTGGACCTAAGGGAGAGAAGGGCGTCCAGGGCCCTCCGGGACACCCGGTGAGTCACGAGGCAGGGCCCGCGTTTCTGTTGGCCCCGCTCTGTCTGGGTGTTTGTCCGAGTCTCCCTCACCCTGACCTTGTCTCTCACCCAGGGCCCCCCGGGTGAGGTGATCCAGCCCCTGCCCATCCAGATGCCCAAGAAGACGCGGCGCTCGGTGGATGGAAGCCGCCTGATGCAGGAAGATGAAGCTGTGCCAACAGGGGGGGCCCCGGGCAGTCCTGGGGGGCTGGAGGAGATCTTTGGCTCCCTGGACTCCCTGCGGGAGGAGATCGAGCAAATGAGGCGGCCCACGGGGACCCAGGACAGCCCTGCTCGCACCTGCCAGGACCTGAAGCTCTGCCACCCGGAGCTGCCCGACGGTCAGTGCCAGCCTCAGGAGCTCAGCTTGTGAACCACAGTGCTGATGTGAACAAGCAGGATGGATGTCAGGGAGGCCTGGGGAAGCCATTGGGTTGGGGATGAGGCGGGGGGGCCGGCTTGGGGCAGCAGCTCTTACCAACCAGACCGGAAGCATTTCATTATTTAGCAACTGGTGTGATGGCTCAGTGGGTAAAGAATCTGCCTGCAAGGCAGGAGATACAGGAGACACAGGTTTGATCCCTGGGTCAGGAAGATCTCCTGGAGAAAGAAATGGCAGCCCACTCCAGTATTCTTGCCTGAAAAATCCCATGGACAGAGGATCCTGGCAGGCTGCAGTCCAAAGGAAGGGAAAGAGTAGGACAGGACTGAGTGACTGATCACGGACACGCAAAATAGCTCATTCACTCATTGGCTACTGTCAGAAAGGGTTTTTAAAGAGCTTCCCAGATGGTAGTGATAAAGAATCAGCCTGCCAATTTGGGGGACACAACAGATGCAGGTTCAATCCCTTGTAGTAGGAAATGGCAGCCCACTCCAGTATTCTTACCTGGAAAATTCCACAGACAGAGGAACCTGGCAGGCTGCAGTCCACAGGGTCGCAAAGAGTCAGACACTACTGAGCGCACGCGCGTGTGCACACACACACACACACACACGCATGGTCCTCTGAGGGTCATCAGCTCACTGTCTGCCTGGTGTCTACAGGAATAGATAAACACACCCATGGACAACATGCTGGCATTTACACACACAGACACGTGTGCAAGCCTGTGACCACACCTTGCCCCAGTGTGCGGGTGTCAGCGCTCCTCCCAACTCCAGTCGCCAGCCTGGGGGTGCTGTTAGGGGGAGGGGTGGCAGGGACGGGAAGGGGCATAAAGTGATGAGGGAGACAAGCGGGGCGGGCTGTTCTGGGGGTCTGGGGGTGGAACAGAGGCCTGGGAGACAGGGCAGGTGGGGGTGGCCGGTGGGAACCGAGGGGGGTATGTGGGGCAGAAAGCCTCTTGGGTACAAGGCCCAGGGGCCCTGACCGCCACCCTCCTCACTTGACAGGAGAGTACTGGGTCGACCCCAACCAGGGCTGTGCTCGGGATGCCTTCCGGGTTTTCTGCAACTTTACAGCCGGAGGGGAAACCTGTGTGACACCCAGGGACGATGTCACGCAGGTGAGAGCTGGCCCCTGGCTGCCCTGACCCTGTGGAGTCCCCATCTGGGCCTGGAGGCTCCCAGGTTTCTGACGTCCCCTGACCTTTGACCCCGTGGAGCCTGCAGACGCTTCTGTTCCTTCTCGCCAGTCTCCTGTTGCTAACTTCGTCTCCTGCCCCTGACCACCTGTGGCAGAAGTTTGCCCTCTGTTTGCCCCCCATTCCCCCTCCCCGGCTCTTCCCCGTCCACTCCGCTCTCGGGACCCTGGCCCTGCCTGTGACCACAGCCCCCCCCCACCCCCAGTTCTCCTATGTGGACTCCGAGGGCGCCCCAGTGGGCGTGGTGCAGCTCACCTTCCTGCGGCTGCTCAGCGTCTCAGCCCGCCAGAATGTCTCCTACCCCTGCTCCGAGGAGGCCCAGGACGGCCCCCTGAAGCTCCGGGGGGCCAACGAGGATGAGCTGAGCCCGGAGACCAGCCCCTACGTCAAGGAGATCCGGGACGGCTGCCAGGTGGGCACCAGGGAGAGCTGGGTGGGGGCAGGCCCCAGACTCAGGCTGGGGGAGGCGGTGGGCAGACCCCCGGGCAGGGGCGCTGGGCCGAGCAGGAGGAAGCCTGCTTCTGGTGTCAGGAAGGTCAGGAAGGCTGGGCAGTGGAGGATGGGTTAACTCAAAGCCCGGCATGCAGGCTCATAAGCGTATTTCCATAGGTTCCCCTTTGCACACATGGGGCTGTTAACACTGCCCGCTCCCCAGGGAGGACACCCCCAATCTGTACATGCGTCTCCAGAGTTGCCTGGAGAGGGTCACACAGGTACACGCACGTGCGGAATCATGTTGGCTGTCATCACACACAGCCGCAAACACAGGTACACACAGCCCTGTGGAGTCACACAGGTTCACACAACCACTACAGACGGATAATCTCAAAGACAAACCCACAGCTGCTCGACTGGCTCAAGAGTGTGAACACACACTCACAACCAGCTTCCCCATCTTTCCCAGTCCTGACTCTCTGGAAATAAACTTTAGAAAGGAAATTGAGCACAGTTTGAACTTGTGACGCAGGTGAGGGGATCAGCGTCTCACGGTGCTCGAAGGAGCGGGGAGACCTGGGCCTGCAGTTGGGTGGCCCAAGGGTCCCGCGTGCCTTTCCCACCCTCACTCCTCTTGCTCTTGTGTCTCTCCCCCTCTGCAAGACCCAGCAAGGCCGGACGGTGCTGGAGGTTCGCACGCCTGTGTTGGAGCAGCTGCCGCTGCTGGACGCCTCCTTCTTGGACCTGGGGGCCCCTCCGAGGCGGGGCGGGGTGCTGCTGGGGCCTGTCTGCTTCATGGGCTAGGACCTTTTCCTCCGTCCGACCCTGTCCGCCGACACCAGGCCCACCTGGAATCCCACAGCGTTGGCTCTGTGCCACCTCGCAGGAGGGCTTCTCGCCATCTAGGGGGCCTCGGGCCAGGGCACTGAGAGTCCCCTGTCAGGGGCAAAGCAGGGGAGGGGTGCCCCGGGCCTCACGGCCCTCCCCCTGGAGCCTGTGCCCTGCTCGACAGCTGAGACCCTTATTTAAAATTTACCTCCCAGTCACCCCAAACACGTGGAAGAGAAGAGAAAGGACACTGTGTATTTTGTATTTAAAAGTAATTATATTAATTATTTAAAGCGTGGAAAACAAAATGACAAAAAAGATAAAGAGAGAAATGCCAACAAAAATCAGCGGACTTTGGAGACGGGGCTCTCCAGGGGCGAGCCCCAGCACCCTCCTCCCCGCCTCAGGGCTTTCCTCAGTGACTGGGGGAGCTGGGGGCCGACCCCCGCCTCCCTCACACCCACCCGCAGCACCCACTGTGAACGCTGGAATACACGGTCTCCTTTATCTCAGGGCTCTGCCTCTCTCTGCCCAGCTGGGGCTCGCTCATCTCTACCTACTGGGTGTTTGGCTCCCTGATCTGCCTGCCTGCTGACTTTCACTTGGTCTGGGATCTTGCAGGAACGCCTGTTACTTGGGGACCTGGCAACTCCCCCGGGGGAGATGTGGAATAGTGAGCAGTGTGTGCAGGGCCAGTGGTCAGCAGACGGTTGAAATATTGAGATTCTTCCACATTAGTTGGGAAACCACGGTGGCCCTGAGCCCCCTGAGTACCCCACTGACATCCCGGCCAACCCCATCCTTGTCCTGGATGCCCCCCACCCTCCCTGATCCTTCAGTTAATGTGCGATCTGGATGGAAGGCACTCCCAGGACCTCGTCCATCACTATGCCCTGCGTCCACTCTGACTGGTGGTTAAAAAATGTGATTGCCTCCTCCTGGGGTGTATGTGCCTGGTGCTTGTGTTGTTATTTCAATCCTCTCCGGACCCTCCTCCCACCATGCCCCTTACTCCTGGCTGAGCTGTTACCAGAAATGGAAGGTTTAATCGGTTTCCTGGAGGACTTGTCCTGTTGAGGTGCTAAGGTGCAGAGACAGTTCATAACAGACTCCCCCCCAGCGACATCAGGTGGGGGTCCAGGGTTTTGTGTGACCCTGGCGTCGGAGCGGTTCAGGGTGAGGGCGCCTGACCCTTCCTGGTTTTAACTGACACCCCTTCCCGACCTTTTGGGCCCTCGAGGCTGGAAGGGGCCTTAGATGCCTGTTCTGAGCTCCTTGCGAATGAGGAGACGGAGGCTGACTTTCACGACGGCTTTTACTGCCCCTGCCTTCGGTGCAGGCTTGCCTGCCCCGTCATTAATAGCCAGGGCTGCGGCCGGGGCTCCCCAGGTTCGTGGGTATCAGCGTCCACGTTCCTCCAGGCTTCCTGCCGCGGCAAGACGCACAGGGCTCGGCCGGAGTCTCCTCCGACCCCGGGCCGCCCCCCGGCGCCCCCTCATCCCGGGGCTTGTTCAGCAGCTCCGAGCCTCCCCGGCCAGGTGTCCCCTCTGCTCAGGGCTGGCCGCACCGCTGGGCATCCCTGGCGGCTCCCGGGCTGCGCATCCCGCCTCCCGCCAGTCTGGGCAGGAGACGAAGGCTTCTTCCGGGGCCTCCTGGTCGCGAGGCGGCTTTCCTCGCCGGATGCCCGGCTGCGGGCGCGGGAGGGGCACGCGTGTACGAGCGTCTGCACATATGTGTGCGTCCTGGCTTTCGGTCCGCAGACCCCCGGGAGCCGGCGGGAGAGGGGCGCCTTGCACCCCCGAGCAGGAATCCCGGGAAGCAGCGGCCTCGCCCCTCTTTCCGGGGGTCCCCGACGGCGCGCCCAACCCCGAGGACAGAGCCCGGATCCCTGAAACCCTGCAGTGCCGGAGCCGACTCGGGCTTAGCCCCAGGGCGCCCCCAGGCGGAAGCCCAGCTTCGCCGCGGCGGCGGGCGCGCGGGAAAACCGGGCGCAGGTGAAGACCCCTTTCGGCGCGGGCGCCCCGGAGGCGCCCGTCTCTGCTTCTGCTGCCCGCTGGTGCCGGCGCCCACGGCGCCCCGGCTAACGCGCAAGCGCAGCGATTCCGAGCCCCGAAAACGTCCCTGACCGCCGCCCCTCTGGAGTCACAGCTGAGCCCTCCCTCCCACAGCCCGAGGGCGGAAGCCCTTGAACGACGTCTGTTTGGGGTCAGGCGATGGATGTGGTTTCTGGGATCACCCATGCTCTCGTCTCCATCTCAAGGGCTTCAGACACCCTTCTCCCCCTGCCCCCACGCACCCCAGGCCTCGGCTGAAGAGGCGATCCGACCTAAATAGACACTCCCCACTCTGCCCGCCTGCACCCACTCCCAGCCAAGCCGGGGCCAGAGCCGAGGTTTTTCCAGAGCTTTCTCTGCAGCTGGAGCCAAACCGCAGAGGTCGCCCTCGGAGCACAAAGGGGAGTGTCCCCAAAGGTCACTTTTGGTCAGATGCTCTGAGCTCAGAGGGCTTTTCTCTGAGGAAACAAAACCATGCATTTACTCTAATAACATTTATACACGGCGGTTAGGTCCCCAGGCCAATCCACAAAAGCCTATTTAACTAGTATGCCAAGCAACCCCGTATAACAGTTTTATGAGCGATTCCGTGCCAAGCTGCAGGAGAGGCCGCCAGGATCACAGCCCTCTGCTTGCGGTGGGGCTTCTCCTGCCCCTGCAGCAAGCTGGGGCCTGGCTCTAAGGAAGGATGAAGGGAGTTCAAGGGCAGGGCTCAGAGGTGAGGTTTCAGGGTGGGGCTGGGTGTGGGTGGGGCAAGTGTCCCGGCATCTGGACATGTGGGTGCTGGCGGCACCTCCAGTGGCTTGTGGGCAGTGGAGGTTTCTAGATGGGGTGGTGAGGAGATATATAGAGGCAAACAGAAAACTGGGGAGTGAATTTGGGTTTGGTTGAGTCAGAACCTAAATTCTTGTAGGAGGGCCTGGGTTCTGAAATGTCTTGGCTGCCTCTCAGAAGGGTTTAACTTGAACCTAATAAGGAAGAGGGAGTTACTGATGGTGTTTGGAACAGTAGTGCTTTGATGGAGTTGTCTGCAGGCAACTCCCCTCATCCCCCAGGTTGGAGGAGGGTGTGAGGGTTCCAGACACAGGCACACAGCCAGCAACAGGTTGGCAGGCTTAGGAGGCGGGACTTGGAGTAGGAAAGTCAGTAAGACTACAATATGAATGCTGGGGATGGGTCTTCTAGTCTGCCACACTTTGGACTGCTTCTTAGCCTTAAGCTGATATTTGTGGCGTCTGTGAAAGTGAAAGTCGGTTAGTTGTGTCCAACTCTGTGACCCCATGGACTATACAGTCCATGGAATTCTCCAGGCCAGAATACTGGAGTGGGCAGCATTTCCCTTCTCCAGGGGATCTTCCCAACCCAGGGATCAAACCCAGGTCTCCCACATTGCAGGCAGATTCTTTACTACCAGCTCATCCACAGGGAAGCCCAAGAACGCTGGAGTGGGTAGCCTATCCCTTCTCCAGGGGATCTTCCCAACCCAGGAATTGAACTGGGGTCTCCTGCATTGCAGCCAGATTCTTTACCAACTGAGCTTCCAGGGGCTTATGGTCAAAAAACAATCTGTAAAAGTTTGGACCACTTAGATAGCTGTACTGAAGAACGAATTCATAGGGCCTGGACTCCATCTTAGGCCTGTTCATGCTGATCACGCTCCACCACCTTTCCAATGGACTCTGAACTCTGTGTTTAGTGCCTATGAAAACGACAACAGAAGGATAAGACCCCCTCCAGACAGGGGAACCTTGAAGATCGTATCTAGGTTACTCATCGCCTAAGAGAAAACATACACTAATCACCCCTTCCTCCAGACAGGCCATAAATTTTTCTGTATCAGAGTGTAACCTCGGGCTTATTGATTATCGGCTAATTGTTTGTTTCAGCACATAAGGACATAGCACGTGAATGATGGGGTTACTGGGGTTGTATTTTCCTTGGTTTATGTAAGTCTCAAGGAATTTGGAGTGGTGGGTTCAGTCACGTACACATGGGGTATAAAAGATTTTCACAAATGTTGGTTGGGGTCCTTGGCTAAGAGGAGACTCTGCCTTGGGCCCGCCAGTGTAATAAACTTCACTCCACTATCTGCATCGTCCTTCTGAGTGAGTTTGTTTCCCGGAACGCATGGCTGCAACAGCACTTGGGAGCACTATATATCCCAGAAGGCCGTGGGCTCCATATCTCTGCTTCTGCTTGGTCATCAAGTCAGCGAGATATGGCATCATTGGGTGAATTTTTTTGGCTAAAGTATAACACATGTTTTGGTTATAGCTATTGTGCTTTTGTTAATATCACTGTCAAACATGACATTAGGCAAAAAAGAAAAGCTGCATTAGTGCTTCCCTGGTGGTCCAGAGGTTAAGAATCCGCCTTCCAATGCAAGGGACAGCAATGCAATCCCTGGCCCAGGAAGATCCCACATGCTGCAGAGCAACTAAGCCCATGCGCCACAACTACTGAGCCCACACGCTGCAACTACTGAAGCCCTGCAACGAGAGCTGGTGCCCCACAACAAGCGAAGCCACCAGGATGAGAAGCCCCCGCACCGCAGCTAGACAGTAGCCCCGCTCCCTGCAACCAGAGGAAGCCCGCGGGCAGCAACAAAGGCCCCCACAGCCAAAACAAACAACTGATGAAAGAAAAGCTGCTTTAGACATGCCTGACACCACATAGCCGTAGAAATAACCAGTTCCACCTGTTATGTTTTCCAAGATTGATTTTCAGTTCAGTTCAGTTCAGTTCAGTCACTCAGTCGTGTCCAATTCTTTGTGACCCCATGAATCACAGCACGCCAGGTCTCCCTGTCCATCACCAACTCCCAGAGCTCACTCAAACTCGCTATTGCAAATGCTTTGAAGATACTAAGTCTCCTACCTGGCAGATGAGGATGCAGCATGGAATACTGGAAAGCATAACAGCTGCTGAATGGTCTTATTGATTTATTACCACAAAGAAATGTACACTGGGTCCTTTCTGAAATCCTTTGAGATGGCACCAAGCTCAATAGATGCCCACAGACCCACGCAACAGCATCTGAGATTCGTTCTCCATCCTGTCAGCCACAGTTTCAGGACTCTCAGACCCTCCCTTGCTCTTTACTGACAAGCACTGTGGAGGGTGTCATGCTGCCAAGGCACCAAGTAAGGTATGATTACCGCGCAGATAAGCTGCCGAGAGAGATGTTCATCAGAGTTCTGCCTTGGGACTGTATCTGATGATTGAGGGTAATATGTACATCGAGAGCTCCGTTTTATATTTCCATGAGTTACTCTTGTTCTGTTTTCATTATGAACCGGAGATGCTGTATATATCGGTTCGGACTGACTGAGCTGTGAGAAGCAGAAAACCCTGAGAACAATTGTGGTTTCACTGAGACAAATTTTCATTTCTCTCTTGTGTTGAAACCCAGAGCTGGTATGGTGTTTAACTGTGTCAGAGATTCAGACTTTTCCCACCTTGTTGCAGTAGCCTCAACTTGGTTCTTACCTCTCAGGTCCAGTATGACTGCTGGAGTTCCAGCTTTCATGTTTGCCTTCCATCAGCAGGAAAGAGGAAGCCGAGAAGGATCCAAGACCACCTTCTAGAAGCTGCACACAGCAGTTCTGCTTATAATGCATTGGCCAGAACTCACACGTGGCTGCAGGTAATTGGAAAGGAGGATGGAAAACTAGGACTCATTCTTGAAGTCTATGAGCCCAAATAAAATGGAAATTTCTATCAGGGGATTGTGGGCTTAAAGATATGGGGGGACAATTCTCTGCATGCCATGTCTCTAAATAATTTATTGAGAAAATCTAGAAAGGGAGGACTGTGCGGTGGCTACTTTTACCAATGAAGCAGTCCCACCATAATATTCTATGTAGAATCTAGAAACATGGTATAGATGATCTTATTTGCAAAAGAGGAATAGAGACGCAGACATTGAGAACAAACATATGGACCCTAAGGGGGAAGGGAGGGGTGGGAAGAACTGGGAGACTGCGATGGACCCATGCACACTATTGATACTATGGGTAGAACAGGTAAGTATTGAGAACTTCCTGGAGAGCACAGGGAACTCAGTGCTCTGTGGCGACCTAACTGGGAAGGAAATCCAAAAAAGAGGGGATATATGTATACATAGAACTGTTTCACTTTGTTGTCGAGACTAGCACAACGTTGTAAAACAACTATAGTCTCATGATATATAATTTTAAAAAAGCAGTCCTGCAACTTCCTTAAAAATCAACTGTTTAATAGTTTATTTTTGCCTCCATGGGAGGCGTTCCGATGTAACCTACCCACGAGTGGTGGCCTAAAGACCAACAGCTTTAGGCAGTGCATTAAGCAGAAATTTCAATATAAATAGGCTATTTATCCTGTTTTGCTGGCAAGCCTTCCTCTAGGGATTGCTTGCAGTTCTGCACCTGCAGCGTGGGTCGCGCTTTCTCTATGACTCTGCCCTGAGCTATCTCTCCTGGTGTGCTTGCCTCTGAGTGTCCGAGAAGGTCATTGACTTTGTCGGAGTACCAGTGGAATAGCTATAATATGTATCATCTCAAGATGATTTTATTTTATTTTTAATTTATTGTGTGTATTTTTGGCTGTGCTGGGCCTTCGTTGCTTTTGAGCACAGGGTCAGTAGTTGTGGTACATGGGCTTAGTTGCCCCGTGGCATGTGGGATCTTCCTAGATCAGGGATCGAACCCGTGTCCCCTGCATTGGTAGGTTGACAACATACTACCAGGGAAGTCCTCAAGATGATTTTAATCAGAAATGTCAGCCAAACCGAATTTTCAGAGACCCGTGCCATACAGTTTTGTATTCAGTACTCTGTCCTTAAACTCCAGTGGTCTATATACCTGTTTGGCTGCTAGAGCAGTGCTGTCCACTAGAGCCTTCTGTGATGACAGATATATTCTACATCTTTGCAATCCAGTATGGTGGCCACTAGCCACATGTGGCTATCAAGCACTTGCAAGAATAGGCTAGCGCACCTAAAGAATTTTATTTTTAGTTTTATTAAATTTTAATCAATGTCAATGGCCACATGTAGCTAGAGGCTACCATATCAGACAGCATAGCCCTAAGGCATCTTACTGTTTAAAGATCCATAACAGCATTGAAACATGTATATTACCGTATGTGAAACAGATGACCAGTGCAAGTTCAATGTATGAAACAGGGCACTCAAAGGCGATGCACTGGGACAACCCAGAGGGTTGGGGTGGGGAGGGAGGTGGGAGGGGGTTCGGGACGGAGACCCGTGGATGATTCATGTCAATGCATGGCAAAAACCACTACAATATTGTAATTAGCCTCCAATTCAAATAAATAAATTAATTTTAAAAAATCCACCTGAATTTGGATCCATTTATAGTAATATGATGAAGAGATCCCAGTTTAATACAGATGTGGGAGATTCAGATTTCAGAATTCAAACAGGCCAATTAATTTCTGCTCTTCTTTTTTGGGGTAGGGAATTTCAAGGGCCTGATCTTAGGCAAAATTTTCTTTCCCCAAAATTTACTGAAAATTTTGTGGTTTTATGGTTCATTCCCTTTTCATAATAAAATCAATAGGGGAAGACAGAGTTTTGGTGTGCAGTTTAAAAAAAAAAAAACAGGTTTACTGAGATATAGTTTACATATAATCATTTCATCCTTTCTAACTATCCTGTCCTGCGAGTTTTGACAAGCATATTGGAGAAGGAAATGGCAACCCACTCCACTGTTCTTGCCTGGAGAATCCCAGGGACGGGGGAGCCTGGTGGGCTTCAGTCTGTGGGGTCGCACAGAGTCGGACACGACTGAAGCGACTTAGCATTCATTGTGTAATCGTCGCCTCTATCAAAATAAAGGCTATGTCTACCGTAAGGCCAGACCCTGGTGGCCATCTTGGCTTCTCTCCCCGGTGGCCACCTTGGCTTCTTCTTCTTCTCCTCTTCATTTCCCGCCGGCGGTAAAAAGTTCCGCCAAACCGCTGAAGAGTATCTGACGCAACAGCTCTCCACGGAAATCAACCCTCCCTCCTAACCTCCAGAGTGACCAACCCGGTCTCGCCACCTCCACTAGCTGACCTATGAGAGACCGCCACTCCAGACCTCGCCTTTTTTTGGGAAGAATTTCGCTGCTCCTTACTGAGAGGCTATATAAGTCGCTCTCTGCCTTTGTTCGGTGCGGACCTCCCTGACCTCGCTCTGTTAGGTCTTGGGGTCTCGCCGGGGGGCGCCTAGCCAGTAAAGCCTGGTTCTGTTTGGCCTCTGGGTTCTTTTATTTAACATCATTGGGTCGTCTCGACCTTACATCTACCACCCCATAAAGGTCCTCACAGGCATAATTGTTTTCAAGTCACCCCTGGCTAATGTGTCATAAATTTAATGACAAGTTTTAATCCTTGCACTGGGTTTAGGGCCTCGCTATAACTTCTGCTTTACTGGATTGAGCCTCAGGGTGAAAATATCTACTGAGGTCCTAGAGTGAATGTGACTTGCTGGGGCAGTCAAGGGAAAACACCCTGGTGGTGGGCACGATTCATTGGTATTGAGAAGAGTATCAGCCAGATGGATGCCTGCATGCTAATCAAGGATTGATTTAGAGAGATCTTTCACTAAGGAAATAATACCAGGTATTGGGGGCAGGACCCCACTCCAGTACTCTTGCCTGGAAAATCCCACAGACAGAGGAGCCTGGTGGGCTGCAGTCCATGGGGTCACTAAGAGTCAGATACGACTGAGTGATTTCACTTTCACTTCACTTTCATGCATTGGAGAAGGAAATGGCAACCCACTCCAGTGTTCTTGCCTGGAGAATCCCAGGGATGGGGGCGCCTGGTGGGCTGCCATCTATGGGGTCACACAGAGTGGGACACAACTGAAACAACTTAGCAGCAGCAGCAGCATTGGGGGCAGGAGGAGGAGGGGACAACAGAGGATGAGATGGCTGGATGGCATCACCGACTCGATGGACATGAGGTTGAGTGAACTCCGGGAATTGGTGATGGACAGGGAGGCCTGGCGTGCTGTGATTCATGGGGTCTGAAAAAGTCGGACACAACTGAGTGATGGAACTGAACTGAATAGTGCTAACCACATTTTATTTACTTTTAAATAATTAGATGAGTGAAATATATGAAAAGTACTTAGGGACTTCCCTGGTGGTCCAGGCTAAGATTTCAATTCCTAATAGACCGGGCCTGGGTTCGATCCCTAGTCAGGGAACTAGATCCCGTATGCTGAAGCTGAAGATCCTGCATGCTATTGGGAAGATCCCTTGGAAGACGAAATGGCAACCCACTCCAGTATTCTTGCCTGGAAAACCTCATGGACAGAGGAGGCTGGCGGGCTGTGTACAGTTCACAGGATCAGAAAGAGCTGGACACGACTGAGCGACCGACCATGCACACTGCAACGAAGGCCTGGCACAGCCCAATAAATAAGTAAAATAAATATGTTTTGAAAAGTGCTTAGAACAGTCCCTGGCATCTAGGAAGCACGATTTAGCTATTACCTATTTTAAAAAGAGAATTTGCCATTATTCTTTAAAAAAATGTGATAGTTGATTTATAATATTGTGTTTGTTTCAAGTGTACAACAAAGTGATTCAGTTATATAAATTTTTCAGGTTAAATTGTATTGTAGATTATTACAAGATATTGAATACAACTCCATGAGCTATACAGTAAATCCTCCTTGCTTATCTACTTTATGAATAGTAGTTTGTATCTGTTAATTCTCTTCTCCTAATTTGTCCCTCCCTCCCCCTTCCCTTTGGGAACCATACATTTGTTTTTATGTCTGTGGGTCTGGTTTGCATATAGATTCATCTATATTATTTTTTAAATTCCACATGGAAGTGTTATCATATAGTATGTGTCTTTCTCTGACATCACTAGGTATAATATTCACTAGGTATAATATTCTCTAAGTCCATCCATGTTACTGCAAATGGCAATATTTCATTATTTTTTTATTAAAAATTTTTTTACTTTCTAAGCATTTAAAATTGAAGTAGAGTTGGTTTACAGTGTGTTAATTTCTACAGTACAGCACAGTGACTCAGTTATTATATATATATACACACACATTATTTTTTATATTCCGTTCCATTATGGTTTATTCCAGGATATTAAATATAGTTCCATGTGCTATAAAGTAGGACCTTGTTGTCCAACAATTCATTCTTTCTTTTCTTATCACTGAGTAATATTAATAATTGGGCTTCCCAGGTGGCTCAATGGTAAAGAATCTGCCTGCCAGTGCAGAAGATCCCTGGGAAAGGGAAGATCCCCTGGAGGAGGGCATGGCAACCCACGCCAGTATTCTTGCCTGGAAAATCCCATGGACAAAGGAGCCGGGCCGGCTACAGTCCATGGGGTCACAAAAGAGTCAGACATGACTTAGCGACTAAACAACAACAATATTAAGAATTAGCTATTGCTGGAGACACTCACAGAGAAGTCTGGGTCAGTCTCTTGTGGGGTCACTGCTCCTTTCTCCTGGGTCCTGGTATACACAAGTTTCTGTTTGTACCTTCCAAGGGTCTATCTCCCAGTCCTGTGTAAGTTCTGGCAGCTCTATGGTGGGGTTAATGGCGACCTCCTCCAAGAGGGCTTATGCCATACCCAGGTCTGCTGCACCCAGAGCCCCTGTCCCTGTGGCAGGCCACTGCTGACCTGTACCTCCACAGGAGATACTCAAACACAGTTCTGTCTCAGTCTCTGTGGGGTCCCTGGGTCCTGGTACCAGACCACCTGATCTGCCTCTTGAGAAATCTGTTTGCAGTTCAGGAAGCAACAATTAGAACTGGACATGGAACAACAGACTGTTTCCAAATAGGAAAAGGAGTATGTCAAGGCTGTATATTGTTACCTTGCTTATTTAACTTATATGCAGAGTACATCATGAGAAATTCTGGGCTGGAGGAAGCACAAGTTGGAATCAAGATTGCTGGGAGAAATATCAATAACCTCAGATATGCAGATGACACCACCCTTATGGCAGAAAGTGAAGAGGAACTCAAAAGCCTCTTGATAAAAGTGAAAGAGGAGAGTGAAAAGGTTGGCTTAAAGCTCAACATTCAGAAAACTAAGATCATGGCACCTGGTCCTATCACTTCATGTCAAATAGATGGGGAAACAGTGGAAACAGTGGCTGACTTTGTTTTCTTGGGCTCCAAAAATCACTGCAAATGGTGACTGCAGCCATGAAATTGAAAGACATTTACTCCTTGGAAGGAAAGTTATGACCAACCTAGACAGCATATTAAAAAGCAGAGACATTTCTTTGCCAACAAAGGTCTGTCTAGTCAAGGCTATGATTTTTCCAGTGTCATGTATGGATGTGAGAGTTGGACTATAAAGAAAACTGAGCGCTGAAGAATTGATGCTTTTGAACTGTGTTGTTGAAGAAGACTCTTGAGAGTCCCTTGGACTGCAAGGAGATCCAACCAGTTCATCCTAAAGGAAATCAGTCCTGAATATTCATTGGAGGGACAGATGTTGAAGCTGAAACTCCAATACTTTGACCACCTGATGCGAAGAACTGACTCATTTGAAAAGACCCTGATGCTGGGAAAGATTGAGGGCAGGAGGAGAAGGGGATGACAGATGGTTGGATGGCATCACCGACTCAATGGACATGAGTTTGGGTAAACTCTGGGAGTTGGTGATGGACAGGGAGGCCTGGCGTGCTGCAGTCCATGGGGTCGCAAAGAGTTGGACACAACTGAGCGACTGAACTGAACTGATTGCTGGAGAAGGATAAATTGGGTGATTGGGATTGACATATACACACTACTGTAATAAAATAGATGACTAATAAGAACGTATTGTATAGTACAGGGAACTTTGCTCAAGACTCTGAAATAGGCTGCGTGGGGAAAGAATCTAAGAAGAAAAAAGAGTGGATATATGTATATGTATAACTGACTCACTTCATTGTAAACCTGAAACTAACTCTTTGCAACCCCACAGACTATACAGTCCATGGGATTCTCCAGGCCAGAATACTGGAGAGGGTAGCCTTTCCCTTCTCCAGAGGATCTTCCCGACCCAGGGATCGAACCCGGGTCTCCTGCATTGTGGGCAGATTCTTTACCAGCTGAGCTATCAGGGAAGCCCCATGAAACTAACACAACATTGTAAATCAACTGTATTTCAATAAAAATTTTTAAAAGAATTAGCTGTTATTCTTAATATTGCTATAATTCGCAATTAACTTCCAAGATTCACTTATCTTTTGACTGAACAAAATGAGATGTTTAAGAGTTCTGTTTAGGACTTTCCTGGGAGTTCAGTGGTTAAGACTCCATATGCCAGTGCAGGAGGCGTGGTTTGATCCCTCATCAGGGAATGAGGAATTAAGATCCCACATCTTAATCCCGGGAAGGGGACGGGGGTGGGGGGGTGGGGTGGTTCTTAAGGGGTGGCAAGAAAAAAGAGAGAGAGAGTTGGTGGGATGGGTTACTTCAAGTTTCTCCAACTATTTTTTCATAACTGTTTTTTGCACGCTCTTCTAGAGACCTGGCCCTGTTTCTTATTGACATGCTTTTGTGGGAACGTGGAATTCCAAGGGTTCAAAGTGGAAGATTTTCTATTTCCCAGAATTGCAGTAATAAATTCAAAGAATGTATGCAGGGACAGGTGAAATCACCATAGAAACATTTTGTTTCTCTGTAACCCCATTGGATGTTATCACACCCTTTAGATTCTTTCTCCTCCAGATGCCCCAACCGTCAAAATAGCCCTCTTATTAAATTAGGTTTCCTAATTTAAAGTTGCTGTTGATCGTGTATCTGAAAGTTCCTAGAATTTTGCAATATTGTCCTTTTTCCAACGTTTATTAATAGAGTGCAATGTTTTCAGACAGAACTAAACCCTGTCACACACAGATCCAGAGGGAAGGACGTTGGAATCATTTGTGTGTCCTGGGAGAGGGTCTGGCTTCATCTTCAGGGCAAAGTTTTCAGACTCAGACGGTGAATCAGAGGAGGTGTGTGGAGATGCCCCCTTTTCGTATGTATTGTGTTCTCAAAGTTTGTGGGCTTTTTGTCTTGGTAATTCCCTTTGGCTTCATTCCCAGCACTTTCCAACTACATGAGTTGAGGGTTTGCCAAGATTCCTTCTATGGCTGTAGCTTCTGTACCTGCCAGAACTGGACTGTTCCTTCATCTCTTTTGTAAACATATTAAGTTGTTAGTGGGTCTGTTAGGTTTTTGAGATTTTCCTCTCCCCATATCTAATGATCCAATGACCAGAGAAGAATTTTTATCTTTGCCTTCCCTGGCTTCTCAAATTCTTTTTCATTTTTCATTTTCTAGCAACTTATCTTACAGATGGTCCTGCCTCCATTAAAGGCTACAAGAGAAGGCCTTCATTTATTTGTTTGTTTTATTTATATTTTTTGGCTGTGCCGTGTGGCTTGTGGGATTTCAGTTCCCTGACCGGGGGTTGAAGACACAGCCACAGCAGTGAAAATGCCAAGTCCTAACCACTGGACCACCAGGGAATTCCAAGAGGGCCTGTATTTTTTTTAGAGAATGATTGTAAACGCAACTCTGTGCGTCCAATATGGTAGTCACTAGTCGTCACATGTGGCTATAATAATTAAATTTAACTAATTTAGAATTAAATGAAAAATTGAACCCACTTGTCGCACCAGACGCTGGCATTTTCAGTATTCAAGAGTATGTGCCGCTAGCAGGACCCTATTGGGCAGCTCAGATGTAAACATTTCCATCAGGAAAGATCTACTGGGCAGTGCTGCTGCTGATTCCACTCACTTTATGGATACTAGGACTCTACTTACATAGACCTTCTTCTTTCCAAAGTTGATTTTGAGAAGGCAATGGCAAGCCACTCCAGTACTATTGCCTAGAAAATCCCATGGATGTAAGAGCCTGGTAGGCTGCAGTCCGTGGGGTCGCTAAGAGTTGGACACGACTGAGCAACTTCACTTTCACTTTTCACTTTCACACATTGGAGAAGGAAATGGCAACCCACTCCAGTGTTCTTGCCTGGAGAATCCCAGGGATGGGGGAGCCTGGTGGGCTTCCGTCTATGGGGTCGCACACAGTCGGACACGACTGAAGTGACTTAGCAGCAGCAGCCTTCTGTTGGTATGTTTCTTTATATGCAATTATTTAAAATTATAAATAGGGACTTCCCTGGCGATCTAGCAGTTAAGACTCCATGCTTCCAAATGCAGGGAGTGCAGGTTCAATCCCTGGTCAGGAAACTAAGATTCCCACATACCATGCTGCCAAAAAAAAAATTGATTAAAAAATATAAATATTGCCAAAAGCAATGATTAGCATATTTCCATAGGGGCTGTCAAAGGCATAGCAAACCACAGAAGTGCTGGTGCTGCCAAAGCCTCTACATTTGGCCATATTTATCCTAAATTTTATATGTCTAACCTTTCCATTGTGAATGTAGGATTACTTCAACAAATTGTGGACAAATCCCTTGGTTTCTTGTTCCAAGTTTAAATTCCACCATTGGCCACTAGGGGGCGATGGTAGCCTATTGAATATTGGTAGCCTATTGAATATTCTCTAAAGAACTTGTAAAATTTAGATTCTTGGCAGTGGATAATTTTGCCTTTACTCCCAAAAATCTTAGACTATTTCTCATAAAAATTACAAGTATCCCACAGCTTTATTTGTCTTTTTTTAAGTTTTATGTTTATTTATTTTTTAATTTTTATTTTAATTGCAGTATAAGACTCTACACTGTGATTCATGGGGTCGCGGAGAGTCGGACACGACTGAGCGACTGAACTGAACTGAACTGAACATGGACATCACTAGATGGTCAACACCAAAATCAGATTGATTATATTCTTTGCAGCCAAAGATGGAGACGCTCTATACAGTTAGCAAAAACAAGACCAGGAGCTGACTGTGGCTCAGATCATGAACTCCTTATTGCCAAATTCAGACTGAAACTGAAGAAAGTAGGGAAAACCACTAGACCATTCAGATATGACCTAAATCAAATCCCTTATGATTATACAGTGGAAGTGAGAAATAGATTTAAGGGACTAGATCTGATAGATAGAGTGCCTGATGAACTATGGATTGAGGTTTGTGACATTGTACAGGAGACAGGGACCAAGACCATCCCCATGGAAAAGAAATGCAAAAAACCAAAATGGCTGTCTGAGGAGGCCTTACAAGTAGCTGTGAAAAGAAGAGAAGCAAAGAGCAAAGGAGAAAAGGAAAGATATACCCATTTGAATGCAGAGTTCCAAAGAATAGCAAGGAGAGATAAGAAAGCCTTCCTCAGCGATCAATGCAAAGAAATAGAAGAAAGCAACAGAATAGGAAAGACAAGAGATCTCTTCAAGAAAATTAGAGATACCAAGGGAACATTTCATGCAAAGATGGGCTCGATAAAGGACAGGAATGGTATGGACCTAACAGAAGCAGAAGATATTAAGAAGAGGTGGCAAGAATACACGGAAGAACTGTACAAAAAAGATCTTCACGACCAAGATAGTCACGATGGTGTGATCACTCACCTAGAGCCAGACATCTTGGAATGTGAAGTCAGGTGGGCCTTAGAGAGCATCACTACGAACAAAGCTAGTGGAGGTGATGGAAATCCAGTTGAGCTGTTTCAAATCCTAAAAGATGATGCTGTGAAAGTGCTGCACTCAATATGCCAGCAAATTTGGAAAACACAACAGTGGCCACAGGACTGGAAAAGATCAGTTTTCATTCCAATCCCAAAGAAAGGTAATGCCAAAGAATGCTCAAACTACCGCACAATTGCACTCATCTCACATGCTAGTAAAGTCATGCTCAAAATTCTCTCCAAGCCAGGCTTCAGCAATATGTGAACCGTGAGCTTCCAGATATTCAAGCTGGTTTTAGAAAAGGCAGAGGAACAAGAGATCAAATTGCCAACATCCGCTGGATCATGGAGAAAGCAAGAGAGTTCCAGAAAAACATCTATTTCTGCTTCATTGACTATGCCAAAGCCTTTGGCTGTGTGGATCACAATAAACTGTGGAACATTCTGAAAGAGATGGGAATACCAGACCACCTGACCTGCCTCTTGAGAAACCTGTATGCAGGTCAGGAAGCAAGAGTTAGAACTGGACATGGAACAACAGACTGGTTCCAAGTAGGAAAAGCAGTACGTCAAGGCTGTATATTGTCACCCTGCTTATTTAACTTATATGCAGTGTACATCATAAGGAATGCTGGGCTGGAAGAAGCACAAGCTGAAATCAAGATTGCCGGGAGAAATATCAATAACCTCAGATATGCAGATGACACCACCCTTATGGCCGAAAGTGAAGAGGAACTCAAAAGCCTCTTGATGAAAGTGAAAGAAGAGAGTGAAAAAGTTGGCTTGAAGCTCAACATTCAGAAAACTAAGATCAAGGCATCCGGTCCCATCACTTCAAGGGAAATAGATGGGCAAACAGTGGAAACAGTGTCAGACTTTATTTTTTTGGGCTCCAAAATCACTGCAGATGCTGATTGCAGCCATGAAATTAAAAGACGCTTACTCCTTGGAAGGAAAGTTATGACCAACCTAGATAGCATATTAAAAAGCAGAGATGTTACTTTGCCAACCAAGGTCCGTCTAGTCAAGGCTATGGTTTTTCCCATGGTCATGTATGGATGTGAGAGTTGGACTGTGAAGAAAGCTGATTGCCGAAGAATTGATGCTTTTGAACTGTGGTGCTGGAGAAGACTCTTGAGAGTCCATTGGACTGCAAGGAGATCCAATCAGTCCATTCTAAAGGAGATCAGTCCTGGGTGTTCATTGGAAGGACTGATGCTGAAGCTGAAACTCCAATACTTTGGCCACCTCATGCGACGAGTTGACTCACTGGAAAAGACTCTGATGCTGGGAAAGGTTGGGGGTGGGAGGAGAAGGGGACGACAGAGAATGAGATGGCTGGATGGCATCACCGACTCTGTGGACATGAGTTTGAGTGAACTCCGGGAGTTGGTGATGGACAGGGAGGCCTGGCGTGCTGTGATTCATGGGGTTGCGAAGAGTCGGACACGACTGAGCAACTGAACTGAACTGAACTGAACTGAGGAGTGTGGGAAAGAATCTTGTTATGACAAAGGAGACAGATAAAGCGCACGTTAAGTGATTTTTTTGCCAAACTGACTTTTACTTAAAAAATTAAATTGAAATGTAGTTGATGTACGTGATTATATAAGTTACAGGTGTGCATTTCAGTGACTCACTATTTTTAAGCCAAATTGACATTTAGATGTTAAAGATAAATATATCATCCAGTGAGCTACTTGAAGCAGAAGATGGGGAAAAGAGTTGGAAAAACAGAACAAAACATTCAAAATTTCCAAGAAAGACCTTATCAGACATAATCGAGAGCAGAGAGGACCAGGAGAGGGTCAAAGCTGGCACCCTGTCATGCTCTATAACACTTTTGCCAGAAACGTCTAAGCTGTTAACTAATCTTTGAACAGAAATGTTGAACCCGTTATGAAGCTACCTAAATTGAGATTTCCCCATTTTGCTCAAAAGGATGTATCATCCCGCCAAATATGATCTTGGCATTAGAATATTATCAGCCAATAGCTTCTTTTGATCTCTCAGTCTGATATCCTCATTAGAAACAGAGAAGGAGAAAAGAAGTAGCTTGATTCATTCTTCCTTCAATGTGTTTCCTAGTTTCCTCCCGTAACTCCAAAACAAACCACACAGGATTGTGTCAGGAGTCAGGAGCCCGGTGTTCCTTCTGTGTTTAGTGAGCAGGAGGTCTGGCCCTTTCTCCTGTTGGTCTCCCCCACTGCCCTGTGGAGACTTCTGGGTTCAGGCCGCTCAGCCTGGGGCCTACGGGGGCGTGGAGATGGGGCAGAGAGCTCGCCCCTTCTGTGACGCCCGAGCGCACTCCTTCCAGGGGCTTCTCTCCCCCACGCTTCCTCTCACCTCTGCGCTTGAGGGTGGACCCCTTGTCCCACTGTCTGTATATTGTGTCCACGTTGTTCTCTCTCAGTCCCAGGAACTCACTCTGGATATTCCAATCTTTGGCAGTTTTTCTTTTTTTTCTTTTAATATTTTAAAAGATTTTATTTAAGCATAGTTGATTTATAATGTTGTGTTAGTTTCTGCTGCATAGCAAAGTGGCTTAGTTATGCATATACATCCTTTTTCATCTTCTTTTCCATTATGGTTTATTTTTCAGTTATGCATATATGTGTGTCTATTACTTTTCAAATTCTTGTCTCAGGTTCCTATAGAGTATTGTGCAGAGTTCCCTGTCCTTGTGGTTATCTATTTTATTTTGTTATTTGTTTAGGCTGTGCCATGCAGCTTGCAGGATCCAAGGTCCTTGACGAGGGATGGAAGCTGTGCCCCCTGTAGTGAAAGTTGGTGGTCTTAACCACTGGCCTGCCGGTGAAGTCCATTGGCTGTTTTAAATATACCCATGTGTACGTGTCAATCCCGAACTCCCAATCTATCACTTCCCTCCACCATCCTTCCCCCGGTAACCATAAATTAGTTCTCTAAGCCTGTGAGTCTGTTTCTGTTTTGTAAAGAAGTTCATTTCTGTCATGGTATTTTTCTTTCGATGTTATTCTCCAGGTCCAACCACGTTGCTGCAGATGTCATGATTTCGTTCTTTTTAATGGCTGAGTAATATTCCATTGTATATATGCACCACCTCTGTGGACAGACACTTAGGTTGCTTCCATGTCTTGGCTACTACAAAAAGCACTGCAATGAACATGCACCGATGCACCCTTCTTGGTCACAGCTAGAAACACCCGCATGGCGCTGTCAAACTGCGTGCAGATTTCCGTTGTAGAAGCATCGCTTTTAGGGGTCCATCTTGCTGAATTCAGCACTCACTCCTCTGTGGCTGTGTTGCTCTGTGGGAGATAGTGACCAGTGTAGGGCTGTGCTGGGAGAGACCCCCACGCCCCCGAGACACTCTGCCCACATTCTTTGTGATGTTGAGTGGCCGCACCCAGGGCCATGTAGGTCCTGTCTTTTGCCTCTTTCCTTGAGTCTCCATCCTCCTTCAGGCAGAATGTCTGGTTGGAGGACTCAGAGGGCTGCCTCTGCCCTGTGTCCAGGGCGCGCTGACCCAGAGCAGAGCTGCAATCCCAACTTCGTGTCTTCTTTCTGTCTCCTCGCCTCATCTCCAGCCTCTTTGCGGTCTCTCTTAAGGCACTGACACGTCAACACAATACTAGGTATTCCTGCTGATGTAAGATGTTTTGATGACTACCCCTGAACCCATCACTTTTCAGGGCAAAATGATGGAATATTCACAGTTTTTAGACTCAGTTGTGTGATACTGGAGAAATCACAGACCCTCCCTGGTCCAAACTTCCCCTTCCCCACAGATGGGGGATTTAGCTAAATCATCTCTGCTGTCCTTTCCAGCATTAACTATACAGCCCTGCCTTAGGGAATCTTCAGGTCTAAGAGGAAACCAAGCAGGTGGGCAGGTGAGAGCTGGAGAGAGTGACATGACCGCTCCTTAGCGTGCTTCTTGACCTCTCACTGGTCTTCACTGGCTGGAAAGATCACCTTCTTCTCAGGGGCCTGTGAGGGGAGACACTGAAGGGAGCAGGTGTGGAGGATGAAGGGGAGTCCTAACCCCGCTACGCTTGTCCTACTGCGGTGACAACCTTTCTGCAACATAAAGGGACAGAAGGGAGTCCCAGCATCAGATCTACTTTATTTATTTATTGGCTGCACTGCCTGGCTTGCAGGATCTTAGTTCCCCAGCCAGGGCTCACCATAGTGAACTTGCTGAGTCCTAGCTACTGAACCACTAGGAAATACCACTTTTTCTCTCTTTGCATCAGATCTTTAAAACTCCAGTCCCTTTGAATCTCCGTGCTCCTCAGCACCAAAACACCCTTCCAGTTCCTGCCCATCCGTGCTTCCCCTTCACTCAGCTCACTGCAGAGGTCCTGGAGCAAAGAAAGCACTTAATGCGGGTCAGAAATTGAGGTAAGATGATGCGGTGAGCCCCACACTGATCTAGAAGCCCCAGTCTCCTCTGGGACCTCTCCCTACACAGCGTCCTTCTTGAGAAATCCCAAGACCAGTAAATTCCTGTGTGTGTGTGGTGCCTTCCTGGCGACTCCAGGGCCTGTCCCCGGCCTCTCTAAACTTGCAAGTTCCTAGAACACATACCACACACCCGGAATGTGGGTGCAGGTACTGTAGTCTGTGGCCTGCCAAGAGGCTGGTCTAGAGAATGTTGGCTCTACCCTGGGTACTTCTTGACTGAGAGCATGGGGCAGAGGGAACAAGGATGGTTGCTGTTCACTGTGGGGCTGATTTACTCTGAACAAATATAATTGCTTTACAATTTTTTGTTAGTTTCAGGTATATAGCAAAGTGATTCAGTTATGTATACACACACATATAAATATATTCAGTTATACATTTATAAGTATACTTTTATGTTCTCTAACATTATTACCAGATATTGAGTATAGTTCCCTGAGTTATCCTGTAGGTCCTTGTTGGTTATCTGTTTTATTTTATTTTTTTAAATTTTATTTTGTTACTTATGCTTCTCATTGCAGTGGCTTCTCTTGTTGCAGAGCATGGGCTCTGGGTGAGCAGGCATCGGTAGTTTCGGCTCCCAGGCTATAGAACACAGCTCAATATTTTGGCATCCGGGCTTCGTTACTCTGTGGCATGTGGGATCCTCCTGGGCCAGGGTTTGAAACCGTGTCTCCTACATTGGTAGGCAGATTTTTTACCACTGGACCACTGGGAAAGTCCCTATCTGTTTTATATGTAATAGTGTAAACTATTATATATTAGGATAAATTACTAATTTACCCCTCTTCCCTCCCCTTTGTTAGCCATAAGTTTATTTTCTATGTCTATGAGTCTATAAATTCATTTATGTCTTTTCTTTAGATCCTGCATTTAAGCGATATCAGAAGATATTTATCTTTCTCTGCAGTAGACCTGCTGTTTCACAGACGTTTCCCATGGAAATGTTGTTAAGCCCTCAGGGATTCAGTGTCATTTTGATGCCACTTTGTACTTCTCTGGCAGCCTCACCCACTCCCCTAGGCTTGACTTTATTCTCCCCACTTCTTTCAGGGGCATCTGTGAGCACCTTTGGAGACCCCAGTATGTTAACTGGTTTACGCACATCTGAATCACAGTTGTGGATCAAGGTCGTATCTCTCCCACAGGGTCCAGAGCAAGATGTGGGGATATGAATGAGTATCTGTCTCGGTTTGGGGAATTTTCACATAAACTAGTTCACTGTTCTCTTACTCATGGTCTTGGCAGTGGGTTGGAACTAGAAATTAAGAGATGTTATGAGGATTTGATACAGGAACCTGAAAGTCAGAATATTATATTACATATCCGGGCACCTGGAGGGGGAGGCCATTTCCTGTTTCTTAATTCTTCTCTGGCCTGTCCTGGTTCACAGGCCAAAATAATAACCCCCTCCCTTCAAGGGAGCACCACCGCCTTCAAAGGAAAACAACAAACAGGCTCATGGTGTCCTTAAAAGAAGAAGTATTAGTAAATATAGGCTAACCACTTAAAATGAGCATAAGCAATGCATTTACAAAAGCAAGCTGCTGCTGCTGCTGCTAAGTTGCTTCAGTCATGTCCGACTCTGTGCGACCCCATAGACGTCAGCCCACCAGGCTGCCCCGTCCCTGGGATTCTCCAGGCAAGAACACTGGAGTGGGTTGCCATTTCCTTCTCCAATGCAGGCAAGTAAAAAGTGAAAGTGAAGTCGCTCAGTCGTGTCCGACTCTTAGCGACTCCACGGACTGCAGCCCACCAGCCTCCTACATCCATGGGATTTTCCAGGCAAGAGTACTGGAGTGGGGTGCCACTGCCTGAGAAGTTACTATATGAAAACAAAAGCCCTAGGGGATATGGGAAAACTATATAGAAGTTTTAGGTGTAAAAAATGCAATAGTCAGATGGAAAACCATGTTAACAAGATTAAGCAGTGGGAGAGATGCAACTGAAAACCAATTAGTAAGCTGGAGGACTAAAGAACTCTCCTAGAATAAAAGATGGAAGGATAAGGAACCTGAAAATAGAAAAGTCAAAAGACAAAATGAGAAAAGTGCCCAATATGGATAATATTAATTTCATAAAAATAAAGATTGAGGGACTTCCCTGGTAGTCCAGGGGCTGAGACTCTGAGCTTCCAGTGTAAGGGGCTGAAGTGGGATCCTTGGTCGGGGAACTGGATCTCACAGGTCACAACAAAGATGATAGATCCCGTGGACCGCAACTAAGGCTTGGCACAGCCAACTAAATAAGTGAACAAATTAAATATCAATAAATATTTTAAAAATTGATAAAAATAGAGAGGAGAAAAGAGTTGCAGAAATAAAAGAGACGACTCCTCAATCTCTTCTCAGGATTGAAAGAGAAAGGGGCTCGATAACGTCCTACAGGAAGATAAGGACAAGCCCATTTCAGATACATGAAACAACATTTTAAAACAGCGGACAGTGAGGGCTTCTCCAGTTGCTCAGTGATAAAGAATCCACTCGCCAGTGCAGGAGATACAGGTTCGAACCCCGGTCAGGGAGGATCCCACATGTCTTGGAGCAACTCAGCCCACGCGCCACAACTATTGAGCCTGTGCTCCAGAGCGCGAGAGCTGCAACTCCGGAGCCCATGTGTGCCCCAGAAGCCTGCGCGCCCCAGAGACTGTGCTCTGCAACAAGAGACGCCACTGAAACGAGAAGCCCATGGGCTGCAACCAGAGTGGCCTCTGCTCGCAGCGACTAGAGAAGAGCCTGTGCACCTGTGAAAACTCAGCACAGCCAGCAATAAAAATAAAGAAATAAAGGAAATTATTTTAAAAGTCGCAGAAAAATGAAAAAATTCTAAAAGATTCTAGATAGACAGACATCAGATTTCCTAACATCAACACTGGATGCAAAGAGACACTGGGATATTACTTAAAATATTAAAGAGAAAAAAGTCAAACAGAATTTAATACATCAGCTAAATGTTATTCAAAGTGATAGTATAATAAAAAACATTCTCAGGCATACAAAGCTTCAGAAGTTTTGCCACACAAGCACTCATGTTTAAAATACTTTGAGAGGAAGTAGTCCAACAAAATAAAATGTTCAGTTCGGTTCAGTTCTGTTCAGTCGCTCAGTCGTGTCCGACTCTTTGCGACCCCATGAATCCCAGCATGCCAGGCCTCCCTGTCCATCACCAACTCCCGGAGTTCACTCAAACTCATGTCCATCGAGTCGGTGATGCCATCCAGCCATCTCATTCTCTGTCGTCCCCTTCTCCTCCCACCCCCAATCCCTCCCAGCATCAGAGTCTTCTCCAGTGAGTCAACTCTTCGCATGAGGTGGCCAAAGTATTGGAGTTTCAGCTTCAGCATCAGTCCTTCCAATGAACACCCAGGACCGATCTCCTTTAGAATGGACTGGTTGGATCTCCTTGCAGTCCAAGGGACTCTCAAGAGTCTTCTCCAGCACCACAGTTCAAAAGCATCAATTCTTCGGCGATCAGCTTTCTTCGCAGTCCAACTCTCACATCCATACCTGACCACGGGAAAAACCATAGCCTTGACTAGACGGACCTTGGTTTGCAAAGTAATGTCTCTGCTTTTTAATATACTATCTAGGTTGGTCATAACTTTCCTTCCAAGGAGTAAGCGTCTTTTAATTTCATGGCTGCAATCAGCATCCGCAGTGATTTTGGAGCCCCAAAAAATAAAGTCTGACACTGTTTCTTTCCACTGTTTCCCCAGTGATGGGATCAGATGCCATGATCTTTGTTTTCTGAATGTTGAGCTTCAAGCCAACCTTTTCACTCTCCTCTTTCACTTTCATCAAGAGGCTTTTGAGTTCCTCTTCACTTTCTGCCATAAGGGTGGTGTCATCTGCATATCTGAGGTTATTGCTATTTCTCCCGGCAATCTTGATTCCAGCTTGTGCTTCTTCCAGCCCAGTGTTCCTCATGATGTACTCTGCATATAAGTTAAATAAGCAGGGTGACAATATACAGCCTTGACGTACTCCTTTCGCTATTTGGAACCAGTCTGTTGTTCCATGTCCAGTTCTAACTCTTGCTTCCTGACCCACATACAGGTTTCTCAAGAGGCAGGTCAGGTGGTCTGGTATTCCCATCTCTTTCAGAATGTTCCACAGTTTATTGTGATCCACACAGTCAAAGGCTTTGGCATAGTCAATAAAGCAGAAATAGATGTTTTTATGGAACTCTCTTGCTTTTTCCATGATCCAGTGGATGTTGGCAATTTGATCTCTGGTTCCTCTGCCATTTCTAAAACCAGCTTGAATATCTGGAAGTGCACGGTTCACGTATTTATCACGTAGACAAAATGTTAGGAGGTGCCAATAAGGTATGGGAAGTAAGGCTGATCAAAAACCTTGGTGAAGGAGAAGTATTTGAATGTATTTGAAAGTATGCTAAAGTGCTTACCTGGTTAGAGGGAAGAAGGGGGAAGTATAGACAACACTTAAAAAAAGAAAAAGATGGAATGTATGTACCCTGATATTCACTGCCGCACTATGTACGATAGCGAGGGCATAGAAGCAACTAACGGATAAACGGATAAAGAAGATGTGATATATATATATGTGTGTGTGTGTGAGTGTGTGTGTGTGAGAGAGTGTGTGTGTGTGTGTGTGTGTACATAATGGAATAATACTCAGCCATAAAAAATGAAATTATGCCATTTGCTGCATCATGGATGAACCTAGAGATTACCATACTGAGTGAAGTCAGTCAGAGAAAGACAACCATCACGTGATATTGCTTATATGTGGAATCTTAAAAAAAATGATACAAAAGAACTCATTTACAAAGCAGAGAGTCACAGATGTAGAAAACAAACTTACAGATACCAAGGGAGAAAGAGGGAGGATAAACTGGGAGATTGAGACTGATACATACACACTGCTATATAGAAAATATATAACTGATTTTTTTTGGCCGCACTGCATGGCATGTGGGATCTTAGTTCCCCAACCAGAGATCAGACTCATGCCTCTTGCATTGGAAGCACAGAGTCTTAACCACTGCACCACCAGGGAAGTCCCTTAATTCTGAACTTTTAAAATTCCACTGGAGAAACGCGGGAGACGCCCGGCTCCGGCGCAACCGACCACGTGCAGAATCGTGGCTGAGATGAGCTACCCCGGGCCCAGGGTTAGGGCGGTGGCCGAGAGGAGCTGTACCACGTTCAGGAGGCGGTGGCTGCTTGGGCACCGGAGGGCCGAGAGGAGCTGATCTACATTCAAAGCAGGAGGCGCGGCCTTGAGGAGATACCCCTCGTCCAAGGTAAGGTACAGCGGCTGCGCCTTGCTGGAGCAGCTGGGAAGAGATACTCCACGACCAAGTGGAATATAAGAATCCAGTGTTCTGGGGAGGAAGGAACAAGATGGCGGAGGGATAAGACGGCGAGACCACTTTCTCCCCCACAAATTCATCAAAAGAACATTTGAACGCGGAGTGAAGTCCACAAAACAACTTCTGAATACTGGCAGAGGACATCAGGCTCCCAGAAAAGCAGCCCATTGTCTTCTAAAGGAGAGAGAAGAAATCCAGCTCCACCCACCAGAACACTGACACATGCTTCCCTAACCAGGGAACCCGGACAAGTCACCCGTCCAACCCCACACACAGCGAAGAAACTACGTAATAAAGAGAACTCCACAAACTGCAAGAAGAGGGAAAGGCCACCCCAAGCAAAGCAATATAAGCAAGATGAAGAGGCAGAGAAATATCCAGCAAGTAAAGGAACAAGATAATTGCCCACCAACACAAACAAAAGAAGAAGATATAGGGAATTTACCTGATAAAGAATTTCAAATTTTGATGGTGAAAATGATTCAAAATCTTGAAAGCAAAATGGAGTTACAGATAAATAACCTGGAGAAAAGGATTGAGAAGATGGAAGAAAGATTTAATAAGGACTTAGAAGAAATAAAAAAGAGTCAATATACAATGAATAATGCAATAGATGAGATCAGAAACACTCTGGAGGGAACAAACAGTAGAATAACAGAGGCAGAAGACAGGATAAGCGAACTAGAAGATAGAATTGTAGAAATAAATGAAACAGAGAGGAAAAAAGAAAAACGAATTAAAAGAAATGAGGACAATATTAGAGACCTCTGGGACAATGTTAAACGCTCCAACATTCGAATCATAGGAGTCCCAGAAGAAGAAGACAAAAAGAAAGACCATGAGAGAATACTTGAGGAGATAATAGTTGAAAACTTCCCTAAAATGGGGAAAGAAATAATCACCCAAGTCCAAGAAACCCAGAGAGTCCCCAACAGGATAAACCCAAGGTGAAATACTCCAAGACACATATTAATCAAATCAACAAAGATCAAACACAAAGAACAAATATTAAAAGCAGCAAGGGAAAAGCAGCAAATAACACATAAGGGGATTCCCATAAGGATAACAGCTGATCTTTCAACAGAAACTCTTCAGGCCAGAAGGGAGTGGCAAGACATACTTAAAGTGATGAAGGAAAATACCCTACAGCCCAGATTACTATACCCAGCAAGGATCTCATTCAAATATGAAGGAGAAATCAAAAGCTTTACAGACAAGCAAAAGCTGAGGGAATTCAGCATCACCAAACCAGCTCTCCAACAAATGCTAAAGGATCTTCTCTAGACAGGAAACACAGAAAGAGTATATAAACTTGAACCCAAAGCAATAAAGAAAATGGCTACGGGATCGTACTTATCAATAATTACCTTAAACGTAAATGGGTTGAAATTTTCAAAAAGGCTAGGAAACAATTCTCATAGCCATCAATAGTTCAGTGTTGAGTTCATGAATAGTTTTTAAAGTTTGTAAAGTATTTAGCCTCCAATTAAATAATAAAAAAAAAGAAAGTCAAAAGACTTGGAGCATCTAGGGTGCATGTAAAAAAATATATATTATATCAAATTAAATGAAAAATAACTGTAATCAAAATTATCCATGTGATGTGTTATGTCATTCAGTTCAGTTCAGTTCAGTCGCTCAGTCGTGTCCGACTCTCCGTGACCCCATGAATCACAGCACGCCAGGCCTCCCTGTCCAACACCAACTCCCGGAGTTCACTCAAACTCATGTCCACAGAGTCGGTGATGCCATCCAGCCATCTCATTCTCTGTCATCCCCTTCTCCTCCCACCCCCAACCTTTCCCAACATCAGAGTCTTTTCCAGTGAGTCAACTCGTCGCATGAGGTGGCCAAAGTACTGCAGTTTCAGCTTTAGCATTATGTCATTGGAAAACAGTAAAACAATAAATAAGACAAACATTAAAATTAAAAAAAAAAAATAAAGTTTGGGACAAACTGTAGTATTTGCTATTTGAAGTACTATTTGTAATTGGCATATTACGATGTAACATTGGTCTTCATTTCCATCTTAAAACGCCTAAAAATGCCTAACAGGTTTTTAGATTTGTGAATTTTAGTTGAAATGTATTTTACGATGTTACTAAACCTGCAGAAATATTGAAATATTTCAGAGAACTTATTCACTGTACATTTAATTTATTTTATTTATAAAAGTTATGAACTGTAGAAAGTTTTACTTGTTGGGTCAAATGCTTGTTGCTTCAAATGCTTGTTGCATTTGAAGTGCTAGTTACAAGAAAATCAAATACCTTCAATGTATAAATGCTATTAAGTTTTTAAAGGACTCTGGAGTATAAGTAAGTTTGTTTAAAGAAATTTAGTCTGTTCAACTTGAAAAAAATAAATAAATAAAATTGGAAAAAAAATAAATAAAATAAAAAATAAATAAATAAATAAAATTCCACTGGAAGCTCCAAAAAAAAAAAAAGAAAATATATAACTAATAAGGACCTGCTCTATAGCACAGGGAACTCCATTCAATACTCTGTAATGACCTATATGGGAAAAGAATCTAAACAGAGTGAACACATGCACATGTATAACTGACTCACTTTGCTTTACAGCAGAAATGAACACAACATTGTAAATCAACCATACTTCAATAAAATTAATTTAAAAATAAAGATGATGAAGACTAAAAAAGGTAAAACTAGAATATTGAAATAAATACAGTATTAGAAACAAGTCCAAATACAGCAATAATCACAAGAAGTGTGGCTGAAATGGGGCAAAGACAGTGCATGTGTTCACCAAACCGTTATATTTTCCTGAACACACAGCAGAACTACATTTTCCCAGCCCCTTGCACCCTGGCAGGGTCATGGTTTAACTTATGCCAATGGAATGTGAGTAGACACGGCACATGGTTTCTGGTCCAGAGCCACAAGAGCAGATGCACCTTACTGAGGCCCTCTCCTGTCTGCGAAGCTGGAGGAAAAGGGCTTTTCAACAGTGAGACGCAAGAGGACGACAGCCTGGGTTCATGAGGCACTTTTAAAGAAACGTGATAGATATAGAGGGCTTCCCTAGGGGCTCAGACAGTAAAGAATCTGCCTGCAATGCGGGAGATCCAGGTTCGATTCCTGGGTCTGGAAAATCCCCTGGAGAAGGGAATAGCAACCCACTCCAGTATTCTTGCCTAGAGAATTCTATGGGCAGAGGAGCCTGGTGGGCTACAGTCCATGGGGTCAGAAAGAGTTGGACACAACTGAGCGACTACACTTTCACTTTCATAGATAGAGAATGTCTCACCTGCCTTGAACAGCAAGCACGTGGGTTAAAAATAAACCCGTATTTTGTCAAACCACGGAAGTTCCTGTGTTTTTCTGTTGCAAAAGTAAGTTTGCTCACTTTAACTAATAATATATGAATTGATTCACCAATTAGAAGACAGACTGTCAGACTGGAAAACCCAAAACCTATACGATATTTAGGACAGCTACATCGGAAAGGGTACAAACTGAAGGATAGAAACACATATATCAAACAGATGCTGACAGAAAGAAAGCTGTGTAGTGTGTCAGTATCAGGCAGGGCAGACTTTAAGACAGAAAGGTTGCCAGTACATATTGGGAAGCAGCTCAATGCACTGAGAACACGCTAATTCCCCAAAGCAAGCATTTAATAGTCTAAACATAAACAGGGCAGAAATGATTCCCCAAATAGAAACAAATGGAAAAATCTACAGCCACAGTTAGAGATTTAAATACACCACTCTCTGTTATTAACAGATCAGCCCCCAGATAAGGAAAGATATGATAGATTAGAACAACAAAATCAACACTCTTGGTCCAATAACATTTACAAAATTCTGCACCCAACAAGTAGAGCGCGGGTGAAGCGTTGACAAAAAGTGACTACACTGCAAGCCATAAAGCAAGTTTCGGTAAATTTCTAAGATGCATCAGAGTGACAAGATTCTTGGATTATAAAGTCATTAAATTGGAAAATAACAGCAACAAAACTCGTATGCTTGTCAATCTTCATATATTTAGAAATAAAAAGCATTCAACATCCAATTGCTATAAAATAAAGAAGTACCATTCTTGATCACAAGCATTCTTGGGTTTGACAGTCTATCATCTCACTGTTTCAGGGTTCTAACTCTTCAAAGGAGAAAGGTAGGGCAGGACCACTGTTCACACAAAAATATCTATTAGTCATCACTATGTGCTAGGCATTATTCTAGATCCTGGGGAATGGAAACGAAAAGAACTAAGGTTAGGGTTCCCCATAAACTGTGTCACCAAAATCCATTAGTACTCATAATTTGGTTAGTTTGAAGTCAGAAGTCTCTGTCTACTCCACTCGGTTCAGAAAAGAACACCAGAGCAGGCATTTGTTGTTTGTGCCAGAAAGCAGTCCATAGACCTGTCGCCCAAGAATCACCTAGGGAGCACGCTAAACACACAGGTCCCCTGGCCCTACCTGTGGAAAGGCTACTTCAACTCAGGTCAGGATGGAACCCAAGAGTTTGTATTTCTAACACACTTCACGGCTGATTCTCCTGTGTGGTCAGATTTGGAAACAGATGATTTCTCAGATCCCTTCCAAGTTGAAAAGTATTTGTTTCATCATTTTGACACATTGCCTTCAGATATTTGGTTAGACCTCTGTTTACCAGGATAGACAATTAACTTTATATATGTTTTACATTAGACTAAATCCTGCCAATGCCTCCCATTGTGTGTGTGTATGATCAGTCACGTCTGACTCTTTGCAACTCCATGGATTGTAGCATGCCAGGCTCCTCTGTCCATGGAATTTTCCAGACAAGGATACTGGAGTGTGTTGCCATTTCCTTCTCCAGGGGATCTTCCCCACCCAGAGATCGAACTTGAGTCTCTTGCATCTCCTGCACTGGCAGGCAGATTCTTTGCCAATGTGCCATCTGGGCACCCCGTGCCTCCTGTTGGCTGAGCCCAATTAGAAACCAAAAATAAGGGTGATTTGGCCCATACAGGTCAACCTTCAGTCTGAGACGGGGGCACAGGGCACCTGGACAAACTCATGGAGGCCACCCAGCGCTCTCTGCCCTCCTCAGAACAGCCTGCTGGAGTTCTTTTGTACTCTAAACATCTCTAACAATGATACGTTTTCCTTCACATAATGAAATAAAGTAATAATTTTAAACATGATTTAAAGCCTCTAAATATTTTTTTCTACTGTGTATCCAACATTTCCCCTTTAAAATTTCTTTGTAATTTTTTTTCTTGGCTGTGCCGGAAAAAAAGATTTTGTGGGATCTTAGTTCCACAGCCAGGGATGGGACCCACAGCCTCTACAGTGGGAGTTCGGAGTCCTAACCAAGGAACCCCCATAATTATTCTATTTTTCAACTCCAAATTGGTCCACAAAAACTTACAAGATAAGTAGGAGCCCCTACCCCACTGATCAAAGAGGATTTGAGCTCAGATGGCCTTTTCTCTGCCTTCAGAGGGTCCCCCTTAGAGGATGTAAGAACCGTGGGTCTCAGCCCTCCCACCCCTCCTGACTTTCCTGTGGACAAGCCTCCCTGGGGCACGTGGGCCCAGTCAACTCTTCCATCTTCTCACCCAGGCGCTTTCCTTTGCATCTTCCCCCAGCAACAGCTACCCCAACTGAGAGAATTTCTCTGATTGGCTGAACACAGCAGGGGGCTCCCCACACCCCCCCCACCCCAGAATCTGTTTTCTTCCTCTTTACCTCCACCTTCTTCCTATACCCCCGACACCAAGCGGGACTTACTTGGTTAAAGCACCAGAGGGCAATGGCCCTCAGGGGGAGGCTGGTCCTGGGACTGCACACCTTGATGACCCTCCTGAGCCCCCAGGAAGTTGGGGCCATCCAGGGTGAGTGCTGAGGGTGCTGGGCAAGGAGAGGAGATTATGGGCCTGGGGTTACCCTTGAGATGGTACAGAGTGTGAGCGGTTCCTCTCCGCTGGTTTACGGTAATTTCCGTTGCCAAGAAATTCCCCATCCTCTCACCTCTACAGGTCTGTCCTGGACCTAAAACACAGGCTCAGCCTGGCCACACCAGCCCTGTTCTGGTGCCTCCTGTCCCTCCCTCCTTCCTTTCGTTTTTTAGATTTTTTTTTAACGTGGACCAGTTTTAAAGTCTTCATTGAATTTGTTACAACATTGCTTCTGTTTTATGTTTTGTTTTTTTGGATGTGCGGCATTGTAGGATCTTAGCTACCCCCTCGGAGAAGGCAATGGCAAGCCACTCCAGTACTGTTGCCTAGGAATCCCATGGATGGAGGAGCCTGGTAGGCTGCAGTCCGTGGGGTCGCTAGGGGTCGGACACGACTGAGCGACTTCACTTTCACTTTTCACTTTCCACTTTCACACATTGGAGAGGGAAATGGCAACCCACTCCAGTGTTCTTGCCTGGAGAATCCCAGGGACGGGGGAGCCTGGTGGGCTTCCGTCTATGGGGTCACACAGAGTCGGACACGACTGAAGTGACTTAGCAGCAGCAGCAGCAGCAGCAGCTACCCCCTGGCCGGATACAGAACTTGTAACCCCTGCACTGAAAGGTGAAGTCTTAACCAATGGACCACCAAGAAAGTCCCATCCCCCCTCTCTGAGACCCAAACCTCCATCTTGTTGCCCAGCATCCTGATTTTTTAAAACAATTTTTATTTATTTATTTACTTTTGGTTGTGCTGGGTCTTCACTGCTGCGCATGGGCTGTCTCTAGTTGCAGCAAGCCAGGCTACTCTCTAGTTGTGGTGCCGGGGTTCCCTCCTGTGGAGCACAGGCTCCAGGGTGCCAGGGCTCGGTAGTTGCAGGGTACCAGCTTAGTTGCTCCATGGCATGTGGAATTTCCCCAGACCAGGGATTGAACCCGTGTCCCCTGCATTGGCAGGTGGATTCTTATCCACTGTACAACCAAGGAACTCCATCTTTTTTTTTAACATATATTTTTAAAATTCTGTGGCCAAGATGCACAGCATGTGCGATCTTAGTTCCCTGCCCAAGGATCAAAACTGCCTCCCCCGCATTGAAAGCATGGAGTCTTAACCACTGGACTGCCAAGGAAGTCCCAGCATCCTGATTTCTGTAGAACTTGCTGGTTTGAAATGAGCCCATTCACCTCCAGTTCTAGTACCATATTTTTTACCAGGTCAATAGAGAGATGTTTATGTCTTTATCCTGCTCTATTCATGAGCTCCTTGTCTGTGGGGTCCACAGCTGGTTTGTCTATATTCCCCTGGGGCCTGGTATCATGCTGACCACACGGTAGTGTCTCATGACTGCTGTGCAATTAATTTCATAGGATTATCAAGCCATCTTATCCACAGTCACCTAAACCCTAATTTCTAGAAAACTGAGCCTCATCCATGTTAAGAGACACATTTAATCACAATGCTCTGAGCAGAAGAGATGGGACATGAACTTTGAACTTCGAGTTCCTTCTCCATTGCTCTCTGCAGTAACTTGGGCTGCCTTTTTCTGTCCTTCTGGTCTCGGGGTCACACATCTTAATCCTTCCTCCTTACGGCCATCTCCTGTTTTCCCTCACACCCACTTACACTGCATCTCGGTGCCCACAGTTCCATGGATGCTCCTTTTTTTTTTAATTGAAGGATAATTCAGTTCGGTTCAGTTGCTCAGTTGAAGGATAATTGCTTTACAGAATTTTGTGGTTTTCTGTCAGACAAGAATCAACCATGGGTACACCCACGTCCCCTCCCTCCCGAACCTCCCCCCATCTCCCTCCCAACCCCACCCTTCTAGATTGTCACAGGGCCCCTGTTTGAGTTCCCTGAGTCATAGAGCAGATTCCCACTGCCATGTATTTTACGTATGCTGTTGTAAGTTTCCATGTTACTCTCTCCAAACATCTCACCCTCTCCAAACATCTCACCCTCTCCCTCCTCCCCTCCCCCGTGTCCATAGGTCTGCTATGTCTGTTTCTCCATTGCTGTCCTGAAAATAAAGTTATCAGTACCAGCTTATTAGATTCCATATATAGGCGTCAGTATACAATGTTTATATTTCTCTTTCTGACTTACTTCACTCTGTATAAGAGGCTCTAGATTCGTCCACCTCTTTAGAACTGACTCAAATGTGTTCCTTTTTATGGCTGAGTAATATTCCATTGTGTATATGTATCACAACTTCTTTATCCATTCATCTGTTGATAGACATCTAGGTCGTGTCCATGTTCTAGCTATTGTAAATAGTGCTGCAGTGAACGATGGCATACATGTGTCTTTTTCAATTTTGGTTTCCTCAGGGTATATGCCTAGGAGTGGAATTGATGGGTCATATGGTGGTTTTATTCCTAGCTTTTTAAGGAATCTCCATACCGTCTTCCAGAGTGGCTGTATCAATTTACATTCCCACCAACAGTGCAAAAGCACTCCCTTTTCTCCACACCCTCTCCAGCATTTATTGTTTGTAGGCTTTTTGATGGATGGGCATTCTGACTGGTGTGAGGTGGTATCTCACTGTAGTTTTGATTTACATTTCTCTAATAATGAGTGATGTTGCGCATCTTTTGATGTGTTTGTTAGCCATCTGTATGTCTTCTTTGGAGAAATGTCTGTTTAGGTCTTTTTTCCCACTTTTTGATTGGGTTGTTTGTTTTTCTGGTATTGAGTTGTATGAGCTGCTTGTATATTTTGGAAATTAATCCTTTGTCAGTTGTTTCATTTGCTATTATTTTCTCCCGTTCTGAGGATTTTCTTTTCACCTTGTTTGTAGTTTCCTTTTCTGTGCAAAACTTTTATGTTTAATTAGGTCCCACTTGTTTATTTTTATTTCCATTACTCTAGGAGGTGGGTCATAGAAGACCTTGCTTTGATTTATGTCATCAAGTGTTCTGCCTATGTTTTCCTCTAAGAGTTTTATAGCTTCTGGTCTTACATTTAGGCTTTTAATCCATTTTGAGTTTCTCTTTGTGTATGGCATTAGGAAGTGTTCTAATTTCATTCTTTTGCACATAGCTGTCCAGTTTTCCCAGCACCACTTATTGAAGAGGCTATCTTTGCCCTATTGTATGTTTTTGCATCCTTTGTAAAAAAAAAATAAGGTACCCATAGGTCCATGGGTTTATTTCTGGACTTTCTATCTTGTTCCATTGGTCTATATTTCTGTTTTTGTGCCAGTACCATACTGTCTTGATGACTTTAGCTTTGTAGTATAGTCTGAAGTCAGAAAGATTGATTCCACCAACTCCATTCTTCTTTCTCAAGAGTACTTTAGCTATTTGGGGTCTTTTGTGTCTCTATACAAATTTTGAGATTTATTATTGTTCTAGTTCTGTGAAAAATGCCATTGGTAATTTGATAGGCATTGGATTGAATCTGTAGATTCCACTTGGGAGTATAGTCATTTTCACAATATTGATTCTTCCTACCCAGGACCATGGAGTATCTCTCCATCTGTTTATGGCATCTTTGATTTCTTTCATCAGTGTCTTATAATTTTCCATATACAGTTCTTTTGCCTCCTTTAGTAGGTTTATTCCTAGATATTTTGTTCTTTTTGTTGAAATGGTGTTTGGGATTGATTCCTTAATTTCTCTGATTTTTTAATTGTTAGTATATAGAAATGAAAGTGATTTTCGTGTATTGACTCTGCTGAATTCACTGATAAGCTCTAATAGTTTCTTTTGGTTTTTCCATGTATAGTATCATGTCATCTGCAAACAGTGAGAGCTTCTTCTTTTCCATTCTGGATTCCTTTTATTTCTTTTTATTCTCTGATTGCTGTAGCTAGGACTTCCAGAACTATGTGGAATAACAGTGGTGAAAGTGGACACCCTTGTCTTGTTCCTGATCTTAGGGGGAATGCTTTCAGTTTCTCACCATTGAGAATAATGTTTGCTGTGGGCTTATCATATATGCCTTTACTATGTTGAGGTAGGTTTCTTCTGTGCCCATTTTTTGAAGCATTTTTATCATGAGCGCTGAATTTTGTCAAAGGCTTTTTCTGCATCTGCTGGAGAAGACTCTTGAGAGTCCCTTGGACTGCAAGGAGATCCAACCAGTCCATTCTAAAGGATATCAATCCTGGATGTTCATTGGAAGGACTGATGCTAAAGCTGAAACTGCAATACTTTGGCCACCTCTTGCGACGAGTTGACTCACTGACAAAGAATCTGATGCTGGGAGGGATTGGGGGTGGGAGGAGACGGGGACGACAGAGAATGAGATGGCTGGATGGCATCACCGACTCGATGGACATGAGTTTGAGTGAACTCCGGGAGTTGGTGATGGACAGGGAGGCCTGGCGTGCTGTGATTCATGGGGTCGCGGAGAGTCGGACACGACTGAGCGACTGAACTGAACTGAACTGATTGAGATGATCAGACGGTTTTTATCTTTCAGTTTGTTAATATGGTGCATCACACTGATTGATTTGCATATATTGAAGAATCCTTGCATTCCACAGGTGCTCTTAACCTCAGTTAGTTTCTCCTCATCCCACCCCTACTCTTCTCATCTCACACACAGGACCCCACTGGGACAGGCGATCAGAGTCAAGATTTAACTCTGGGATCACAAGCCTGAGTTTAGGTGGCCTCTCTTCTTCCAGCGCAGTGTGCTGGGCCGAACCCTTGCCTGTGTGCTGGCTAGCCCCTCCATTCTCTCCCTTCCAACCCTCAGCAACTCCTCTGCTCTCCAGGGACCAACTCAGTGTCAGAACAGGACTCTTCCCCCACACAGAACCCAGGATGGGGCATAGCTCAGAGACTCAACACATCACACCTGATGGATGAGAGCTGATACCTCTTCTTTTCTCCCCCTGACCCTGAACTCACCCAACACAGCTGACCACATGGGCTCCTATGGACCAGCTTTCTACCAGTCCTATGACGGTGCAGGTCAGTTCACCTATGATTTCGATGGAGAACAGCTGTTCTCTGTGGACCTGAAGAAGAGGGAGGCTGTGTGGCGTCTGCCTGAATTTGGCAACTTCGCCTACTTTGACCCGCAGAATGGGCTGATCAGTATCGCGATGATCAAAGCGCATCTGGAGGTCTTGGTGGAGCGCTCCAACGGCACCAGAGCCCCCAACGGTACCGGGCCCTTCCCCTGCACCCCCCAGGCCCCCAGTAAGCAGAGGAGGTCCAGAGAAAACTCTGCCCCACCCCTCAGGCCTCTGTTGGCTCCCCGGCCCCACTGTCAAAATCTGAGACTATTGATCCCTAGATCTCCTCAGATTCCTTTAACAGACTCTTCCTCTAGGAATGACCCCTCCCGCCTGGCAGATACAGCACCCCCTGGGCCCCCCTGTCCCTTCAGTCTCTTGTTCCTCTGTTCCCCGCTTCTGCCCCAGTGTGACCAGCCCAGAGCATCCACTGCTCTCAGAAGGCCAACACCAGGAAGCACCCCTCAATCCATCCCTGACGAGGCCCCAGCTTGAGGGCTGTTCCTGTGGGATTCAAGGCCTGCTTCTTCCTAGTGCCCCCCAGAGTGGCCGTGCTGCCCAAGTCTCGCGTGCAGCTGGGCCAGCCCAACGTCCTCATCTGCATCGTGGACAACATCTTCCCCCCGGTCATCAACATCACGTGGCTGCGCAACGGCCAGCCCGTCACCCAGGGCGTGGCCCAGACCAGCTTCTATGCCCAGCCTGACCACTCATTCCGGAAGTTCCACTACCTGACCTTTGTGCCCTTGGCGGACGACTTCTATGACTGCAAGGTGGAGCACTGGGGCCTGGACCAGCCGCTCTTTCAGCACTGGGGTACGGAGCCCTCTGCCCACTGCCCACCTCAGACCCGTGCACCCTTCACCCTGACTCCCTTTGCAGGAGCCCCCTGACCCTCCCTTTCTCTCCCAGAGCCCCAGGTGCCCACCCCGCTGCCTGACACCACAGGGACTCTGGTCTGTGCCCTTGGCCTGGTCCTTGGCCTGGGGGGCTTCCTCGTGGGCATCACCCTCATCATCACAGGCACGTGCCTGTCCAGCGCCCCCAGGTGCACTGGGGGTCTGGGGGGAGGAAGGTGGGGACTCTGTGCAGGATGGGGGTGGAGGATGAGAGATTCTGGGCGGGGAGCAGGGATGAGCAGAGGGAGGCGAGGGGGTCATGTTTGAGGGAGGTGGGCAGAGAAAGGACCCAGGATTGTGAGCTTGAACCTTGACCATGTGGTTTTTGCTACTTTAGGTGATGGCCCTTCTGAGAGAAGCAAGTGTGAGACTCCATTCAGCTTTCTGGCAAGTTTCTGACGGCCCTTGCCTACTCAGTGCCAGACTCCACCAAGTTCATCATGCTGACTTTGAATGGGATCAACCCCTGTCCTATAGGTCTCCTCCTTTGTGGGCCCCCATACTCATGGCAGGGACTTGTGGGGAACCAACGAGCTCCCTTTCCCAGCCACAACACACACACACACACACTTGATTGGTCTACCCAAAGACCTGGCCAGCAGCAGTAAAATTTGAAACAATGTTTGCACAGTGTCCATCTTCCCAGGCCTTAGCCAATTCTCTAAGGGTATAAGGGACACTACGGGGCCTCCCAGGTGGCTCGGTGGGTAAAGAATCTGCCTGCAGTGCAGGAGATACAGGTTTGATCCCTGGATCAGGAAGATCCCCTGGAGAAGGGCATGGCAAACCACTTCAGTATTCTTGCCTGCAGAACCCCGTGGACAGAGGAGCCTGGTGGGCTACAGTCCATAGGGTCACAAAGAGGAGTCAGATATGACTGAAGGGACCGAGCATGGATGCAAAGGACTTTAGAGTCTGGAAGAGGGGATTTCTGGTGATGGCCATTGAGCGTGACCTGCTGTTGGGGACTGGCATTCATTCACGGGCCAATCTAGCTATGTTTTGCTCTGTGTCACTTGTGAACGGACCGTTTCACACGGATGTCATGAAATTTATATCCTGAATTCAGATTTACCCCCAAAGGGATGCAGAGTATTCTGTTCACTGCAACTCCCCCAGCCGATGGCAGTTCTGAAGGACACCAGGCGAGGGAACATTCATGGAAATTTCACTACTACCCAGATTTACCATCATGAAGAGGCCATTGGTATCCAGCTGTGACCTGGACACCATCTCCTTTTCCTGCATTCGCTAGCGTTCCATGCATGACAAATAGAGGCCAAGGCTTGGGTAGGATGGCCACATCCTCTGTCTGAGGTCCATCATATCAGGTAGGAGGGTAGAGATAGTGATCTAGTACTTCTCAAGGTATCTGTGAGAAGGGAGGTCTAGGAGATATCCATCTGGATCCTCTTTAAATCTGTGGCATAAGAGATATAGGTTCAGTTCCTGGCTCCAGAAGATCCCCTGGAGGAGGGCATGGCAATCCACTCCAGTGTTCTTGCCTGGAGAATTTCATGGAGAGAGGAGCTTGGCAGGCTATGGTCCACAGGGTCGCAAAGAGTCGGACACGACTGAAACAACAGCATGCACGCAGAAGGTTTTAGTTTACTGTGAACAAAATTTAAAGTACACCCAAAGCAATAGCTAACACAACAAAGTAGTTTATGAAGGGAAGTGAAAGTTGCTCAATCATGTCCGTCGCTTTGCCACCCCATGGACTATACGATTCATGGAATTCTCCAGGCCAGAAGACTGGAGTGGGTAATCTTTCCCTTCCCCAGGGGATCTTCCCAACCCAGGGATTGAACCCAGGTCTCCTGCACTGCAGGCAGATTCTTTACCAGCTGAGCCACAAGGGAAGTCCAAGAATACTGGAGTGGGTAGCCTTTCCCTTCTCCAGCAGATCTTTCTGACCCAGGAATCAAAACGGGGTCTCTTGCATTGCAGGCAGATTCTTTACCAACTGAACTATTATATCAGGTACCAAATAAGTGGTACAGATTAGTGGTTTTCAAACTGAATACACAGAAGAATCACTTGGGAGTGTTTTAATGAGTACTGGCTACTTCCAGATCTGCTCAATGAGTGTCTCTGGGGTGGAGAGAGTGGTGGCAGGGGCTATGGAATTTTCAACATGCTCCAGATAGTGCTGATGAAGTCGTTCTGGCCCCAGGCTGGGGTCTGGGAATGGAGACTGGCTGGTGCCATTGGAGGTCATTGGAAGAGGGGATTCCTGAGGTCTGAGTGATTTGGGAAGACTTTCTGGAAAACCTTGGCCTTTTAGGGCATAGAAGTTGAACAAGGGACTTCCCTGCTGGTCTCAAGGTTAAGACTCTACCCTTCCAATGTAGGGGATGTGGGTTTGACCCCTGGTTGGGGAACTAAGCTCTCACGTGCCAGGTGGCACAGCTCCCCCAAAAAATAAGAAGCTGAGAGTAATACAGGTATGTAGGGGCAAGATAGGGTTTGGAATTGTGAGCATTTTGTCCTGGAAAAGAAACCAAGAAATTATGGGGACACCATGGACTTCCTGGGAGAGAGTGAGGTGGGGAGTCAAAGGCCAGAAAAGAACTTGGGTGGGAGTGAGGGAGGGTTGTCCTAGGCGTGATTTTTGTTTGCCCGTCAGTCATGGAAACGCTATTAGAATAATCACAGACACAAGAGAGGGTATTTACACTAAAGACTCCGGACTGGTACCCAGAACCCAAGGGTGGGTTTGAGTCAGGCCCACGGGGGCAGAACTCGGAACTGAAGAGCCAGCAGAGCCCAGCGCCCAGGCCTCTCCGGGCCACAGACCCCCTGCTCTCTAGGTTCCTCAGCGCGTCAGCCATGTTCTCTGCGTGGACTGACTGTCCTCTTCAGCTGACCTGTCGATCTTGTGGGTCCTGTGTGTGTGTGTCACCTCAGCTCTAGCCACCCACGGAGACTGTGTCTCTCAGTCACAATTTAAAGCTTTTGAAAAAACAAACGATTGCCCAAACTTAGGGAAAGTGTCCACCCCGGCCCAAGGGGATCAGATCCCACGGTACAAACATGATGGCTGACGCCCTTCTCTGGGAGAGGAGTCAGGTTGTTCTCAGAGAAAAAAAAGGGTCTTGGAAGACACCATGGGAGATGTCTGTCTCCAGCGCGCCCTGATCTCTGTTGATCTTTTACTTAAAACTTAACTTGATGGAAAAGTGTTTCCCTGATCTCTGTCCTAATGTTTAATAAAGTTGTTAAAATTGTCGTCTTTTGAACTGACAGGTGGCCACTAAGGGGGCAGGTGGTTGGGGAAGGGATGGAGTGGGAGACTGGGGTCACCAGCTGTAAGCTTTTATATATGGACTAGACAACAAGGTCCTACTTACTGTATGGCACAAGGAGAGATACTCAAATTTTGTTGTTGCTCAGTTGCTTAGTCGTGTCCGACTCTTCGTGACGCCAGGGACTGCAGCACTCCAGGCCTCCCTCTCCATCACCGTCTCCCAGAGTTTGCTCAAACTCTTGTCCATCGAGTTGGTGATGCCGTCCAACCATCTCATCCTCTGTCATCCCCTCCTCCTCCTGCCCCCAGTCCCTCCCAGCGTCAGAGTCTTTTCCAATGAGTCGGTTCTTCACATCATGTGGCCAAAGTATTGGAGCTTCAGCTTCAGCATCAGTCCTTCTAATGAATGTTCAGGGCTGATTTCCTTTAGGATGGACTGGTTTGATCTCCTTGCTGTACTAGGGATTCTCAAGAGTCCCTACCCTATGACAAACTATAGTGGAAAGAATATGTAAAAATGTATGTGTGTATGTGTGTGTGTGTGTAGCTGAAGCACTTTGCTGTACAGCAGTAGTTAAAGAAACATAGTAAATCAACTGTACTTGAATTTTTTGTGTCATTATTTGACCAGAAGTGTGCTTTTCTTCACTATGCCTATATTACCCAGAAGTCACTAGAAGCAATTTGGAAGGAATATGGAGCAATTCCAAATCTTTCAGGTTTATGTATTTGCCCTTACACTCACATTATTTTCTTCTAGTCTCAAAGTCTTTCTTTTCGGGTCTCTTTAAAAAAATATTGTTATGCATTTTTGATCTGACTTCTTTCAGTCTCTTTTAGAGTAGGTAGTCAACTTCTATTCTGTATTTTCAAACTCTCCCCCTTTGCAGGGTTCCCCTCCACACATAATAAAAATACCATCGCTTTCATATATTGAGAATAGGAAGCCTCCTCTCTGTCCTATAACCCCCACCCCACTCTGCAAGCTCCTCCCAGTCACTCTCTCTGAAGGAGAATTCTGCACCAGCTGCCTCCACATCTCCTCTTCGGATGGATTTTCTTTCTTAAAATTTTAATTTTTAACAAAGTAAGTTTATCCACATAGTTTAGAGAGTCCAATAGTTCTGCCAGATTTGCTTAAAAAAGTTCTAGTCACTATCTCCCTTCCGATCCTGTCCTTGCCCCCAGAGTTGATTAGTTAAAGTGAGAGTCACTCAGTCGTGTCCAACTCTTTGCGACCCCATGGACTACACAGGAATTCTCCAGGCCAGAACACTGGAGTGGGTAGCCTTTCTCTTCCCCAGGGGATCTTCCCAACCCAGGGATCAAACCCAGGTCTCCCGCATTGCAGGCGGATTCTTTACCAGCTGAGCCACCTGGGAAGCCCAGAGTTGAAAACTTTCAACTTAAAAAAAAAAAATTCTTTACTTATTTATTTATTTGGCTGCAGGCTCAGTAGCTGTGGCCCGTGGACTCAGTGGCCTTCTGGCATGTGGGATATTAGTTCCCTGACCAGGGATCCAACCTGCATTCCCCACACTGAAAGGAGATTCTCAACCACTGGACCACCTGGAAAGTCCTTTTCAGCTGTTTTTAACTAATTCTGTTGGTGCGGACCTTCTGTCTGTAAATAGCAGGTTTGTTTAGCTCCATCTTGATTTTTCAGCATTAGGCCTCTTCTCTTTGCTTCTCACTATGGAGGAAGAAGACTTGATTTTTTTTTTCATCTTCACACCACACATGGCACCCCTTCCTTTAATACAGTTATAGTGTGACTTTTCACCAGGTTGGTGTTCAGTGTTTACGTTTTGATGAATTTGTAAAGGCTGTTCACAGCCAAACTTCCTTTCTTATACAGCTTTTTGTTTTCCTAGGATAAATAATTGCCTTACTTTCTCTTTGCTTGGTTTTCTTGGTATCTAGCATTAATGAAGTTTCCTCAAAATACAACCAGCTGCTTCAGGTATCCTGTCCATTTCATTGTCAGATAAAACTTCCAGAACTGCCCCTGATCCATGCTTTTGCTGATGAGGGCCCTGGGTTCAATCCTTGTTCACAGAACTAAGATCCCACAAGCCACAAGGAGTGGCAAAGAAAAACAAACCCCCCCCCCCCACACACACACAAAAATAACACCTCCAAGAATCTTCTGTTGGCTTCAGTCTTAACTAATGTCTTCAGTGAGACAGCTGTCATCCGAGGAACACCCTTTACCATCCTTGTCAGGCTTTACCATCCTTGTCTTTGTATTGGACCTTGACTTCCCTGGGGGCTCAGACTGTGAAGAATCTGCCTGCAATGCAGGAAGCCCAGGTTTGAAGCTCCCTGGAGAAGGAAATGGCTACACTCCAGTATTCTTGCCTGGAGAATTCCATGGACAGAGGTGCCTGGCAGCCCACAGTCTATGCGGTCACAGAGTCTGACATGACTGAGCAAATATCACTTGCACTTTCTGTTTCTTATATCCAGCTGGAAGCATGACCAGGTTTAGGAATCACTGCAGAGATGTCACTTCTGCCAACCATTCATGTAGATCCCCTCGTTCAGACTATTTTTCTCACTTAGACTCTCAATTCCTTCCTGGCTAAGGTTCTCCAACCTCACCTCCTTGCAGTCGTCCCTTTTTCATGACGCTACAGCCACACTCTCTTGCCTTAGAATCCTCTTGCCTGTGACCTTAACATCAATGCTTCCAACCTGCCATCCATTCACAAGTCCCATAGTAAAAATTCAGTCTTCCCTGGTGAGCTTTGCCCTGATGAGCATTTCTGGCCTTCTCGATCATGTGACTGGCTTATCTCCGTGGACAGACATTTCTCCCGGAATGCAGCCTCTCCTCTCCGGCTTCCTTTCCTCTTCTAAGTGGCCAGGCCTGCAGAGGAGCTGCCGCTTCCTCCCCCTGTCCTCCCCTCCCCTCGTCTCTGGATATTGCCACTAATTCTGTGATTTGACTGTGTCTTGTGGTTTGATCCCAACTCCAGTGGAGGCTCCAAATTTGAGTCAACTTCCTCTTCCCAAGAGAAGACCCCCTGGCATTTCTGCCCCCTGGAAACTTTCTGCCGCCTCACCCCTGGATCCTCAGTGCCATTCCCGAGACTTGGCTTGACTCCTGTTGTCCTTCATTCCTTCCCGCAGGCCGGCAGTGCAGCAGTTACTCAACACGTGTTGATCAAATGTTGACCAAAGAGTGAGATGTAGTCCACTCAGCTTTCAGATTCCTTTATGACATGCCCAAACAAAGAAAACATTTAAAAACTTTCTGCTGTTATTAATACTATTGCTTTTCTGAATGCTATTAGCGTTATGTATTGTTAGTCGCTGTCATGTCCGACTTTGCAACCCCATGGACTGTAGCCCGCCAGGCTCCTCTGTCCACGGGGATTCTCCAGGAGAGTACTAGAATAGGTACCCATTTTCTTTTCCAGAGGATCTTCCCAACCCAGGGATCAAACCCTTGTCTCCAACATTGCAGGCAGACTCTTGACCGCCTGAGTCACCAGGGAAGATTTTCACGTATTGAGCACTTGCAGTGTGCCAAGCAGTAGTCTAAACACTTATATCCATCAGAGCTATGAGTCTGCACACCTACCATGGTGTTTCCTAAACTGTTCCATGAAACGCAAATGTTCTGAAGGATGTTAATAATGTAAATCAAGGCAATTAATCTTTTTCTTTCAAAGCATATTTTAGTATGGGTAAGGAAATGCCAAACATAGATATGTAGCTATTAGTTTATAGAACTCTGCCTTTCAAAAAGGACATGTCATGTTTGCTAATACAAAACACTGGAAACACGCCCAGTAAGAATGTCCTAGATGAAAGAGTTATGGTACGTCCATACAGTGGAGAAACACAAAGCTGTTAAAGAGAATGGGGAAATCTCTTTGAGCCAGTATGGAGGAGGGATCCCTAGGATGTAGTGGGAAAACTGCAAGATATCAAATCAAAAGAAGACATATGGTGTGTGCTACCCTTGGGGTAAGAAAGAGGGGAGAGGTTTGCAAAAAAACCACACTGAAAGGATAAACCAGAAATTGTTAAAAATGGGACGGGGAAGGAAGAAAAGAGGGAATGCATTTGAGGCAACAGGGATAAAACTGGATACTGACTTTGGAAATGTATAAGTCGTTGATAATTTTTATAAACGTGGAACAAAAACCCCTAAAATTTAAAACAAACATAAACGACTGAACCAGAGACACGAGAATTACTTTAACTCCTATTAGAAAACAAGACTGTATATTCCTAGTGGACTATATTCTAAGGACAAAAAGAACTACTAAGAACATTGAGGGTCATTCAGTAGTTTTATCATTAGTAGTAATATTGTATTATTATTTTGAAACTATGTTTATATATATTACAGGATAAAGCAAAGCAGGAATGACTGATGTGATGTATTTGGGAAGCATGATTTTTAGTGTATAAAAGGAAAGAAGGGCTTCCCTGGTGGCTCAGAGGTTAAAGCGTCCGCCTCCAATGCGGGAGACCCGGGTTCGATCCCTGGGTCGGGAAGATCCCCTGGAGAAGGAAACGGTAACCCACTCCAGTATTCTTGCCTGGAGAATCCCATGGACGGAGAAGCCTGGTAGGCTACAATCCACGGCGTCGCAAAGAGTCGGACACGATTGAGCGACGGAACGGAACGGAAAAGGAAAGAAAAAAGTAGCTAAAGTAAAACACTAATATTAAGTTTGAACTGGAAATGGCCAGTTTAAACTAATGATTTACAAGTATATATGTTTTCCAGCTTTAGCTCTGGTAGAGGCTGGAGGCAATGGCCCATGATGGTCGTTCCTAGAACGCGGATTGTGATTTCTTAATACTGTCACCCAATAAAAGGAACTGGATCTTCTTAGAGAAGTGACTTATTTCAGGCCTGGATTAGGGAATATGCAAAGCAAGTTTGTTTCAGAAAGCAAGAAAGTACTCAAAGACTACTGGAATCACGTCCAAAGAAAAGAGTAGGGACTTCTCTGTTGGTCCAGTGGTAAAGAATCTGCCTTCCAATGTAGGGGATGTAGGTTCAGTCCCTGGCTGGGGAACTAAGATCCCACATGCCACAGGGCAACTTAGCTGCATGAAAACCCAGTGCAACCAAAATAAAAATAAATATGTTTAAATATATATATATTTAAATATATATATATATATATATAATGAAAGAAAAGAGCAGCCAGCTTGACAGAGCTCCAACTGGCCAAATTTGGGACGATTTGAGGCTTTAAATTTTTTTTTTCTATAACCAACATAAGCACATTGAATGGATGAAAATGCACAAGTCCCTAATAATCAAGATAAAGCAACAACAACAACAACAGAAATTTTCTATGACCACTGAGGATGACAGTCCTTTCCCAACAAAGATAAGTGATACTTAAAGGAAACCAGCTGATTTCCTGATCTTTTCAGAAAGAACTATATAGTTCACTGGATGAGAAAATGTCTTCCTTTCAGATGATGGTCAGCTAGGAAATACTAGAATGATTAAATAAGTATTTTGTAACCCTAATGTGAGAATTGACTCAGGGAAGTTGTCTAAACATTAGCAAACAGATGACTGGAAAAGGGAGAGTCCCATCACGCCAGCGTGTGGTGCCTGTGGCTTGTTTGCTGTTGATGGAAGAGGGATATGTCTTCATAGAGGAGAGGTCTGGCCGCCACTGCCTCGGCTCGCCAGTCTAATGTGACTTCACCAATAATGAGACAACAGCACAGTGATGAGAAAGTACTCAGCATCATCTGTGAAGAATTACTGTGAAAAATCTTTCATCGGAATCTAATAAAGCCTTTTGCTCAAAGTTCTAGTTTACAGAAAATACACTGGATACAGGAATAAGTCAAATGAAGCCAGGAAGAAAACAACCATACAAACACAGAATATGAGATATTCTATAAGGCAGTTGGCCTGACCTCTTGAAAAATAATATAAAAAAGGAGGGAGGGGTTAAGAGAGACTGCAGAGACATTACGATCACATTTAGAGGGTAATTTTGGCAACACTTTTGGGGGAAAACAGATATAAAGATACTTTTGAGATAAATGAGAAAATAGACTCATATTAGCACATTATTTTCAACTTTGTTCAGCATGATTACTTTACTGTGGTTTTGTAGCAAGACAGCGTTAAGTATTTAAAGGTAAAATGCCATGATGTCTTTATTTTGAAGTGGATGCAGATATACACACACACACAGTGGCAAGAAATATGGGAAAGTCTTAATAGCTGTTAAACTAATGTACAGGTAGTCAAGTATTCTTTAAAGTGTGTGTGTTTGTGAGTTTGCATGCTATTCTTGAAAATATCAGGAAATTAAATGAGAGATCGTTGGATTCCTCAATGCATGAGTTGCTTTATTGCCACTTATTGAATAATTACTCCTCTCGCAAAGAGTTGGACACGACTTAGCGACTGAACAATAATAATTGACATTTTGTAATTTACATATAAATAATTTTAATCTATTGTTGTTTCTTTAAAATTAAACTAAAGAAGGAAGATGTGATGCCTTGTTGGGGTTCCATTATCTGGTTATTAAACACATACATCAGGTTTGACCGTTTCTTCTGGCAGCTTTTTCACCTTCAGGTTCAAAGCACACCCTCATTTTGCCATGGGAGCTCTACAACTGCTTCCTCATTGTTTCCTTTGGAAAAATGCTCTGCAGTCAAAAGTTATCATCACACTGCCTAGAAGCATCTCAGGAACACCAAGGATAAGTCCAACTGTGAAAATATCAAGATGGTTTGCAATTTGGTAGTTTTATCCATGTTTGAGATTTTTATTTTCGATCCCAATCAGAAAAGAGAGAAGATTCATGAAGATAGGAAGAAAAATTATGCAAAATTTCCATAATCTTACAAAGTTCATGTAATTTTTATTCTTGGCCTATAGTTTTTTTGTTTTTAAATTTTGGGGGGTTTGAGGGGTTGGTTTTTGCTTTTTCTGGTCTATATTTTTGTCATCCCTTTTCTTCTTACATGGTCAAAAGGAGGTGAGCTATACCCCTCCCCACTTTCCTCTCATGGACCCTGTCTGTCTGGCCACAGCTTCACCCCCTCACATCTATTGCCTGTTCCCTGGGAGCCTTTTTCCTTCATGAAGCTCCCAGTCTCTAAGCCAAGCCTGAAGGAATGGTTAGGAGGGATGGTGGGTATGAATAGTCATCGCTCAGATATTAGTCAGTGACATCACAGGGTGAATACCACTCAAAGTGAGTAATTTCCACTCAGCCCGGCTCCTCTTCATACAGTGAAAGTCATCACTGGGGTTCCCTCAGCTGCACTGCTGGAGCCAAGTTGTTTCACTTCTCTCGTGTCTTCACACTTCCGTGTATTTCTTCTGCTAAGCTCAGTATAGTTGGGCTTGGTGAAGAAAAATTAATTTTCTCCCACATGGTGGAATCTTGGGCAGGAGCTGCATTTAAAAAATGTTGATACATCAGTAGATGTATCAGATAGACAGCCAGACAGACAGATGTGTGTGTATCTCCAGCCTTGTTTATCCATTCTGGTTGGTGGAGTTAACAATACCTGAAATTTTTTTTCAAAGTTTCACTTCTGGATTCCTTTTTTGCTTGTATCTATAATATAACCAGAAACAAAGGCCATAGAAGAAAGGATATAAACTTTGAAATCAGCATTTCCCTGTCTCACCAATTCCATGATCTTATACACATCAAGTCAATATTTCCTCTAAAACATATATAATAGGGATGTTCTGTGGACTAAAGAAATCACTACAATAAGGGTGGCAGCAATGTCTCAGTTAAGTGTCAATTCCTTTCCCCTGGTTTTCTCCTCTTTCAGCTTGCCCAGACTCGGCAGAAACAAGGCTCTTTCTGCTTGGTTTTCCACGTTGTTCTGAAATAAGGCTGAACCGCTGTTCCCACGCACAGAGCTGCTCCCTGAGCCTGCTTCTCGACCCCAAGCTGTTGCCTCGGTTGCTCATCATTCTTTATTTCATTTGATTTTTCTTCCTGGCCAAATCATGGCTTAAATCACGGTGGGGCTTGGCAGGGTCTATTTGTGAGAACAAAGGCAGTGATGGAAGAGCCTGATCCTGGGATCAGCCCAAGGGGTGGGAGACCAGCTTGAGAACGGCATGTCTGGGGCTCGAGTCATTGTGGTTGGGGTCAGATCCGGAGTGGGATGCAGCATTTTAAGTGGAGATATAAGCAAAGTTTCATGGCCAGTATCAGCACCAAGTCACTGACCAGACCTCAGGGAACTAGGGGCCAAGTTTAAGAGAATTCCTTATGGAAGACAGAAGGTGCAGCTAGGAATCCAGTATAGGAGCTGAGAGACGTGTGTGTGAGTGTGTGTGTGAGTGTGTTGGGGTGGGGCGTTTTGGACGGCACTTGTCCTCTCTCAAATCAAGAATGTAGAACGACAGGTCGTGGTGGCCATGGATCCAGGAGAACAGCCACCCCCACTTCCCATCACAGGAGCAGGAAGCTTCACTTGGATGGAGATACAGGGCTTTCTGACCACTTACAACTATCATCCTGTTAGTAACTTTTCAGCTTTCGTTTCCCTGGGGTTACTCAGAGTTAGAAACATACAAGCAGACTTAGAAAACCATTGTTTTGTTTGTTTGTTTGGTTGGTTTTAAGAAAGAGAAGAAAAGGATGAGAGAAATTACGAAAACGTCTCCTTTTTTCTGTAGCAACTATAGATGAAAAGCAAAGTCTAGTCAGGAAGACAGGAAATAATCATTTTGGGAGGAACTCAGTGTCTCTACAACCTGCCTTTCTGGGGAAGCCTATTGCAGGGGCAGAAGAGAAGAAAGTATTGGTGGCTAGCCAGTGTTATGGTCTCATAGTCTCAGAAATTGCAAGAGCGATGACTCTCTGAGTATGGCTGATAGACAGCATTTTAGTAATACTGGTTTTTCAAACAAACACCCGACAAAAAAATCTTATTACTGGAGACATAAATCCCTTTTCTCCTCTAACTTCTAATCAAACACTAGCTTACTTGACAAGAATAGCAGTGTCCTCACCTGGCAGACGCATATGAGAGATATTTTATTGCATATCAACATTTACTTGCTATACAAGGACTCACAAATGATTGAAGTTTGGTAAGGACGGTGGGTTCCTCTTACTTTGACAAGAAGCTAGTCTTATCTTGGCTATCTTAGGCTGAGGTGAGGCCCCCTGGGGGTGACCAGCCCGGTACCCCTGTTCTGTTCTGTACCCCTACTGTTCTGGAGGGGAGGGGGCAGGCACCAGGGAAGGAGGTGGTTGAAGGATTCCGGAGAAAACATGTCCAGCAGAAACATGGTCTATGGAACCAGTGCTTTAGGCCACGTTAATAGGCCTCTCTGAACCTGTTTTCTCTCCTCTGAAGTGGGTGTAACAGACTCTAATGATCAGGAGTCGAATGCCAGGCGCATCATGAGATGGAGTCTGTAAGGGACGAGCGCAGAACCTGGACAGTGGTACAGCCTGGGGTCTACCAGTTCTGTCTCCTTCGCTTCCGAGTGATGATCACGTCTCCCATTCGTGACATGACCACCCATCTCAATTTACCCAGAGGACTTTCTCAGTTTTATTGATAGAAGTCCCATGTCCAGCAAAACTCCTCAACCCTGGGCAAATCCGGGAGGGTGTCTGCCCTACTTTTACCCCACCTTAATGATGAGCCCGGCCTGCCAGCCCTAAGGTGGGGCTGGTGAGACTGTTTGGGGATCTATGCGGGGGCATGGGGATGGATGCAGATACCAAGGTGGTCTCATCACCATTATTATTTGTTTAATATTTATATATTTGACTGTGCCGGGTCTTAATTGTGGCTAGTTGCCAAGTGCAAACTCTTAGTTGCTGAATGTGGGATCCAGCTCCCTGACCTGGGGTTAAACCCAGGCACCTAGCATGGGCAGCTTGGAGTCGTAGCAACTGGACCACAAGGGAAGTTCCCTATGGTTTATGCTTAATGTCTTTCCCCAGGCACTGGGCAGGTTAAAGCTCTAAAGAATAAGACACAGTTCCTGCTTCACAAAGGAGCTGTGGGAAACATGTCCAAGCAGGCAAAATTACGGAGGAAGGAAGCTAGGTGTGAACTGAAAAAAGGAAGCGGTCTGTCTGTTCACCGGGGGAGTCCTCAAAGGCTGGTGAGAACAGCCACGTGGACACTGTGAGGAGCCACAGCGCTCGGTGCTGCTGCTGGGGTCTGCGAAGCGCGTGAAGGAGGTGCCTGGGCGGGGCTGCGAGCTCAGTGGGGTCCCTTGGAAGGTGTGTGCGGACGTGTCATGGGGGACGGACAGGCAGCTTTACCTTCACAGTGGAGGTGACAAGGTGTTTTTGGAGATTATGTAGGACTTGCTGATGGTGGAAAGAGCATATTCTGGGCAGAGAGAACAGCATGTGCCAAGGTCCAGTGGCAGTAAAAAGCCGGGAAGAATCTGGGAAGGTCTCTCTTTGGCTGAGTTGAGTACAGGGTTCAGAGAAGGGTGGATGAAGGACATAAGTTTATGGATGTAACAAGGGCCGGAGAGAGGCTTGCAAAGGAGTTTAAACCTTAGAGGTAATAAGCAACATGCCTGGATTCTTTTCTCAGTGATCTCCCTGGCAGCAACAGTGTGGCGGGGGCGGGGGCGGGGCCACGCAGGGTGGACTCAGCGCCGACAAGACTGAGACTGAAGACTAGAACGAAGGGGCTTCCCCGGGGGTCCAGCGGCCAGAACTTGGCACTCTCACTGCCACGGGCCGGGACTCCATCCCTGGTCCGGGAACTGAGACCCTGCAAACCACGGGGCCAAAAAAAGAAAAAGACCTAGGAAAAAGAGAGTTGTGATAGTCCAGGTGGAGGGGGCACGGAAAGGGGAGAAGTGACAGAGGGAAGCTCAGGAGGCCTAGCTGGCTGAGCAGAGCAGGGGGCGGCAGGCCGGTCACCAGGCTCGGTCTGGCTGGGGCATCCCGGGGTGTGCGGTGCATTAGTGACGCGGACTCGGCTATTGATCTGCTCTGGGATTGCTACTCAATGGCTCTGAGCCTCAGTTTCCTCATTTGTAAAAGGGTGATGCGTATCAGTTTGTGGGATTATTGTGAGGACTTCATTTTATGTATTTTTTAAAGACTGAATTTATAGTTGATGTACAATGTCGTGTTAGTTTCTGCTATACAGCAGAGTGCATCAGTTACACACGTACATGCGTCCACTCTTCTCTAGACTGTTTTCCCATACAGGTCATTACACTGAGTAAAGTTGAGGACTTCATTTTTAAATTTTTTATTTATTTTTATTGTAGTTGATTCAGTGTTGTGCTACTTTCTGGTGTTCAGCAACGGGATTCGCTTATACATGTATCTATTCTTTTTCAAATTCTTTTCCCACTTAGGTTATTACAGATATTGAGCAGTTCCCCGTGCTATATGGTAGGTCCTTGTTGGTTATCTCTGGCTCTCTATTTTATTTATTTTTTAAATATCTATGTTTGGCTGTGCTGGGTCTTCGGTGCTGCACGTGGGCTCTCTTTGCCACGATTGGGAGCTACTCCTGTCATGGTGCACAGGCTTCTCATTGCGGAGGTTTGTCTTGTTGGGGAGCATAGGCTCAGCGGTGTGGGGCACAGGCCTAGCTGCCCCTCAGCATGCAAGATTTTTCTGGACCAGGGATCGAACCGGTGTCCCCCACATTGCAAAACAGATTCTTAAACACTGGACCACCAGGGAAGGCCAGTTATCTATTTTAAATATAACATGAGTGTACCTGTTAATCCCAAACTCTCAATCTATCCCTTCCCCCTTCCCCCAGGACTTCATTTTAAAGGGATTTTAAGTGTCTGGCACATTAATGAGGGGCTTCTGTACAAAGTGCTTGTTACATCAATGGGTAACTCACAGAGACACGTTTGAGGAAAAGACAGGATCTTTTCTGGATGTGTGTAGAGTGCCAGGAGCCTACGGGACATTGCTATGAGGCTGTTGAAAAACAGACTTGGAACTCTGGAACAAGGTCTAGACAGAGATAGACTTTATGAGTGGGAGTTGCCTCCAGAAGAATGGAGGAATTGCTTAGAAATACCTTGCCAATAAGGAGAAGAGGGAAAGGGAGGTAACATGATGGACAACATGTGGGAGCTGAAGCAGGGACTCGAGAAAACGATCAAGAAGGGCTGACTGCAGACGATGAGCGCTAAGAACCTGGGGTGTCAAAGAATCAGGAAGGCTGAGAGCTTGTCAAGGGAGACAAGGGTCTCTGGGTCAGAAAAGAGAAGGCTCTTGTTTCAAGAGCTGAAGCAGAGGAGGTGAGCAGGAAAGAAAGACCTAAAGCTGGAAGGGTGGACAGAAAAATATTTAGTATGGAGATGCAGGAGGATGTCATGGGCAACACGCTCACCAGGTGGCGCCAAAGACCCTCCGCGGAGATTAACATAGGCCGGCAGCCCACTCCAGTACTCTTGCCTGGAGAATCCCATGGACGGAGAAGCCTGGTAGGCTGCAGTCCATGGGGTCGCTAAGAGTCGGACACGACTGAGCGACTTCACTTTCACTTTTCACTTTCATGCATTGGAGAAGGAAATGGCAACCCACTCCAGTGTTCTTGCCTGGAGAATCCCAGGGATGGGGGAGCCTGGTGGGCTGCTGTTTATGGGGTCGCACAGAGTTGGACACAACTGAAGTGACTTAGCAGCAGCAGCAGCAGCAAGCATCCTTTCCAGATGTGTTAGTCGCTCAGTCATGTCCAACTCTTTGTGACCCCACGGACTGCAGCCCGCCGGGCTCTTCTGTCCGTGGAATTTTCTAGGCAAGAATACTGGTGTGGATAGCCATTCTCTTGGAGTGGGTAGCCATGGCTGTTGGAGTGGGCAGCCCCACCAGGGGGTCCTCCCAGCCCAGGGATTGAACTCTGGTCTCCTGCACTGCGGGTGGAATCTCTTCCAGCTGAGCCACCAGGGAAGCCTAAATAGTCATTGGAAGGACTGATGCTGAAGCTGAAGCTCCAATACTGTGGCCACCTGATGGGACGAGCTGACTCACTGGAAAAGACCCCGATGGGAAAGATTGAAGGTGGGAGTAGAAGGGGACGACAGAGGATGAAATGGTTGGACGGCATCACCGACTCAATGGACGTGGGTTTGAGCAAACTCCGGGAGACAGTGAAGGACAGGTAAGTCTGGCGTCCACGGGGTTGCAAAGAGTCAGACACGACTGCAGAACAGCATCGCTGCTCCTTAGGCGAGCCTCCCAGACTGGTGTTCAAACCTGACAGTCAGCCAGCGGCCTTCTTTTAGTAAGGAGCCATCAGGCTTCCACTGCTGGGGAGCGCTGAGGGATATGGGTACACATGCACTCTTCCTGTGGCATGTGGAGATAAAACAAGAACCTTCAGAAAATAATCCCATCCATTCTTTCTCCTGCATAGTTTTCAAGCCCACCTGCGTCTCTTCATGCTCATTCCTCTTCCAAAGCACTGTACTCAGGCGGGGGCCCACCGCTGCCACGGCTTTCTAAACTGTCGCCCTGCCTCCATTCTCACTGCCCTGCTAACCCGACGTGGCTCTCCCTACTGCAATTTCTTCCGAGGAGATGCAGCTCCTAGCTTCCCACCAACCCATGGCATTGGGATTCCAATGTAGCGGTTCCTAGCCAGGTTGTGAAAGTGAAAAATGTTTGTCACTCCGTCAGGCTGGCTTCAAATCCCCCTCCAACTCACTTTGGCTGTGTTGAGGTGACTAAGTTCAGTTCAGTTCAGTTGTGTCCGACTCTTTGCGACCCCATGAATCACAGCACACCAGGCCTCCCTGTCCATCACCAACTCCCGGAGTTCACTCAGACTCATGTCCATCGAGTTGGTGATGCCATCCAGCCATCTCATTCTCTGTCGTCCCCGTCTCCTCTCGCCCCCAATCCCTCCCAGCATCAGGGTCTTTTCCAGTGAGTCAACTCGTCGCATGAGGTGGCCAAAGTATTGGAGTTTCAGCTTTAGCATCAGTCCTTCCAATGAACACCCAGGACTGATCTCCTTTAGAATGGACTGGTTGGATCTCCTTGCAGTCCAAGGGACTCTCAAGAGTCTTCTCCAACACCACAGATGAAAACCATCAATTCTTCAGCACTCAGCTTTCTTCACAGTCCAACTCTCTCATCCACACATGACCACTGGAAAAACCATACCTCAAAGGACTAGAATGAGGGCCAAGCAAGCTTACAGTTTGCTTCCAGCAAGTGCTTGGTACACCGTCATTGCTTGATAAATGAGAGTTGTTACGAAAACCTTCAGGATAAACATTCAGACTTTTACAGCAGCCTTTTATCCAGCTCTGCCCGACTTTCTGACCTTATCTGGAAGCCCGCACCCTTTCCTGCTGCCTCAGCACGGCCTGTTCTCAGGCGGTTATCACCGCGGTTTCTTTTCTTTCTTTTGGCTGCTTGGCTTGCAGGACTTCAGTTCCCCCGCTAGGGACTGAACCCAGGCCACTGCAGTGGAAGCGTGGAGTCCTAACCTCTGGACCGCAGGAAGTGCCCATCACTGTTTCTTCCGCTCCACTCTCTCCCAGCCTCCCTGACAGTTTCCAGATCTGTCTGAACAGTTCTCAGAAGTCTCTCAGATCAGAACCCGCTCTTCTACATTCTTTGCAGATCTTTGCCTATGGTGCTGCTACAACTTACAATTTTTATTAAACACTGGGACTGGTTGTCTAATACCACCCTGTCCCTATTCCCAGCACTTGAAGTATGGGGACAGAAAGACTTGCTGTCTTACTAGTGGGATTTTGCCGAGACGGCACTAGGGTGATGATCCAGGGCAGGGGAAGAGGCAAGGGCGGCGGTCACTGCGTCAGGTCAGCTCCGCCCACCCTCTCGGACCCCTTCCCAGCTCTCCGTTGCGGTTGTCCAGCCCCTTAGCCATGTCTCACTGTCCCACCCCATGGACTGCAGCACGCCAGGCTGCCCTGGCCTTCACCATCTCCTGATGTTTTCTCAGACTCATGTCCATTGAGTTGGTGATGCCATCCCACCATCTCACTCACTCTCCATCACCCCCTTCTCCTTCTGCCCTCAATCTTTCCCAGCATCAGGTGGTCAAAGTATTGGAGCTTCAAACTTCAGTTTTTCCAATGATTATTTATGGTTGATTTCCTTTAGGATTGACTGGTTTGATCTCTTTGCTGTCCAAGGGATGCTCAAAACACTCTTCTGCGCTGTCACTTCAGTCGTGTCCAACTCTTTGTGACCCCATGGACTGTAGCCCACCAGGCTCCTCTGTCCACAGAATTCTCCAGGCAAGAATACTGGCGTGGGTTGCCATTCCCTTCTCCAGGGGATCTTCCTGACCCAGGGATTGAACTCGGGTCTCCTGCACTGTAGGTAGATTCTCTACCATCTAAGCCACCAGGGAAGCCCCAAGTCTTCTCCAGAACAATTCAAGAGCATCAGTTCTTCAGTGCTCACCCTTCCCAGCTCTCCGAGTCCCTTTCTCATTGCTCAGGGAGTCCTCCCCCACCTTATTCTTTGGCAAGTCTCAGTGAGTAACTCCAACCAGCTTTGGTGCTCATCCTAGGACCCCCTCAGGGAAGTGAGGCTTTTTAGTCAGGATAGTCCTGAGAGACTGCAAGAGCAAGGCAGGCAGGGCTTGGACTGGTGTACACACTGGGATTCAATTAGAAGGAATCATCTGGGAGATTAAGTCACACCTTCATCTTGCAGATCAGTCCAATAACTGCACCATGAAAGTTAACTGCACTGATAAAGCTTCAAGACAAGGTAAGGGCCTTGTATCTTCACTGTCACACCTCCTGACTTAATAGTTAGGCAATGTCTAGGTGTATTGCTGTAATGCTGTTTGTTGAAAAATAGAGACAATCAAAGGAACTCAATAAAATGTGTTGACTGAATAAATGGAAGCATTAAAGATGAGTAAATGGCATGAGACAGGGAAAAATGAAAGCGGCAGTGGAACTGATGCTTACAGTAGGAGCTGGAAATTAAAAGCATGGGAGGAAATACTGCCCACAGTAGGACCCTAGTTGTTTTTCCTCCTGATTGAGCTGGAGACTGTGCTTGTTACTTTAAAGTGACAGTGAAGTAGCTCAGTTGTGTCCAACTCTTTGGGACCCCATGGACTGTGGCCTAGGGCTCTTCCATCCATGGGATTTTCCAGGCAAGAATACTAGAGTGGGTTGCCATTTCCTTCTCCAGGAGATCTTCCCGACCCAGGGATTAAACCCGGGTCTCCCACATTGTAGGCAGACGCTTTACTGTCTGAGCCACCAGGGAAGTGGCTTGTTAACTTTGGAAGGCAGTAATTTTAACCAAGATGGGGGTCAGACTCCTGAAACTATCACAATGCCTCAAGCAGACGGGATGGGGGTAGAGCTAAGGTTTGGACCAGTAAATTTGATTAAGGGAGAAAGTTTAAGGGCCATATGGCAACCTCAAAGATCAGGGACCAAGAGAAGGACTCTACCAACAGACTTATGCTTAGGAAATCCACAAACACTGGTACACTGCCTACTTAAGGTGGCGAGGTAGGGGGCGTAAACCAGGTCCAGAGGCACTCTTGCCTAGTTTCAGCCTGTTTTGCAGTTAAGGGGATAAGCCAGGCTGCTTTCTATTACCAGGGATCAAATTGCCAACATCTGTTGGATCATAGAAAAAGCAAGAGAAGTCCAGGAAAAAACCTACCTCTGCTTCACTGACTACGCTAAAACCTTTGACCGTGTGGATCACACCTGTGGAAAATTCTTAAAGGGATGGGAATTCCAGATGACCTTATCTGCCTCCAGAGAAACCTGTATGTAGGTCAAGAAGCAAGTTAGAGCAAGACATGGAACTGACTGGTTTGAAATTGGGAAAGGAATAAGTCAAGGCTGTATATTGTCACCGTGCTCACTGAACTTCTATGCAGAGCGCATCACGCAAAATGCCCGGCTGGATGAAGCACAAGCTGGAATGACTGCTGGGAGAAATAACAGATGTGCAGATGCTGCATTCTAATGGCAGAAAAGTGAAGAGGAACTACAGAGCTTCTTGATGAAGGTGAAAGGGGGAAGTGAAAAAGCTGGCTTAAAACTCAACATTCAAAAAACTTAAGAGCATGGCATCCAATCCCATCACTTCAAGGCAAATGTTAGTCACTCAGCTGTGTTTGACTCTGTGATCCCATGGACTGTAGCCTACCAGGCTCCTATGCCCATTGGATTTACCAGGCAAATTCTGGAGTGGTTCCCATTTCCTTCTCTAGGGATTGAACCTGGGTCTCCTACATTTTAAGCAGATTCTTTACCATTTGTGCCACCAGGGAAGCCATGGCAAATAGGAAAAAAAACAGTGGCAGATTTTCTTGGGCTCCAAAATCACCGTGGTGACTGCAGCCATGAAATTAACAAGACACTTGCTCCCTGGAAGAAAAGATGACTAACCTAGACAGCATATTAACAAGCAGACATCATTTTGTCACCAACTCTGTATAGTCAAAGCTACGGTTTTTCCAACAGTCATGTACGGCTGTGAGTTGGACCATAAAGAAGGCAGAGAGCCAAAGAATCGATGTTTCTGAACTGGTGTTGGAGAAGACTCTTGAGTCCCTTGGACTGCAAGTAAATCAGTCCTGAACATTCACTGGAAGGACTGATGCTGAAGCTCCAATACTTCGGCCACTTGATGCAAAGAGCTGACTCATTGGAAAAGACCTGGATGCTGGGCAAGATTGAGGGCAGAAGGGGGTGAACAGAGAAGAGGATCCTTGGACGTGTCCTCGTTGGATGTGAGTCGGAGCAAACTCCAGGAAGATGGTGAGGGCAGTGAAGACGGGCGAGCTGCAGTCCACTGGGTCACAGTCAGACGACTTAGCAACTGAACAGGTAGTCACTTACCTTTTGAGAGTTGCTATCTTTATATTCCCCAACCACAATTTAAAAATACTTGAAGGGGATACAGCCACAGACATTAAAATTCTAACTAGTCTCCTTTCCAAACTAACTCAAACCTTTAATTCCCTTTTAAATGTGACACAGTGCTAGGCAGACACACATTTAATTGGAATCATTTATCCTTCTAGATTTAAATTCTATCCCACTCCAATTATTTACTTTTGAACTTTCAGGACAAGAGTTTAAATGCAGTTGGAGTTCACTCACTGAGCCTCGCAAATTGGCTCAAAGCCCCCTCACAGTTCTCATTTAAAACACTAAAGCCCTTGCAGAATTTAACAAGCAATCTCAACCCTGCCTGTGTGTTACTCTTGCCCAGGCCTCAATTTAAGAATTTAGGTAATTCCCTGGGGGGTCCAGCGGTTAGGACTCAGTACTTTCACTGCCAGCATAGGTTCAATCCCTGACCATGGAATTAAGATCACACAAACCACAGGGTATGGCCAAAAAAATTTTCAGATATAATTCCAAGTTACTAGCTTTCAGCAGCTCTGGAGTCCAAAGATGCAAAAGTTGAGAATCTGCTAGAACCCAGCCTTTTGCTATTTCCAAAATCACCACTATCATTTCTACCATACCTATTTCTGGCAACATACAGAATAAGCCAGCCTTCACTTAAAAATTAAGGATTTTCTACCCTACCCATTATACCGAAAGTGCTTGCTTTCGTATGGGCTAAGGCCCCAAATTCTGGAACCCAAATGTTTCATTGTTCTTAACTATGGAGCCCTTCTGTCTTCAGCAAGGAAAGGGCTGCTGCTGCTGCCGCTAAGTCACTTCAGTCGTGTCCGACTGTGTGACCCCATAGACGGAAGCCCACCAGGCTCCCCTGTCCCTGGGATTCTCCAGGAAAGAACACTGGAGTGGGTTGCCATTTCCTTCTCCAAAGTGTGAAAGTGAAGTCGCTCAGTCATGTCCAACCCTTAGCGACCCCACGGACTGCAGCCTACCAGGCTCCTCTATCCATGGGATTTTCTAAGCAAGAGTATAAGAAAAAGGGCTAGACTTGTGCAAAGGAGTTTTTGTGATTTTCATTTGGTAGACTGCTGGAATCATGTGAATTGGCATTTGTATTAGCCAACTTTGCAAAGCTCTGCAAACATGCAATTTGAAGCCAAACCAGCAAATTATAAAAATAGGCTCACCTGTCTCTCACAGCAGATGCCAAACGCAAAAAAGTACCCATTGTTGGCTACTCTCATCCCTTTCACATCTACCTGGTAACTTGAGTGTTCAGGGAACAATCTACACATCCAGGACCAGCAGAAAATCTGAGCCTATTCAGAGTCCCGAGTTTGAAACTCTTGGCCAAATAAGCCAGGTGTTGGCTTCATCTAAATCAGAGCAGATTGTGAACCTTAAGTTATTCTGGAGAACTCACTTTACAAAGGGCAAATGCACTTTTATCACAGCAACAGTCCACTCATTTAAAACAGCATAATCCTTCTTCCCGCTCCCCCCATACATTCCTCAAAATTTTCAAGTGTATTCCATTTATTTTGAAGCAACTACAGAAACAAACGTTATTAAGGTAATGAACTCAGAACATGAATAATATTTCTTTATTTACAAGTTAGAATCAACAGACAAAAGAAAAGACAATCCAGGGGACCAATTGGGGAGATGACTGAAACCCCCAGGGGCCCCAGATGGAGCAGAAGGAAAAGGGAAAACTGAGTAGAAAAAAAAAGTCAACGTAAAAAAAGAGCTCCCCCTTCCTCCCTCCCCATGGAAGCTGAGGGACCGTGGCCCCAGCCCTCTTCAGCCTCACCTAGCTTACAATAAATTAGAACACACAGTCTCAAACGGGGCCCTTCCAAGTGAACAGGGCAGCTGTAGCCTCAGGTAAGCCCGCATCAGGGCCTCTGCCCATTCCCACCCGATACCCCTGCCTGCCCTAGCCATTCTGAATGGGGGCTCTATGCCCAAGAGGGCACTCTCCACAGGGCTGGGAGCCCAGTCCTCTTTTGTCCGTTTTTCCGTCCCTCCTGTAGTATTGTCCCTGCATCCCTCCCCCTGCAGAGCCAGCTCTCTCACAGAGGGGGGAGGGGGTGAGATGAGAAGTGTCACAGCACAGGGAGGGAGCGGGTGGGGCAGGGTGGTCTAGGGGTCCGGTCCTGCGGAGCCTCCTGCCCCATCTGGCCTGGCCCTTTAGCCTGAGTCTGAATCACTGGTGTCTGAAGAGGAGGAAGATGAAGAGGAGGAGCTGGAATCCGAGCTGGAGCTGGAAGCGCTGAGGCGGGACACCACCACCTGCTGTGCTGAGGATGTCTCTGCTTTCTCACTCGCTGAAGGACAGAGGTGAAGTTTAAAGATGTGTAAGCCTACATTCCACTTTTGAAGAACCAAGAGAGCAGGATGTAATGAACTCACAGTGGTTTATGGGACACTCACCTTTCTTGGGGGGCTTTTTGGTAGAATTGAGCTGCCCGCTAACATCTTGTAACCGCTTTTCTAGTTCCCGCTTCTTCTCCAAAGCCAGTTCCTCCTTTGTCTTTCCCACAGGTTTTTTAATAGCTAGAAAAGAAACAAACCAGGACTAACACAGCCAGGAGCACTCTGGTTTCCCTGTCCCCTGTTGTTGCCTTTCTTGAACTTAAGGAAGCAACTAATGCAACCCATCACCCCAGGAACTGATGATTCCAAGTGCATCAAGCATACCCCTCCATCCTTCTCTAAACTGTCCTCAGATCTACACAAGGATTTGCTAAGTTAACTTGGGGATCTCATTTCATACTCACTATACGGCTTCCGAGGTTTCTTTCGCAGGCAGGAAAGAACATAACGTTCAAGCTCTCTAAGTGTGGACGGCTTGAGTGTTTCAAAATCAATCTCAATTTCTTCTGGGTTTGAGTCACGTAAAGAGGGCTCCCTAGCTTGGATTATGTGCACAACGCGACCAAGTTTCTCCCCGGGCAGTTTGTTGATGTCCAGGCTCAACTGCCGCTTCTCATCGTAACTCATGGGCCTGCTTTCTTCCTCCTCCTCTGAGTCGTAGCCAGCAGGCAGGGCAGGTGGGGCAGTCTTTGTGGCCTTTTTGGGGAGTCTGAGCAAAAGAAAATTATCACTTGGGCGAACACATTACCTCAACACATTCTCACTGTTCAATACGGTCATCTGGATTTCATGCCTGAAGAACTGTTTCCATTAAGGCAAATGAGTGAGTGAGTCAGAGATGGGCTCCAGGACACTTGCGTATCAGAGGAGCAGAGCTTATTTACACAGAAAATATTTTATATTAATCTCGGTTGGGCTTTGAGAAATAAATATGAGCACGTCAGCACAGGTCTATTTTTTTTTTGTACCTAAAGCACTAACCCATCCCCAACTACAGAAAAAAAGAATATACAAAAAAATACAGACTCTGGCTTAGAGAAGGGGTAGGCAAATTCAAATGACAAGTAGCTTCAAAAGACCCTATGTTCTGCAAGGTCTATTTCATCATCTGGACACTTACCAGAGGAAAAAAAAAAAAATCAATCACTGACCCCCGATCTAGAGAAAACTGCAAGCAATGGGAGAAATCTCTGCTTCCTTCCCTGTTAGAACTCACTTGGTGCCGCCTCCTCCAGAAGGTCCAAAGCCAGGAGGACCCAGTGTTGCAGCACCGCTGCTCCCGCCGCCGCCCGGCTTCTTGGGCTTCTTGGGCTGAGACAGGCGGGGTGCCCGAGGCCCTTTGTCATCTTCATCAGCCCCGGCCCGGCCTCGATGCTTCTCTGCCTTCCGTTTCTTCTTTTTCTCTTTTTTCTCTCTCTTTCGCTTGGGCTTGGATATTGGGCCTTGGGACAAGGCAGCCAGTTGTTCATGTACTGCTCTAAGCTTGAGAGAAAAAGAGAAATTAAATTGAAAAAATACACAGATAAAGCAATAAAGAAAAAAAAATTAAGCCAAAGACAGCATGAACCTCATCCAGTAAACAGTGACAAAATACCTGTTCCTGCAGTTCAGCTAAGCGATGAGCCCTTTCCTCCTCAGAGTCAGAGCTCTCACTCTCTTCCTCCTCCTCCTCATCGTCCTCATCTTCCTCCTCCTCTTCCTCAGAAGAACTCCCACTGCTACTCTCCTCGCTGGAGGACTCTGAAGATGACTTGGCCAAGCCAGGGGGCAAGGCAGTGGAGACTGGTAAAGGCCCTGGTTCCAGGGGTTCATCTGGCATTTTGGCATAACGGAACTCAAACACGTCCTAGAAAGAGACAGCAGACTCAAAACCAGGCTGGTAGACATGCCCTGATCACACCTAGCCACGTGGCAGCTCCAACGCACAACTGCACAGACTGGGAGAGCCTCACGTTCAGGCGATGCAGCACAGACGGCAAAGTTCCTTCCCCCAGCTCCATTTCATCTTCCAACTGCAACCTTGATGCTCACCTGTAACTTTCGTGCCATGGCCACCACATCATGGTCTGGAGGGTTGTACTTATAGCAGTTGGAGAACATAAGCCGCACGTCAGCAGCGAACTCCTGTGCGTCCCGGTACTCGCGATTCTCCATCTTCCGCTGCAGAAGGAGGCAGCATCAGAAGCTGCACAGGCAGGGAGACTCACCTTTCCCTGCCAGGCCCAGACACTGCCAAGAACAGCCCTCTAGACAGCACAGTGGGGGGTACAGGATGTGTGTGACCAGAAGGATCTATACCCGGGGCTCAAGTTTGAAGTCAAAGGAATTTGGGTGGGCTGAAGAAATATCTAGGTCTAGGAAAAAAAAAATCATTATTTCTAAGTGAAAGGTGGGGTGTGTGGCCTCCAACTATTGGGCTACCCCTTTACTCCCCCCTACCCTAACGCAATACTTCCAACAGGACCTGAGTATAAGCAGTGATACTCTGAATGTAAAACCCACCACAGTTTCCAATTCCAGAAAACAGGGATTCATTAGAGTACGTGACCTCCTGCCTCACTATTTTGTAAAAGTAAAATGCCAAGATAGCTGCGTGCCCGTGAAAAGTGACTGTTTTATTGATCCTTAGGTTCCAATCACTGCCTGAGTATCCCATCTGCCCCATGCAGTGGGTACCTTGACAGTGCTGAGGTCCATGGGGTGCTTAATGATGTCATGGTAGTCATGCAGGCCAAGAGCAGAGGCGTCCACTGGTTTATAGAAAGGCCAGGCATAAGCAGCATGCTTCTTAGATAGTAACTCCTTCAAAATGCCATTGCAATGTTTTAACTGTTCCGACAGCTTTCCTTTCTTGGAGCTCTGGTGTTGTTGCTGAGAGTCAGGCAAGTCTTTGCGTGGGGGCTTGATAGGGCGGCCACTTTCTCTACGCACAGGGGGGAGCCGTGCTGCCTTAGGCTCCAGACCCCCTGGAGGGCTGGCTGGGGACCCAGGAGCCAGGATAGCTGTAGGTGTAGGGGTGGTAGTATCTGCTTTCCGCTTTACCCCTTTTTTCTGCGGAGAAAAGACAGCTGCCTTTTACTCTGGATCCACCCCATTTAAGACCTTTCCCTCATCATCACCCCAAAGATCCCCACAGATGCATACCTTGGCAAGGGGCTGTGCTGGAGGAGCTGCAGAGACAGCAAGGAGCGGGGGTCCAGCAGAGTGCAAGGACTTGAGCAGGGGAGCAGAGATGAGCGGCGGGTGGGGAATGTTGAGGACCGTGGTGGGTATCTCAGGTGGCGGAGTGTACAGGGCAGTGTGAGACACAGAAGAGACGGCAGGCACCTGGTGGGCACTGGCGATACTGCCCTGCAGCGCTGGAGGGGGAAAGAGAGTTTAGTTTACCATTCCCATCTTTTGGTCTCCATTAGTAAAACTCCTTCTCTTCCTACCTGCCAATTTGGCCCCTTTCTTGTGGCTGTTCTTAGGGATAGTGACCACAAGTTCTTGTTCTTCTTGTGGCATTGATGCCACTTTCTGCAGAAAGATCTTTTCCAGCGTTTGTGCCATCAGGACAATATCATCAGTGGGCTACAGGAAGCACAAAAAGTTCAAACGCTAGGGAGAGAGCTAAAACTATTTTCCCTGGGAAATACATAGCCCCAGGCATCATCACCACTCCCTTACACAACTCCAAAGTACTAAAAATTACCTATGCTGAACTGAATCTCCCTGTTATCTCTTCCAACTTTGCCCCTCAAAATGCAACAAAGAAGTGAGAGATTCAATCTGAGTTGATCAGTTCCTCTTCTACTCAGGTCTCTGGAGATTTCTGAGAAATAAGGCCACTATTCACAAGAACATCACAAGTGTTGTATTTAAACATCTTCTTAATTCTGGATCTCTGAAGCCACATCACTGTTTTCAGTGGTACCTTTGCAAACAGATTTTCTAGATACCAAACTACTGAGAACACCTTTAAAAATTTAAACTTTACAATGATAAAGTAGTGATAAAATATGCACTCTCCCCCCCACTAATAACACACACAACTCACCTTGTTGTAGATATAGCAGTTGGTGAACATGGTATTGAAATCCTGCATGCACTCTGAGGCAGCCCAATAGTAGTTGTTTTCAAGTCTCCTCTTAATAGTACCCATATCCATAGGCTGCTTTATAATTTTGTGATAATCCTAAAGAAAGAAGTGGTAGGTCAGACCACAGAAAGAAAAATGCCTGTTCTCAGGCAAACTACCAACCCCAGCACACACACACACCCCCTAGTCTGTCAGAGGAGTTCATATCTCCTCAACTGCGGCCCCAATTAAAACTATGGGATAGAGATAAAAAATGGAACACGACTCAGATCACCCATAAGGAGACCCCTACTGCCTTGCTCTAACCACCCATCTCCCACCCACTCTGGAAAAGTTTCCCATCCTGTGACATTACCTCTGGGGCTGGCTATCCATGGGCTGCATGAGGGAAAGGAAGAAGCTAAGAATTTTGGCCACCGTGGTCCTCTCCCAACCTGGGGTGGGAATCTGTAAAATGGAGCCAGGGCACAAAAGTTAAGGAAGGACACATGGAGGGCACAATGAGAGATCCTAGATAGCAAGCGGTTGGATCAATCACAAAGGACCAAAAATCTAGAAATCTGGTGGCTATCTGCCCTACAGGATAGAAATGGGAACTCCCTAGGGGCCGCAGCACCTACATTAGGCAGCCCACCTCCACGCACACGCATTCTTTCTCATTTCCATACCTCCCCACTCCAGCCTCTCTACTCACCGGCAGACCCAGTTTGACAGCATCCACAGGTTGCCGGAAGGGCCATGCAAACTGATGTTTCCATAGAGCCTTCATCACCACCTTGTGCAGATATTGCAACTGGTTGGTAACCCGTCCTGGCTTTTTGGGATTGGACACCTCGGGAGGTGGTGGGTTGGCAGGGGTTAGTTGCAAAGCCGGCACTGAAGCCATTGTGGGGCTCTCGAATCCCTCATACAATAGAGAGGGCTTTCGAATTCTTTTTCCAGGCGCTGCTGCTTCTGGGCCCAGGCCCAGTAACCCTGCATTCCCCTCCCCAGGGAGCCTGTGAAGATAGGAAACAAAATCAGATGTGGTAATCTGGTGGAATTCATTACAATTCCACAATTCATAGATTTGCACTATGTACCCTCAGCACATCTAGGCTTGGAATTGAGTGAAAACAGAGGTAAAGATTATGGAAACGAATCCAGTATCCAAACAATCCGTGGAGCTTTTGTTCTTGTACCTCTTGGCACCTTTTCTAAACCCACAGAAGCCCTATCTTCTGAATTCTTAAAATCTGATAGGCTTCTTCACCTGTTTTAAAGTGAAAAAGAACCCCAAGTAGCTTCTCACAGGGCCCAGCCATTTAAGAATCACAGCCTTACGGGGACTGAACTTAAGCAAAATGGGTGGAGCCAAGAAACTCAAGCCCCAAGCTTCCTCCTCACTAGGGGCTTGGTGGTTGCCATGGTGGTTGAGCCTGAGGGGATCGGATGAAAACAAACAAAATAGAAAAATTTCATAAATCGCTGATGAGACTGACACCAAAGAATCCACCTGTGCAGAAGATATCAGCATGCTCCACAAAGCTCGGAATAGTTAACTCCAAACAACGAGCCAGCAATCTAACGGAACCATACCAACTCAAAAAAAGAAAAAAAAGAACCAGACAAGGGAGTATTTGTCAGACTTCACAGCCTGGAATACCTCAAGCTACCAGCCTTCAGGAATCAACTATTCGCAAATTCAGTCTCCTCTCTCTAAGGCACTCAAAAAAAAAAGCTGTCCAAACAGTCAAGGTCAGCAAATTCTCTCATAAATGTGATACAGACCTCCCCCTAATCAACCTCTGCCAAAAACTGCGATGCCATTAACAGGTTCCACTGTAGCATCACCTCTAGTGATCAAAGGCCAACAGTGTACTAAGTTTACATTCTCTCTGGGGCTCCTCGAGACCAGGTGTTACCCAAGGCCTAAGACGAAAGGCATCACACCGAGCTCTCATTGTTTACTTCCCCAGAGCAGGACTAGAATGCTTAGCTCCTGAAGGAAACTCTCAATGGTACCTCACACACACGCAAGAAATCCAATCTTTTGCAACACAACACACACCTCTCAACACAAAACCAAACCACTCACCGAAAATAAAGAATTTAAAGACCTATCACCGACATTAGGAACCCAGAGTAAGAATGGTCCTTGTACCTTACTCAGGGAATTCCCGTTTCCAGTCCCCGAAGCTCTATCACCATGGCAACCCTGTAAAGCACTAAATGTGGCCACGAACCTCCGCCCCAGAAGGCCTGACAAACGGTCGCTTACACACCAGACCCACTACCCTCAAGACCTGCTGCCCAATCAAAGTCCTCCCCCATTACATAGTCCGCCGCCACTTCGCTCTGCCCGACTCAGCTAAAACCTGACCACAGCGGAAAAGTAATGTGTAAATCGACTACCTGTGCTCCCTCCATACGCACGATCTGGGGCCGCTATCACGGTCCCCAAACCGCCGCTCACCCCTCTCCGCGAGCCTCGACAACCAACAGTTGCGCCACGAAACAGCAACGCGCCCCAGTCGGTTCCGCACTCCTTCCGAACCCGACACCTCACACCCGCGCGCCGCAGCCCCCCAACGCCCCCTTCCCACACGCGGCTCGCAGGGACGTACTTGTTGTGGGGAGTCACGTTTTGCAGCATCTTGACCACGGGGAACCGGCGCTGCCCTCAGCCGCGGAAAGTCCGGGTGGCCTCGGTTCCCCTTACCTCCCGGTCCAGCATAACCCGGGAAGGAGGGGGAGGGCGGGGGCCGCTGCCCTCGGCCCTCCAAGCGACAACCCACCCCGCCGGGATGGCACGAAAGCAATCTCCTCCGCTGTTCCTCGGAGAACTCCCAGCAGCTTGGCGCGCTCCGCAGGAGGCGGACAGCGAGAAAATGGCGGCGGCCTCAGCTGAGGCGGGCGAGCGAAAGGGGACGGGCTCTTCAAACCCCAGGACGGCCCCCGATCCCAGACACCGTCGCCAATATTGCCCGCAGTTGGTCTGCAAGGATCCCCTCTTCCTGCCGAGACCGTCTGGGGCGGACGTGGTCCCGTTTCGATCTCGGATGGAGGCGGATGAACACGAAAAGTGGTTTAGGGAGCCGCCGCCTCCATCTTTGAAATCCTCTTGAGGGCGGAGTAGAGGGGGTGGACAGACTCCGAGAACTGGGCGGGGCCCGAAAAAGGGGAGCTTCGGGGGCTTCTATGGGGTCTGTACTGTCCGCCGGGGCCGGTCATAGACCGAGACGAAGGCCATTTCCAAGCGGATGGACGTGGATTGTAATGGCGGCCCCAGACGACTCGAAGGCTCTGTGTAGATACGCAGAATCCTCCAGCTCGTTCTAGAGGTTGCTCCACTCCAGCGCGAAATGGCGCCTCCGAGCCCCGCGCCAGCCCTTTATATATAGGCAAGGGGGAGGAGCTTCGCCGCTCATGCGCGCCACCGTGCTCGCGACTTCCCCCACCCCCTCCGCGCGCGCTCGCTCGCTCACGCGCGTGAAGAAGCAGAGTCGAAGGGGGAGGAACACCTCTCCGCGGGAGCGTTTTCTATTGGTCGGCGGAAGCGATGACGTCATAAACCTCATTTCCAAAGCGTCAGTCACCAGGCAGAAGAGTGCCGCATAGACCCCCAGGGAAGCGGCAACCCGCCACATCTCTGAGCCAATTGGCTGCGCTGTGGTTCGGCAACTCCAGGGAAAGAGGGAGGTTGGCAGGGGTGCAGCACCCTCTCCCTGCCTCCCCTTCCAACAAAGTCTTTCCAGCGGTCCAAGCCCAGTGCGACTGGCGACTGCCAAGCTTGGGCAGGTCGTGCCATTCGTAGCTCCTCCATTGGCCAGGCCAGCAGGACTGGAGGGGGCCGCGTGGGCGTAGCCAGGATCTGCCCGCCGGGGTGTGGCCACAGGACGCCGGCGGTTCTCAGGATTGAGGCGGCCGCCGCAGTGAAGAACCTGAAATGAGGAAGAAGACGCCATCTTAGAAGCCGCGGCCTGCCACTCTGGCAAACGGCTGAGGGCTCCCAAAAACAGCGAGGAAGGAACCTAACGTTCCTGTGCTTCGCAATCAAACGTGCAGAATTACCAGAGCCTCCAAATCCTCCCCTTCCTTCCCCAGGCAAGCAGTCGAAATCAAAAACGCTCCCCAGAATCTACCCTCTGAACTCAAAGGCTTCCCTTCAAGGCAACTAAACAGAGACCACGTTCTAAATACTTGCACCCCAAGCACCTCTTCAATCCCTCCCTCTGATACCTTCAGTTACCAATACAAATATCCATCTGGTCGACAAAACCTCGGCAACCCTTTAGTGGGAGCAAAATCCCCAACAAAAGCACCCGTATACCCTGTAAAATGAAACCCACCTCCTCCCCAAACTTCTCTCCGGTGTCTGGCTCAGAGCGGAAAAAACAAGGCCCTCGAGGGGCGAATCAGGGTGCGCACCCTCCCCCTCCTGGCGAGCTCAGACCTCTCCCCACGCTCCCCGCCCTGCCCCCCGCTCCGAAGGCGGGCCCGCACCCCCGCTTAGGGTCCTGGCGTCGGGGGCGCGGAAGGGCGCCCCATCCCCCCACGAGGGTCCGGAGTCCTCCCCACGGAGCGGCCGGTCTATCGGTCAGCGCCAGGGAGGAGGGCGCGCGGAGGCGGCGGCGGCGGCGACCAGCCCTCCCCCTCTCCCTTCCCCTCCCCCCCCCGGCCGTCCGCCTCCGAGGAGGGGCAGGAGCCATTTTGGGAGCTCAGTTTCGCCCCCTCCCCCCAGCCCACTCAATCTTCCCCACCACCTAGGAACCCGAGTAAGGTTACAGACTCGGTGTGAATAGAGCCGCAGCGCGAGGTTAGGATCGCTAAGGCCCTCTCACCGGAGAGGGGAAGAATTTCCCCCGCCCAGCCTTTAGTTGGGGGCCCTCCCCGCTCCTCCTTGTCCCCTTTTCTGGCTACCAGGTAAGAAAACAGTCTATGCGTATCTGAATAAGGAAATTAATCATGTAAATCAATGAGTACAAGCGCCCCCGCCCCACCCGCAGGGCTTCGTGAGGGCGTAAGTCCTCGAACTGTTACCCTCTTGCCTTCGCAGCAGCCCTGCAGCCTTAACCTCGGTTACTGCGTCTAAAATGGCCGTCAACCTTTAGTCTTCTCGACCACCAGACTCGGGCAAACCCTGCGGGGGTGGGGGGGAAGCACGCACAGGGACGGCAGTCTCTCCTCTCCTCCCCCCCTTCGATCAGGCCTCGGCCTCAAAAGTACAAGCGGGCCCGCCCGGGCGGCTGCAGCGAGGAGAGCAGTGACACAGCAACTTTCGCAGAGGCCTTCTCCCCTCCCCCTCCCGGCCCAGCCTCCCCAATCTGCCATTCTTCCACGAGGGGCCTTGCAAGTCTGCACAGAGGCCTATCTGAGGGCCGGTCAGGGAAGAAAAAGTTAGGAGGTCGACAGACCACAGGGCCTTATTAGAAAGTAGAAGGGCAGACAGACATTCTGGCTTATTTTCCTGCATTCCGGAAAATCACTGTTCTCCTCTGCCTCCCAATCGTCCCTTCCCCCAAATGAGTCACACGGGAGGCTACTGGTACTCAGTAATTTGGAAAAGTAACTCTTCCCTCCTTTCCGCTCCCTCCCCCGCAATACACAAGGAGACTGTTCAGGAATGGGGGAGGGGATGAAGGAAGCAAGACACCACCCAGGAGAAAACTGAAACTTTGGGAGCTGTGAAATCATTCCAGGTCCCGAGACTCACTCTCCTGTGTCTCAAGCCACGATTTTCAACCTCTCCCGAGACCCCCGTTGGGCCTGGTTCCTGATCCAAAGAAGACCCCAAGCTTCTAGCCTGCAAACTCCCCCCAGCCTGTGATAGACACATGCTCAGCTAAGACCCCGCCGGGGCAACCAAGGTTTATTCAGAAAGTTCCGCAGGCCAGGTCCACGTGAATGCATACAAATTCGATAAACCACTCGAAGCGTAACCTCCACCATGCCATGTGATGACTGCCAGGTTCCTACCGCTGACACAAAAGCAGCACAGAAATGCTCCTTCTACAGCCTCTGGGGAGAAAGGGAGTGGGCGCCTGGGAACAATCTCAGTTCACAGCCTGGGTTACCAACTCTCAGCATTCCCCTCTAGGAGTAGGGACCACAGTCACCACTCCCACTCCTCACCCCACCCTCCGGCCGCCAAAAGGATCCCTTCTCACCTGGGTCCAGGCTCCTTTACCCCCAAGGGACGAATGGAATCGGGGGGGACACACCGCCCCCACGCCCCTTTGCCCTCCAATTGGTAAGAAGACAGAGGTTGGCCATTCCCCTCCCCCACCCGAGGGGCCCTCGCCTGCTCGCCCCCTCCCCGCCCCCATTGGCTGTAAACTGTTTGAAGGACAAGTGCTCCCACCCTCAGGGTTCTTCTCTGCACCCCAAGAATCTCCCTCTCGGCCTCCCCACCATTGGTTAGTCATTTAAATGACAATATGCCCGCCCGGCAAGGGCCCCTTCTCACCTGGACCCCGGAATCTTCCAGGGGGGCTCCACTGTTCCCCTTGGCTTGGTGCGGGGGGAGGCTGTAATCCGGGGTGTCACCCCCCCGGAAACTGAGGTTGCGTTGGGGGAGGGGGCGTAGCCCCCAGCCCCTCCCTTCCCGGCCGAGCTGGGGGGTGGGGAGAGCATCGGGACCGCGCGGCCACGTCAGCGTCACCCAGATTGGCTGACCCGGGTCACGTGCCAGCCACCCCCCTCCCCACCGCCACGGGGGCCGGCTTTTCCGAAGGTTCTCGGGGGTCGCGCAAGGGGCCACGGGGGCCGCATGGCCCAGGCCTTTCTCTACAGACCCAAAGCACCCTAACGCCGCTGCTTCTCCACATCCTCGGCTGCCTGCCCCGCTGTCGCCGACCCTGTCCCCCCCACTAGTCGCGCCGTACAGGCTCAGCATGGCTGCCGCAGCCCGGGGACGTGCACGGCGCAGGCGCAAGGGTGCGGCCGGCTGGGGGGAGGGGAACGGAGAGTGGGAGGCCGCGGGGAGAGCGGCAGCGCGCAGGCGTGAGGGCGGGCGCCGAGGCCCCGCGGCGGGGCCCGGAGCGCGCGCAGTGGGCGGGGCGGAAGCGGGCGCGGCGCGCGGCCTCCGCGGCCCCTCCCCCGCTGCTGGCGGCCTCGCGGGGCGTCCTGGGGTGGCCCAGCTCGGCTCCTTTTCCGCAGGTCTGAGGGCTGGCTTGGGACGCCCGGGCCCGGAGTCCAGCGGGAGCGCGCGCTGCCGAGCTGTTGTCAGTGGAGGAGGATGGGGCCTAGACCTGGAGTTGTGAGGGTTTGCAGGGTGGGGTCACTCCGCGGTGTAGTGTGGTTCCACAGCGGGCGTGTTGTCACCACCCTCGTGCCTGCGGCGGCGAGCGGAGGTGTGGGCGGTTGACGTGGGCATTCTGTTCGGTCTCTTTGTCTTAGGCCCGTAACCTCTCAATTCGCCTGAGTCTACCTAGATTTCCTTACTGCATTGAGTGCTGCGGGGCGCGGTGGAGAGGGGGGTGTCTGGACTCTGCATGTTGCAAAACTTAATAGCCTTCTGATCACTTCCTTTTGCTCTGAGCAACTTTGGGATTCTTAGGGCATGAGCCACCCAGGTATGAATTTGTAATGAGCCTTGCTCTGTTCCAAACTCTGATGTTTAGATTGATGAGCCTCACTGTGCAGGAGGCACAGGGGCTCCCGAATTTGGTAACGTAGGGATGGTTGGCACCTAAAGCTTTGTTGCTGGGCAGTATTCCCACTCATGACCCTCAGAGTGTGGTTCAGTCTGTAGTTCATTACCCCCACTCCCCTCCCACAGACCGCAGCAGAGAGGCCAACTTGCCAGAGAACCCTTTGGCTTTCGGTTTCCCACCTGTAAACGGCCGTGTATGTGTCTCTTTACCATTGTATCAGCACTAGAAGGCCTCTTTTTGGATTAAAGGCACGTATTTTCCTTTCGACCTGTCAACCCGATCTGTTACTCTGAAGCTTTCCATTTTCTACCAATTGGCGTTTTAAACTGCTCCCTTCTAGAGGTTTTCCCCGCCTAAAAATAAGGAAAGAAAGAAAATAACCTTAATATCATATCCCCTTGTGGACTCTCTTAGGTACTTGTCAGCTCCCCTGCCCAGTCAAGACCTGACATTGTGTTAATTTTCCTCTCTCTGCCTCATTTCCCACTCTTTAGCCCATTTCTTCCACTGCTGAAACTGTCTTGGCAGATGTCACCAGGGACCTTCTAATTGGCAAAATCAGGAAGCGCTTTTCAGCTCTCACCGTATTTGACCTCACTGAAGTATTTGACATTTGATCAGGCTTCCTTCCTGAAATTCTCTCCACCCTTGATTCCTGTGACTGCTTCTCCCTTGTTTCTTTTCCTGCTTGTCCTCCTGTTCCTCTGGTGTCCTTAGTGGACTCTCTGTTAGCCTGTGTTGATGTTTGCCCAGATCTTGCCTCAGTTTGCTTCTCATTGTGTTCATCTTTTCTAAGTAATCTCAGTCAGTGGCTCAGAGCCTCTCAAATCTGTATCTTTAGTTCAGTCAACTCTCCTGAGCAAAACTCAGTACTTAATTTTACCCCTTAGATAGCTGTCAGACATTTCAGCATATTCAAAACGGTGCAACCTATATGCAGCCTAGACCTGCTCCTTCCATTAATGTGGCTGATAGCAGTAATTCAGCCAAAAAACCTAGAATCTGGGAGCTGTTCTTGATTTATTTTTCTCACAGTTCTGTGTCCCCTTGACTTATCACTGTGCCTCTGATACAGCTATTGGCTCACCCTCTGCCCTAGTCGGATCACCTGAGCTGTATCAACAGCTTCCTAACTGATTTGCTTGTCTCTAAAGCTGCACTGTTCATTATGGTAGCCACTAGCCATATGTGGCTGTTTAAATACTGTTCTAAATTTAGTTCCTCAGGTTCCCTAGCCACATTTTAAGTTCTCATTAGCCCTGTGTGGCTAGCAGCTGTTGTATTGGACAGGACAAATTACAGAGCATTTCCATCACTGGAGAAAGTTCTCTGGGACACTGCTGCTCTAGATTTTCCTCTCTGCCTCTGCTATGAGACTGCCAGGAATGAGCTTTCCAAAATACAACTGGAGCCATATGCTACTGTTAAGCTCTATATTAATTCCTCATTGCCTATGTGATAAAGTTCAAATTCCTGTGCTGGCCAGAAAGGTCTGCCTACCTCTCCAGCATCACGTCTAGCCACTTGTTCATGGGCCCTATACTCCAGCCATATTGAACTGTTCCCCAACACATTACACTATATTTTACACACACTGCTCTCACTACATGAAATAGGCTTTTGCTCAGTCCATGTAAAGCCCAAATACCATCATCCAAAAAGCCTCCCCTTGCCTTCCAAATTGAGATGACTGCTCATCCTTTGGTTTCTCTTTCTCTTATAATTGCACCTTTCACAGTGAATGGCATTTATGTGAGCCACATTTCCCTTACTTGATTTTGATCCTGAGAACTGGTCCATGCTATAGTCTTTAAAACAACAGCAGCAATCTTCCAGCTTCTGGCTCAGGATCTGGCCAATAAGAGGTGCTCACAGAGTATGCAAATGTTGAAGCAAGTTGATGGCAAGCCACTCCAGTACTATTTCCTAGAAAATCCCATGGATGGAGGAGCCTGGTAGGCTGCAGTCCGTGGGGTCGCTAAGGGTCGGACCCGACTGAGTGACTTCACTTTCACTTTTCTGTTTAACTTTCACACATTGGAGAAGGAAATGGCAACCCACTCCAGTGTTCTTGCCTGGAGAATCCCAGGGACAGGGGAGCCTGGTGGGCTTCCGTCTATGGGGTCACACAGAGTCGGACACGACTGAAGTGACTTAGCAGCAGTAGCAGCAGTGACTTAGGTAAGATTGTAATGTTTGTGGTTGGGGGGCTCCATGCATAGTATGGGAGAAGTAATTGTAGTGAGACAAAATTATTGTTATCAGATAAACATTTGAGACACTGGGATTGTGTGAGAAAAGACAGAACAGAGCAGGTCATTTTCACAGAGCATTGCAGTTCAGTCTGGCCAGATAGAATAAGTTACAAGAAGTAGAGCCAGAGGAGACTGGAAGGTACATTTATTTGAGGCAACATGATGAATTCCAGTGCTGTTAAGTTTGGACCTAATAAGGAACCACTGAAAGTTATTGAGCAACAGCTTGATTGGAATTATATCATTGGATAGGAATTCTATCTTCGTATCTGTGGTGGCTATCACTGTACCTGTTAATAAACACCAAATAAAAATGTCAGGTGATGGATGGAGATGAGGCTGGTGGTAGCTAACATTTATTGAGTTGAAATGTCTCAGACCCTATTAAAAGTGCTTTATGTGTATGAACTCTTCTAATCCTTGTAACCCTGTAAAGTAGATTCTATTGTTATCACTTTGAATTTTCAAATGAAGCAACTAAAGCAAGAGATGTTAAATAAACATGTAAGTGTCTGGAGTTGGTATTTGAACCCAAGAAGTCTGCCACTGAATGGTATGTTATTCTGGTTGTTAGGCAAAGCAGGTATTTTAAAGTCTAAGGTTGAGGTGTGAGGAAAAAAGATTGGTAGAGGTAGATTTTGGAGTCACCTTTGAGGTATAGTTTGAATCTGTCACTCAGGTAGGTGAGATTTGTAAGGGAGGAAGTATGGGGCAATTCAGTTGTAGGTTAAGCATTGAGATCTGGGTTACACAGGCAGCAAGAACAGGAAGTGGAACCAGCGGAAGAGCATCAGACAAGAAGGAAAAGCAGAACAACGGAATATGAGCAGCCCAGAACAAGAGAGGGCTCCAGTGAGGACCTCAGGTTTATTGAATGCATGACTAATCAGGAGTTTTTAAAGCTTGTCTGTGCTATGGACTTGGGCAATTTGGTGGAGCCTTTGGACCTTGTGTGATGATAATATTTCTAAGGGCATAAATAAAATATGCAGTTATCAAAGTATTTAAAGAACTGGGTGATGATCTAGTAATATGTATTCCCTTACTAATAGAATGCTAATACATTAAGTTAAATGATTTATTTCAAGTCTGACAACTCATAATTGTAAAGATATCCGTTTTGAGACTGATATGAAAATGTTAATTGATGGTGATCTCTATTGATGACAACATTACAGGTACTGTTGGTACGACAAAGACTTATTCTTTTCATTGCTAAAGTTAAGTTTCAGTTAGTTGCTGCTAAGTGCTGCTAAGTCACTTCAGTCGTGTCTGACTCTGTGTGACCCCATAGACGGAAGCCCACCAGACTCCCCCTTCCCTGGGATTCTCCAGGCAAGAACACTGGAGTGGGTTGCCATTTCCTTCTCCTGTGTGTGAAAGTGAAAGTGAAGTCGCTCAGTCGTGTCCGACCCTTAGTGACCCCATGGACTGCAGCCAACCAGTCTCCTCCGTCCATGGGATTTTCCAGGCAAGAGTACTGGAGTGGCTTGCCATTGCCTTCTCCGTTCAGTTAGTTAGATGCTCTTAAAAATAAAGGTGGCTCTTTTTATTCCATCCAGGTTCATGGACCCCTGAGTTTCATGGCATGTGGACTGCAGGTTAAGAACACCTGTTCTTTTCTTTCTTTCTTTTTTGATTGTGCTGTACAGCTTGTGAATCTTAGTTCCCCAACCAGGGATCGAACCAGGTAGGGAAAGCACCAAGCCCTAACCACTGGTCTGCCAGGAAATTCCCAAGAACCCCTGTTCTGATTGAAAGCGGAGACAAGATCCTGCACAGGGTGTGAGAGCATAAAGAAAGGGGAAAACTCATTAGGTTGGTAATTGGGGATTGTTACTGACAGTGGAGAGCAGTTCTGTCATCTAGGGATAGAGGTCAAGTTACAGGGAATCTGAAAACCCAGGCCAGGTAATCCAGACTGAATCTTGTAGAAAGGGAGGAGCTGCTTAAATTTTTTGAAAGGAGAAGCAAGAGTTACTTTTATAGGAAGCCTTACTTAACGGCATGCACCATGGATTGGCTTTGGAGAGACTGGAGGTAGATCAGGTAGGAACCACAACATACATTTACACATGGAATGAAAAGGAATAAAGTCCTCACAGCATTAGAACTAATTGCACTTAGAAACCTCACTGTGGTTCAGGAGGCCCTATGTGGTCTTGCTTTTTCCTGCCTCTTGCCTCATGTCTGTCTGTCGTCTCTTATCACTAACTGCTATATACGCCAGCCACACAGGTCTCCTTCTTGAAGGAACCAGCCCCTCGCCTGCCTCAGAGCCTTCTCTCCCCTCCACCGCTTCGCTAACCCCTGCTGCTAAGTCACTTCAGTCGTGTCCGACTCTGTGTGACCCCATAGATGGAAGCCCACCAGGCTCCCCCATCCCTGGGATTCTCCAGGCAAGAACACTGGAGTGGGTTGCCATTTCCTTCTCCATCGCTAACCCCTACTCACACTTCATATCCCATCACACTATCACTAGATTCCCTTTCAGTTAGTCTTTCTGTGGGTCTCAGTTCTTTTTCTTTATCCTACCTTTTACAATTTGCTTTTGTAGGTTTGTGTGTTTACTTATTTAATATCTCTAGACATTAGAGACAAGTTTTCATTAGATTACAAGTTTGATCATGTAGGTGCCTGGTGCCCAGCATACTATCAGTTACATAGAGGACAGTCCATAAATATTTGCTAAATAAATGAGTGAACCTCTTTGAGCCGAGGATTTCTTACTTATATAATGGTAATAGTAAATTCCAACCTTGTAGAGTAGTTGACAGCATTACTGTATTGGAATAATGCAGCCAAAAAGGAAGAATGAATATGGATGTGAAGAGATACACTGAGCAGGAAATGAAGGGAAGGGTGGGAGCTGGGTGGCCAGGTTTACTCTGGGCTGTGGCAGAGGGGAAGAAGAAAATGGGAAGACGGGTGGTGTGCATGGGGAAGGCAGTGGGAGTGAAGGTGTTTGTAGAGGGGCCCATAGACATGCCTGGTGGGATTTACTGTTGAAATCCCAGTATTAGAAGAAACAATCTTATCATTCATCTAAGGCTTGAAGGTTCTTCCAGGCCCAGTTTTGCACCTTCAGTAACCTACAGCTCCTTTATTCATACAGTGAGCAGTCACTTGCTGGTGGGCTTTCTTGGTACACGCTGAGAGTGTAAAAAAAGAACAGGATAAGCTCCCTTGAGACCCTGCAGTGGGCATGAGGTGACTGAAGCAGACATTAACAGAATGATAAAACAGATGATGGGAAGGGCAGGCCAGTGCTATGGACACATACTGAGGAGGTCATTCATCTCCACTCTGGGTTCCAAGGCTTTCTGAGGGAGCTGAAATTTCAAAAGACTTACACAGAGATAGATGAACAGGGTCCATATCGTTTAAGGATCGTGTCAAGGAAAGCAGACTGCAGAGAACTATTGAAGGTTTTCATATAAATATGATGTGATCAAATGTACTAGTAAACAGATCCCCATGGCAGCACTGGAAAATGAGAGATTGGAGGCAGAGAGATCAGTTCTAAGAAAACAGCAGTAATCCAGGGAAAAAATCTAACCACTGAGGGCCTGAACCAGTAGGAATGGAGGACAGACTCGAGATACGGAAGAGGTAGGATCGATAGTGAACAACTGGACGAGATGGTTCGAGGAAGGTGAAGTTGTCAAACGTGACTCCCACATTTGTGACTCATCTGATTGGGTAGACAGTCAGCCTACACACTGAGCTCTTGAATTTGGGAGCTGGAGCATGAGGGGAAGGGAAGGTGGTGAGGTGAGTTTTGTAAATTTTGAGATAGAAGTACATTCAGTGTAGTAATTCCTGAACTTAATTTGCCTAAAAATCCATTACTGAACATTTAACAGGTTTATGAGATATCATGTAAAATAGGAAACTAATTTTAAAAAATAAAAGCACAATTTGAAAACCACAAGAATGCTTTCTATTTCAAACTTTCTCTTAGACAGTGCTGCACTCAATATGCCAGCAAATTTGGAAAACTCAGCAGTGGTCACAGGACTGGAAAAGGTCAGTCTTCATTTCAATCCCAAAGAAAGGCAATGCCAAAGAATGCTCAAACTACCGCACAATTGCACTCATCTCACATGCTAGTAAAGTCATGCTCAAAATTCTCCAAGCCAGTCTTCAGCAATACGTGAACCGTGAACTCCCAGCTGTTCAAGCAGGTTTTAGAAAAGGCAGAGGAACCAGAGATCAAATTGCCAACATCCACTGGATCATGGATAAAGCAAGAGAGTTCCAGAAAAACATCTATTTCTGCTTTATTGACTATGCCAAAGCCTTTGACTGTGTGGATCACAATAAACTGGAAAATTCCGAAAGAGATGGGAATACCAGACCACCTGACCTGCCTCGAGAAACCTGTATGCAGGTCAGGAAGCAACAGTCAGAACTGTACATGGAACAACAGACTGGTTCCAAATAGGAAAATGAGTACGTCAAGGTTGTATATTGTCACCCTGCTTATTTAACTTATATGCAGAGTACATCATGAGGAACGCTGCGCTGGAAGAAGCACAAGCTGGAATCAAGATTGCCGGGAGAAATATCAATAACTTCAGATATGCAGATGACACCACCCTTATGGCAGAAAGTGAAGAGGAACTCAAAAGCCTCTTGATGAAAGTGAAAGAGGAGAGGGAAAAAGTTGGCTTGAAGCTCAACATTCAGAAAACAAAGATCATGGCATCTGGTCCCATCACTTCATGGAAAATAGATGGAAAAACAGTGGAAACAGTGTCAGACTTTATTTTTGGGGGCTCCAAAATCACTGCGGATGCTGATTGCAGCCATGAAATTAAAAGACGCTTACTCCTTGGAAGGAAAGTTATGACCAACCTAGATAGCATATTAAAAAGCAGAGACATTCCTTTCTCAACCAAGGTCTAGTCAAGGCTATGGTCTTTCCCGTGGTCATGTATGGATGTGAGAGTTGGACTGTGAATAAGCTGATCGCCGAAGAACTGATGCTTTTGAACTGTGGTGTTGGAGAAGACTCTTGAGAGTCCCTTGGACTGCAAGGAGATCCAGCCAGTCCATTCTAAAGGAGATCAGTCCTGGGTGTTCATTGGAAGGACTGATGCTGAAGCTGAAACTCCAATACTTTGGCCACCTCATGCGACGAGTTGACTCACTGGAAAAGACTCTGATGCTGGGAAAGGTTGGGGGTGGGAGGAGAAGGGGACGACAGAGAATGAGATGGCTCGATGGCATCACCGACTCTGTGGACATGAGTTTGAGTGTACTCCGGGAGTTGGTGATGGACAGGGAGGCCTGGCGTGCTGTGATTCATGGGGTCACAAAGAGTCGGACACGACTGAGCGACTGAACTGAACTGAACTGAACTGAGGGGGGAAAATGAACACAGACTGGATTAAGTTAAGCAATCATTTTTAAGTTTGTTACTTGTAGTGATAGTATGGCAGTTAAAGGAAGTTATTATAGATGCTATTAGAAATGTTTACTGGTGACATATAATGATAGCATTTGTTTAAATACTCTAGAAAAAAATGTGTGTGGAATAGAATAGATGTAACAAGAATGGAAGACTTTTAGCATGTTTAAATTATTGAAACTTTAAGCATATAGGGGGAGACTTCCCTGGTGATCCAGTGCTTAAGAATCTGTCCTGCAATGCAGGGGAACAGGGTTAGACCCCTGGATGGGGAACTGAGATCCCACATGCTGTGGGGCAACTAAGCCTATGTGCTGCAACTACTGAGCCTGTGAAGTTGCTCAGTCGTATTACGACTGCAATCCCATGGACGGTAGCTTGCCAAGCTCCTCCGTCCATGGCATTTTCCAGGCAAGAGTACTAGAGTGGGTTGCCATTTCCTTCTCCAAGGGATCTTCCCGACCTGGGGATGGAACCCAGGTCTCCTGCCTTGCGGGAGATACTTTACCCTCTGAACCACAAGGGAAGCCCAACTGAGTAGAGTCTGCACTGCAATGAGAAAGGTCCTGCATGATGCAACAAGGATCTCAACGTGCTGCAATAAGACCTGATGCAGCCAAATTAAAAACAATGGTGTGTGGGGGTTTACTAGATTCTTTTGTGTTTGAAATTTTCCATGATAAAAAAAAATTTCAGGGACTTTCCTGGTGGTCCAGTGGCTAAGACTCTGAGCTCCCAATGCAGGGAGCTGGTCCGGGAACTAGAGCCCATATGCTGCCACTAAGACCCAGTGCAGCCAAATAAATAAAAAAAAAATTCAAACTTGGTCATAGATCCAAAGGAAATAATTTAGTGGAATATAAATATTATAATTAATCAACATTGAGTCAAGTTATACAGTATATTTTGAATTTGTGGCAAGACCTGTGATAGACCAGAAGTCATCAAGTAGATGACAGATAGCATTTGGAAGTTGACTGGGAAATGATGTCTGAATATTTATACACAGATGATGTTGACGCCTCAGGTGATCTCATGCCATTGTCTGGGATGCCGTATGTTCAAGATAGCTATGTTGAGGTGGTTGTTTGGTTTGTGATAATTCTCTTTTCTTCAGGAATAGCTCTGAGACACGGAGATGATATTGTGCCTGGCCACCACTAATTGATCCAGAGGTCCATACCTAATACAAGCTGAGACAGATTGTCTCTTATAGCATCATGAAACTTGAAAGATAAGATGCTGGAGGCCTTTGAAGATGAGGTATATTAATGGCAACTCAACCCCTGCTTCTAAGGCCCCTGTGACTCCCCTTCCTGAGACTAGCTGATTTATGCCTTTTGATTTTGTGAGCTAGCTCTGTATCTGTCCAATAAATCTCCCCTTTAAGGGGTTTCCATGGTATCTCCTGCAATGCGAGAGACCTGGGTTCGATCCCTAGGTTAGGAAGATCACCTGGAGCAGGAAATGGCAGTCCACTCTGGTATTCTTGCTTGAAGAATTCTGTGGACACAGGGGCCTGGTGGGCTACAGTCTGTGGGGCCACAAAGAGTTGGACACAACTGAGCGACTAATGGGCTTCCCAGGTAGCTTAGCTGATAAAGAATCCACCTGCAATTCAGAAGACCCTGGTTTGATTCCTGGGTAAGGAAGTTCCCCTGGAGCAGGGACAGGCTACCCATTCCAGTATTCTTGGGCTTCCCTGGTGGCTCAGATGGTAAAGAATCTGCCTGCAATGCAGGAGACTTGGGTTCGATCCTTGGGTTGGGAAGATCCCCTGGAGGAGGGCATGGCAACCGACTCCAGTATTCTTGCCTGGAGAATCCCACGGACAGAGGAGCCTGGTGGGCTACAGTCCATGGGGTCACAAAGAGTCGGACGTGACTGAGCAACTAAGCATAGCACAGAGTGACTAACACTTTGACTTTTTGCTTAGAAGTTAGCTAGAATTGGTTTCTGTTGCTTAAAATAAAAATAACCTTATTAAATATAATTATTGCATAATAAAAATTATAAACATCTTTGGTGTCTTACTACATCTGTGTTGAAATACATTTTAAAATAAAAATTCCTACTATCAAATTTACATTTACAGAAATGTCTTGTGGGGCCCTATTTTGTGGTGAGTACAATTTGAGAACTGCTGTGTACAACATCCAAGTGGAGAGCCTAAAGGCATCTCCTTTAGGTTTGGTGTAAGGATGGTGGAATCAGCAAGGTCTGAGCCAAAGAGGGGAATTTGGACAATGTCAGCAAATAGGTGATAATGGAAGATAAGTGAGGGTAAGTGCCATCGAGAGCAGGTGTAGAGTGTAAGAGAAGAGGGTGAGGACAGAACTCCAGGGACTTAAGGGTCAGCTGAAAGGAATCCATAAAGGTGACAGGATTCCAGAGAAGTTGGAGGAAAAACTAGGAGAGAGTGCTGTCAGGAATGCCAAAAAATAAAACCATTTTAGGAAGCAGGGTGTGGCCAACGGTGTCAAATGTTACTGAGACTGCAAAGAGTCCCATTTGATTTAACAACACAAAGATGTTGAACTGTTTCGTTGTTTAGGGTTAAGGATTAAATGGCAAATACGAAAGAGAGATGGTTGCCCACAACTTCTTCAGGAAAGTTGGCTCTCAAGAAATAGAATATGGGGCAGGAGTACAGACAGATGGAGGGCTGAGTGAGAAAGCCGGGGCCTGTTGGGTTCACAGGTGTGAGGGCTCTATTTTCAGAGGCATTCATATCTCATCGAAGAGAGTTACTGGGATACAGAACTGGCCACCTCCCCTTCTTGCCTGCAATTCCCACTTTCCCAAACTGATGACTTTTGAGCTATCTATTGATGGAGGTTGTTGCACGGTCCTGGGAGAAAGAAGAATTACATAGAGGGAAGGGTAGTTATAAATGTTTTAACTTGTTCCCGTTTGTACAGGGAAAGGATCGTTAACCTCAGCCTTGCCTCCACCTTGATGATGGGTGTTGCGTTTCTCTGCATGCTGGACTGTCTGCACCGCTCTTGGTGGGGAGCTTGGACTTCCGTGCCCCTCCACCCGGTGTAGTTGCAGTGTCTGCCCCAACGTGTTCCTAGACCTCCCTCTAGTCCTCGCGCTCCTCCCCCAGGCCTCCTTCCGAACAGGGTTAACCTGGGACACACTAACTGCCATCCCCAAGGAGGACTGGGGCTTTTTGGAGGGTGGGTTTATTTTGGGTCCCCCACCCCATTTCTGACTACAGATAGAACCTTGTGCAGCAAACTATGGTCTGCGTAATATTCAGCCCATCTGCTTTTATATGGCCCAGGAACTCAGAATGGTTTTTTGTTTTAAATGACTGGAAAAAAAAAAGTGAAAGAATTGGGGACTTCCTGACTCACTGGAAAAGACTCTGATGCTGGGAAAGGTTGGGGGTGGGAGGAGAAGGGGACGACCGAGAATGAGATGGCTGGATGGCATCACCGACTCTGTGGACATGAGTTTGAGTGAACTCCGGGAGTTGGTGATGGACTCCCTGGCGTGCTGTGATTCATGGGGTCATGGAGAGTTGGACACGACTGAGCGACTGAACTGAACTGGCCATCCAGTGGTTAAGACTCTGCACTTCCAATGCAGGGGACTCAAGTTTGCTTCCTGGTCAGGGAACTAAGATCCCACCCACATGCCTTGTGGTATGACAACTGAACTGAACTGAATAAATAATGATTTGAAGACTGCCTGACTACCCTTGCTCTCTCCCCCCCCATTAAAAAAAGGATTATATTTTGTGACTCATCAAAATTATATGAAATTTAATTTTCAGTGATTTACTATCTGGTCCTTTATAGAAAAAGGTTGCTCACTCCTGGTGTAGAACTGTAGGTGGCCATGCGCCATCTATCTCTGCTGATAGTTTTGGTGATATGACAGTGACAGTGAAAGTTGCCTTCATATCCAGCTCTTTGCGACCCCATGGACTGTAGCCTGCCAGGTTCCTCTGTCTATGGAATTCTCCAGGCCAGAATACGGGAGTGGGTAGCTGTTCCCTTTTCTAGGAATCTCCCAAACCCAGGGGTCAAATCCAGGTCTCCCTGATTGCAGATGGATTCTTTACTGTCTGAGTCACCTCCTCTCTAATTTCCTAGGGCTTTCCTAGCGGCTCAGAGAGTAAAGAATCTGCCTGCAATGCAGGATACGTGGGTTCTATCCCTGGGTTGGGGAGATCCCCTGGAGAAAAGAATGGTTACCCACTCCAATATTCTTGCCTGGGAAATCCCATGGACAGAGGAGCCGGACAGGCTTAGTCCATGGGGTTGCAGAGTCAGACACGACTGAACGACTAACACTACTTTCCTAAGGGGCTGAATCTTCCCCATCACAGGAATTACTGATGGATTAATCCACAAAGGAAGCCTACCCCAACCCTGGCATTCTACCCACCACCACAGATACACACACTCACACACATGTATGTACCCTTTAGTGTTTGAGGATATGCAGAAAGTCATGGGGGTGTTTGGGGCTGTTATGACTGCTATTGCTTGTTTCCCAGAAGGGAGTATGGATTTTGAAAGGACCGTGTTCACATAGATTGATTTCTAAGATTACTACTTGGTCGCCACGTTAGGTTTTTCTCACTGCCTCCCCCTCAAACCCCTTCTGTCTTTCCTCCTCTTCTCTGTCATACTTGCAGCACATACACTGACAGCTTCTTCCCCGTCTCCCACTTCTCAGCCCACCACAATCTGGAGTCCGCTCCCGCTACAGTGCCGAGACTGCTCCCAACACGTTTGTCACCCGTCTCACAATTCCCAAAGCTAAGGATGCTTTCCAGTCCTCCCTCGACCTCTGAGTAGCATCTGGTAACGCTGGCCTTGCCCCTCTTCATGGAACACGTCTCTTCTCTGAATGCTCTTCGTCTTTTCTTCTCTTAGCTCCCGGGTGCTCCTGCTGCCACCGGGTTCATACAAATTAGTGTCTTTCAGTGGCCTAGTTAACATTTAGTGTCTGTGCCACACCTTGTCTCCTATATCGTGTTCTAGGCTATTCTGTCTAGGACTCTGCAAGGTGTGTGTTTCCCAGCCTTCCTGGGAGGTTGGCTTCCGTTTAGATTCTCTCAGTAGGGGGCATGGGCTCATATTTATGCCTTAGGCAAGAGTTTCAAACTCAGGACTTGGAATAGGCTCAGGTTTTCCTCTGGTGCTGGATATATGGATTGTCTTGGACACTTCATCAAGAGGTGAAAGGGATGGGAGTAGCCAACGGTGCATCCTTCTTTGTGTTGGGCGTCTGCCTTAAAACTAGGATCCTGCATGGTGCAGCGGGAAGCAAAGAAACAACCCCATCTGTCTTCTGGTGTAACAGAGCCTATATGATCTAACTCTTGCCTAAATTTTAAATCAACTATACCCCAATAAACTTAAAAAGATAAAGTAAAAAGTAACTCCTAAAAAAATAGAATTCTAGCTCCTCTTGACACTCCACCTTCATCCCCTGCCTATTTCCAAACAGGAACATATGAACAGCCTCCAACCATTACAGTCCAACTATACAGAGGTCTCCAAAGAAAGGAGCTCTGAATGCCTTTGACCTTCTCCCCTTTGCCTGCTCCTTGCCCTGGGTGGTTTTTCTCTCCTCACATTCTGCTGGCCTGTTTTTCCTTCAAGACTCTTACCAGCCTTCCTAATTACACCCCACCTATTCCTCCATCCTCAAACAGTCTGAAGAGCCCTGGGTCCAGGTGAGGTGGTGGGGTTTGCTGTGGGAAAATGAGCTTCCTCAGTTTATTATTTGGCCACAGGGTGGTGCTGCTCAGAAGAGTCCCTTGGTCTGGTTACAGACTGAGGCTGACAGCCGGATACTGAAGAGGGATCCCCACCAGGAGGCAGACATTCCTCCACTGCTTCCCCACGCAGGCTACACCCCAAGGCTGGCCGGGTGAAAGAGCCAAGTCCTAAGAAGGTGGGTTGCTTCAGGTCTCTCCCCAGCAACTGATAACGTCAAACCCTACACTTTTTGTGATTGGCTTATCCAGAATGAGAAGGGCAGTGGTGGGAAATGAGCTGGAGAAACATGATCTGGGAAGGAATTTGGGGACCTGGGTCAGCTGACTGGTAGTTCCTAGCCCCCCGGGGAGGTGTGAAGATATGGATCATGAGCTGAGCCAGGAAGCTGCGCTGCTACGGCTGCTCTCCTTTCTGTGGCTGATGTCCCTGTGCCAGACTGCCCCTGAAGGTATGACAGTACCTCTCATTGACTTCCATCCTGATTGGGGTAGAGCCTAGGGAGCCGGGGTATTTGAAAGTGAAAAGAGTGCTTAGTAAGTGGTGAAAGTGTGATGAGAGAGCAGAAACTATAGCAGAATTGGGAAACAGAGCCATGCTATGGATGGATGGTAAACAATGCCAGAGGAGCTTCGTAGGTTCCACTGAAGACAGTCTCTTGAAGCAGAGATTATTATATCCATTTTCCAGATGAAGGAAATGAGACTCAAGAGTTTTAAGTAACTTGGGCAAGTTCACCCCTTTGGTAAGCGGTAGAGCTGGGATTTGAACAAAACAGATGTTATCTCCGCTGTTCCTACTTAGGAACCCTGCACTCTGAAATCAATTCACCTTGCAATTCTTGAAAAACCTCTTAACTTTACTGGTCCTTAGTTTCTTTCTCTGAAAATGATGGAGTGGAATGGAAGAAGAACCTGGAAGATCCCTCTTCCTGTAACTGTCTATCATTCTGGGTATTGAGTTTTGAGTAGAATCTTTCTGGCTGGGGAGATTCCTGCCAGGAGTTTCAAAGAATTAGGGATTATTTCCTATAGCTATGGTACTATTCCCCCAGTCCTGTCTTTGCAAGGTCTGTTGGGCTGAGGGAGGGAAGATATTTTCAGAGAGGCCTGGTGCCAATGAAATGCCTGAAAAGAAGCCTGGAGAGTGGTTTTATAGTCTGCCGTGGACTTTCCTGGTGGCTCAGATGGTAAAGTGTCTGCCCTGGGTTCAATCCCTGGGTCGGGAAGATCTGGAGAAGGAAATGGCAAACCACTCCAGTATTCTTGCCTGGAAAATCCCATGGATGGAAGAGCCTGGTAGGCTATAGTTCATGAGGTTGCAAAGAGTCGGACATGGCTGAACAACTTCACTTATGTGTGTGAGTGTAGGATAGGGCAGTGTTGTCTGTGGCTTAGATCACGACCATTCGTCCATCCACGTGAAGACTGAGGAACCCATACAGGCCCTTCACAAGTCAACAGGATGGCCTCCTGGGAATTACACTAAGGTCTCTTCTGTGGAAGAAAGTAGCCCTGTGCCAGGACTTCCCAGGTGGCGCTAGCAGTAAAGAACCTGCCTGCAAACGCAGGAGGTGGGTTCGACTCCTAGGTCGGGAAGATCCCCTGAGGAAATGGCAACCCACTCTAGTACTCCTGCCTGGAGGATCCCATGAATAGAGGAATCTGGTGGGCTACAGGGTCGCAAATAATTGGACACAACTGAATGGACTTAGCACGCACACACAACCCTGTGCCAGGATGCAAGCTTGGTAAGCAAAATGCAAGCTGAATTTCAGCCGCAACTTACCTCCTTTGCTGAGTGCTTTTGGGCACAAAAATACAGTCAATGCTGCCACTCTGTCAAGTGAATTTGTCACTTTAGATCCTAGAACATTTTAGTTGTTACAGCTTTAGATGGTTGACATTTTTATGGACTGGGAAAGTTTGGAGAGATTCTGTAATTTCTTTTTCGCCCCTATTGGGAGGCAGAGCCTAAGTGACAGACACAAGAGGGGTTCTAAACCCACCACTGCCCCCCTCCTCCCTGGAGCAGGGATTGCTATTTTCTTTCTTTTTTAAAAAATATTTATTTATTTGGCTGTGTTGGGTTTTAGTTAAGGTAAGCAGAATCTTCATTACGTTATTCAGGATCTTTCGTTGCGGCAAGTGGATTCTCTAGTTGCGGCGCAAAGGCTCCTGAACTATTGCTCAGTAGTTGCAGCGCACAGGCTTAGTTGCTTCTTGGCTGTGGCTTCGTTTCTCGACCAGGGATCCAACCCGAGTCCCGTGCATTGCAAGGTGGATTCTTAACCACTGGATCACCAAGGAAGTCCCTTGCTGTTTTCTAAGCTAAAGGGGATCCCACCTCCCTGAACCCCACCCTGTCTCTTTTGCAGCTCCTGCTCCAGGGTGGAGGGATGAGCTACAGAACCACACGTTCCTGCACACAATGTACTGCCAGGACTGGAGCCCCAATGTGGGGCTCTCTGAGGCCTACGACGAGGACCAGCTTTTCTCCTTTGACTTTTCCCAGAGCATCCGAGTGCCTCGCTTGCCTGAATTTGCTGACTGGGCTCACCAGCATGGAGATACTTCGGACATTATGTTTGACAAAGGTTTTTGCCGGGCCATGATCGAGGAAATTGGCCCAAAACTTGAAGGGCAAATCCCAGTGTCTAGAGGTCAGGGCATTTTTCTGTAGGGGTCGGGAGGGGAGCTGCCCTCTTAACCTCATTATACACTGAATTTTCCCTTTCACACCAATTCCCCATCTCATGCTTTCTGGTTCTCCCCTTGAACCTTGATTTTTTTTTTACCACCCATGGTCTGCACTCTGGTTTTGTTGTGGGGAGAAGAAAAGCCCCTGGGATGTAGTAGGATTCAAAATTATGGAACTTGATGAATTAGCAGGGACCAACGGATGCCTTCTGACTGTTAGCACTTGTGTCATGATCGATGCTCAGCAAGATGGAAGGGGAGAATGGAAGTATCTGATGATGTGCCTGAATTTCATTTTATTTATTTATTTTAGAACTTGAGTTTATTAGGAAATGTTGATGGATCACAGTGGATGAAAGCCCTAGCTGAGTTAACAAAATGGTAGTTAACTGCCTTGGTAAACTAGGCTTAACTACATGGATTAAGTAAGCTCTGTTAATATTTATTTTATTATTCTGCCATAATTGTTTGGGTATCACACTGTGTTTTTTTAATTGAAATATAGTTGATCCACAGTGCTGTGCCAGTCTCTGCTGCACGCCAAAGTGACACGGTCATGCACATGCATACATTCCTTTTTTAACATTCTTCTCCATTACTGTTTATCCCAGGAGTTTGGATATAATTCCCCATGCCACACAGCAGGACCTTGTTGTCTGGCCGTTCTAAACGAAATAGTTTGCAATCATAATGTGTTTTAATGTACATTTTTCAAGATTTAAACAACAATACCACATCAAAACTTAGCTGACAATAATTGGATAACAAGATAACTTAAAAAACATATATAGATGTGATCAGCATGTCTTTCAAATATGTCCAAACATGTAGTTCTTGAAACTATCCTTAAACGATTTTAATCGGCGTTTTCAATGTTTTTTTTTTTTTTACCAATTGGTTCCTTTTTTCCGGTGGTCACCTTTGTTGTTTAATTTGATTTTTATTTTATATTGGAGTATAGCTAGCGGACAGTGTTGTGTTCGTTTTAGGTGTGCAGCAACGTGGTTCACTGACACACACACACGGATTCATTGTTTTTCAGTTTCTTTTCCCACATAGGTTATTCCAGAATATTGAGTAGAGTTCCCAGTGCTGTAAAGTAGGTTCTTATGGTTATTGGTCTTCTATATAGTAGTGTGTGTCTGTTAATCCCAAACTCCTGGTTAAAATGTGCCTGCCTTTTTAACGAGAATACAGCCCGTGGTCAGGTGCCCACGTGGGGTCCAGACCGGAAGTGCTGCAGGAAGTTCCGGTGGCGGGGCCGGCGTGGTCGGCCTCTGGTCCAGGTCTGGTTCTTGCCTGGGCAAAGACCTCCCCCAGAGCCCCGATTCCTCTTCTCTCCTCCATGTGCCATGGCCCCTCCATAAACGGGGGTCCCATCTGAGCGTCCTTCCCTCACGCCTCAATCCCCCCACAGGGTTCCCCATCGTTGAGGTGTTCACACTGAAGCCCCTGGAGTTCGGCAAGCCCAACACGCTGGTCTGTTTCATCAGTAACCTCTTTCCACCCACACTGACCGTGAACTGGCAGCATCAGTCGGCGCCTGTGGAAGGAGCAGGGCCCACTTTTGTCTCCGCGGTTGATGGACTCACCTTCCAGGCCTTTTCCTACTTAAATTTCACACCAGCACCCTCTGATCTTTTCTCTTGCATCGTGACTCATGAGATCGATGGCTACACAGCCATCGCTTTTTGGGGTGAGACCCTTCTCCCTGGGAGCCTGGTTCCTTTGTGGGGCAGAAGAGGGGTAGACCCATGGGAGGGCTTCTTTCTCCACCTGGCCCTTGTTCAGGCTGTTCCCGCTCTGCGCTGACCTCAGTCTTCCCAGCCTCGGGGTCTGTGCTGTCGTAGACAGCCACATCATCCCCAACCAGGTCTCGGGGCTGATCAGCTCCCCTTTCTCTCCAGTGCCCCAGAACGCGCTGCCCTCTGATCTTCTGGAGAATGTGCTGTGTGGCGTGGCCTTTGGCCTGGGTGTGCTGGGCATCATTGTTGGCTTGGTGCTCATCATCTGCTTCCGAAAGCCGTGCTCAGGGGGTATGTCGGGGCATCTGGAGGGGGCGGGAGAGCCAGACACAATGGCGCACATGTGAGTTTGTGGGGACCGTCTTGTGACCCAGGGAGCACACAGAGTGGCTCTTGGGTGGGGAGGCCTGTATCCGGCACACCCATCCTCCTGGTTGAGGTCCCAGGTGCAGGCAGGCATTTACAGGTCGGGAGGATGTCTTTGCATGGGGGAGGAGCAGTGGGGGAGCTGGAGGAAGGGTGTTTGGAGATGATCTGGAGACAAGGAGAGAGCACCTTCTGGATGGTGTGTTGCCAGTGGGGAAGGGCCTTTGGGGATGAGAAGGACCCCCACCGATGGATTTTCTTCATCCTTCTTTCTCCTCAGGCTGATTCTTCATGACCAGAGTCTGACGCCAACAGCTGCAGCCATCCAAGCAGGAGGTGTTCAGGTTCTCACATCCTGACCAGGATCTCTCCTTCTCAGAGCAGGAGGCCCTGGGACTCCTCTGGGGTGTGTGTGTGTGTGTGTGAGCATGTGTTGTGTGTGTGTGAGCATGTGTTGTGTGTGTGTGTGAGCATGTGGTGTGTGTGTGAACATGTGTGTTTGTGTGTGAGCATGTGTTGTGTTGTGTGTGTGTGTGAGCATGTGCTGTATTTGTGTGTGTGAGCATGTGTTGTGTGTGTGACCATGTGTTGTGTGTGTGACCATGTGTTGTTTGTGTGTGTGAGTGTGGGCATGTGTTTGTGTGTGTGAGTGTGTGTGTGTGAGCATGTGTTGCACCCAGGTTTCTCAGCTGAGGGCTCTGCATCCAGGGGAACCCAGAGTGGCCTTCTGATCACAACCACACCCCTGCCATGTCAAGGCAATAAATCTCATTTCTTAATATCGGTGTGGCTTCTTTTTTAACTCATGATATTTTATTTCTGGATATTTTAATTTGAGTAGGTTATCATGTCAAACTCAACATGGCTTCACCTGACACAGTTTGCCCTCATTAGGGAGAGAAATGGGAAAGCCCCTAACTCCTGGCTGACTCCCGCTCCCTGGTTTCCACACAGCACGATGGCTTTTACTCCTATTAGTCTGTGCAAAATATATGAGCAATGAAAGCAGAGCCTCTTTCTGATCATCCGATCACACAATGGTGGAGGAAGCTGCTTGCCTTTTTTTTGTGTGTGCTGTACTGTTTGTGAAAATGTTCACGCCTAGTAGAGGCTGCCTTAAGGAATATATAACTGCCTTCAACCTTCACCATAGCTGGGAAAACAAGAGCTTCAAAGTGGAAAAAATAAGACTTCAGATGCTATTCTAACTCAGTCATCTCAGTTTTGTGAAAACAGTGTAATCAAAAATCACTGAGGTGAAGTGTGAACAGCCTGGAAGGGCCCAGAGTTCATGTGTCCTCTCAGATGACCTGTTCTGTGGCCTGAAGGGACTGTCCAGGGAGAACTATGCTGCTGCTGCCTTGGGTGGATGGTGGTGGTGTGTTGGGGGCACATGACCCGTGGTGGTAACTTCCTTTGTCTGCACTTTGTTTCTTGCTTTTCTCGAGGTCTGGGAGTTGCTTTGAAGGAGGGACTGGCATTAAGGTGAAAAGTGAAATTATTTTGGTATTGGTGCAAGAGTCTCTGTTTTCTGCATTGTATCAGAATCTAAGGGAAAATATTCACTTCTTCCGAGGACCTGGCACCTCCTCTGAACCATCTTATTTCTAAGAGCAGCATGTGTACTGGTTAAGAATATGGGGTGCAGAACCAGACCACTGGGGATTCAGTCATGACGGTAGCAGTGTGCCCTTGGATGAGTTCCTCAGCCTCTCTGTATCTTGGCGTCATTTTCTGTAAAAGGATGATAGCAGTGGTGCCTCCCTGAATAAGGTTGCTATGAAGCCTAAATAAATTAATATCTTGCAGAATGCTTAGAAAAGTGCTTGGCACGTAGAAAAAGTGCTTGTAACTTAGCAAAGATTTTCACTGGGGAATTCAGCAGCATCATTAACTTCTTTTCTGGAAACAACTTTGAATCTACCTGTAAGTATTATATGTTCTCTCTTTGAGATCTTTTTCTTTCACTTTACCATTTTGTATCTGTCCCTTGTTGCTTTCTAGTTCTTGATTTCTCTCTCTCCATTTTCCAACCTATCCAGAAAATTCCTGCCACTCAAGCCTTAAAACTGCTTTTATTTATTTCTCTGTGAGTATTTTTTTGGCTGCACCTCTTGGCTTATGGGATCTTAGTTCCCCAACCAGGAGTGAACCTGGGCCCTTGGCAGTGAAAGTGCAGAGTTGAAAACCACTGGACCACCAGAAAATTTCCAAACTTTTTTAAACTACACTGTGTGGCCTTAGACAAGTCACACCCTCTCTCTGGGCCTCAAACTCCTCATCTGTAAAGCGGTGGGCTTAAGTTAGATGCTCTCTGATCAAGCATTCTGTGATACTGTCACATAATATTCAAGGAGCCTTGCAGACCCTCTCTCATCTGATGTCCCCCTTCTAATAAAAAATTTAGTGCCTCCGTGAACCTATTCCTCATCTTCCAGCCCTAACTGACCTTGACTGAACTCTTCCAAGACTTGATACACTCAGGCCAGACTCTGCTCTCATGGCTATGCTGTCTTGGTTCATGTGTTAGTTTTTTCACACAACTACTTTGTCATTTCAGTGATTCAGGGACCATAAACAGTTTACACGCCCACCAACTCTCACTTTCCTTTATTGTCACTAACACTTGAAATTATTTGACTTTCAAATGTTGGCAATTCAGTGGGTGTCAAGTGGTCTCATGTTTTAATTTGCTTTTTTTGCCTTACTAGTGAGGCTGGACATCATCTCCTAGGTTTCTCTCTGTGTGAATTGCTGATTTATATTGTTCGTCTATCTTAAAAATGGTTTTATCATGTGACTGTGGGGAAGGGGGTTTTGATATATCCCATGTAGTAATCCTATGTCAGCATATAAATACTGTAAGTGCCTTCTTCCACTTTGCTGCTCATCAGTTAAGTTTGTATATGGTTCCTTCCCTAAATAGAATGATTTCATTTTCATGATCAAAACCCATATGGTGGGAAATCCCTGGGGGTCCAGTGGTTAAGACTCCATGCTTCCAATGGAGAAAGCACTGGTTTAATTCCTGGTCAGCAAAGTAAGATACCACATACACGTGATGTGACCAAAACCTTAAAACAAAACAAAACCCCATATGGTTTGTGGTTTCATAATCTTAAGAAATTCTTTCCAAACCCAAGGTAGTAAAGTTATAATTTTTGCTGGAACATAAAGTGATAAGGTGAGTCTCCATATTCTCAGTGAGAATATTTTAAAAAATTTTTGACCAGTTTCAAAATATAAAGCTTTAGGTATATAGAAGTTATAGGCAAATAGTCAAACGTCTGCTAACTACTTTTATTTAGTTACTCACAAGTTTAAAATCACATAATTTATAACACAGTATTTTAACACATTGCTGTTTCCACTTTCATGTTCCATAAAATAATTTTTATTCTAATTCTTCTCATGTATTTATTTTTGATTATGCTAATGGTTTATAAATTATTTGATTGATTGATTTAAAAATAAATCAATTTATTTAAACTAAAAGGCCCCACCAAAACCAGTTTGTTCTTTTCTCCCGCTTCCTGGCCCCTGTCCCTGGCACCCACAAATTTGTTCTCTTCAGTTTCTATAAGCTTTATTATTATTATTATTCCACATAAAAAAGAGATTATATGGTATTTTTCTTTCTCCAACTTATTTCATTTCACATAAAGCCCTTGAGGTTCATCCATGTTGTTGAAAATGGCAACATTTTATTTTTTATGACTGAATAATATCCCATTATATGAACACACGACAATTTCTTTATTCTTTCATTCACTGATGGACAATTAGGTTGTTTCCATATTGTGGAATAATGCTGCAGTGAACATGGGGGTATATATATATATATATTTGAATTAATGCTTTTGTTTTCTTTGAATAAAGACCTAGAAGTGGAATTGCTAGATCATGTGGTAGTTCCATTTTTATTTTTTTGAGGAACTTCTATACTGTTGCTGAATCCTTATGCAATATTGGTAGGAATGGAAGTTGGTTAAGCCACTGTGGAAAACAGTATGCAGGCTCCTCACATACTTATTAATTGAAATCATTTTAGAATAATGTATCTTCTCCAAAGAACTTTGAAAGAGTGGCCATAATTTGGGAAGGGGAAACTTAAGGACTTATATTGAAGGTAATTCTCTTTTCTGATGAATGATTTTGGGTGAGAATGCTTTGCTTTGTATCTATCTGGCCATCTATGACATTGCACGAAGCCTTCTTCTGTTAGTGTTTGTTCTCCTCTCACATCTGAATCTTTACTGATCTGGAACCTTTGCATATGGTGTAAGTATGTCTGCAAGTTCTTTTCCTCCAAACACTGAATTGACATTAATGCCATTTAGAAACTATTTGATTTATTCCCAGGAGTTTTATGCCAAATTCGTCCATATGCATGGATTTGTCCCTGAATTATTCTGTTCAGTTGGTTTGTCAGTTCCTTGTTCACCTAAACATGCTTAAATTATTAGGCTTTTAAAAAATATTTTCATATTTGACAGTGCTAGTTTCCATTTCTTTGCCACCTCACTTCCCAGAAAATTACATTATGCTCTTCTTTATCAAACTTGTCTAAGATTCTCATGGACTTTATTATCATATATATATTTTAGAATCAGTTTGTCAAATTCTCCCCAAATTCTGCTTTGATTTTGGTTAGAATCACGGGGGGAGCCTGACCTCTTCATTGTGATAGGATGCCTCATCCATGAATAATAGTATGTCTCTTCACTTCTTGAGGTCTTCATTTATGTACTTTAATAAAGTTTTCCTTTTATTCCATAAAGTTCTTATACTTTTGTATGTTAATTTCTAAATATATAAATATATTATGGTTTGAAAATTCCTATTATAAATGGTTGGCAATTTTCAATTATTTTCTGATTATTAAGATATTATTATGGGGCTTCCCTGGTGGCTCAGATGGTGAAGAATCTGTCTCTAATGCAGGAAACCTGGGTTTGATCCCTGGGTCAGGGAGATTCCCTGGAGAAGGAAATGGCTACCCACTCCAGTGTTCTTGCCTGGAGAATTCCATGGACAGAGAAGCCTGGCTACAATCCATGGCATTGCAAAGAGTCAGACAGGATTGAATGACTAATACTTTCACTTTTTTAAGATATTATTATAGCGTAGGATTTTGAATCATAAATCCTGAGTTCAAGTCATTGTGCTATTACCCAGCATCTGGGTAAAGCTGAGCAGTCACTAACCTCCCTCTGCCTCCATTTTCTCATAGTTAAGATGGGGAGGTAATAACATGATTCAAGAGTGGTGGTGGCAGGACTTCCCCGGGGGTCCAGTGTCTAAGTCTCCATGTTCCCAATGCAGGGAGCCTGAGTCTGATCCCTGGTCAGGGAATAAGATCCAACATGCCACAACTAAAGATCTTACATGCTGCAACTAAGTCCTGGCTCAGTCAAATAAATTAAATATTTTTAAAAAAAAACTTGTGGTGGCAAGTCAGGTAAAATATATGCTAGTAGTTCAAGTAATCTGGCTGCAGGATGGAAAGATGTTGAACTAGTTATAGCGACTGTAACCTAAAGGTCAGGGTCTAGAGTAGTGAATCCTGATAGAAGATGGAGAGTGAGAAGAGGCAAGAAGGCAAGTGGGTGGACGTGAAGCTGACCAGACTGGGAAGTCATGTAATCCGGACCCAATGCAGAAGTGTGTAGTTCTGAGAAGACATTGAAGGAAGTCACAAATGTGATCTTACACTCCTGGTTTTCAATTACAGATGTTGGATGGGTTGAACAACTTTTGACTTTATAAAATGGAGGCTTAAGTTAAAACCACCTGTCCAGAAGAGGAGCCTGTGTACGTACACTAGGAAGTACCTAGAAGAGCCTCATTGTTATGGCCAACCTCTCGAAAAAAGCAGAAGACCACATTAGTGAATTTCTTCAATGTGCCAATGATGTCATTGTTGTTGTTTTTGTTTTCGCCAGTCCAGGTGGCTGGTAGACCCTCAAATGAAACTTACGTTTCCAAGCTTGTGCGGTTATACACCAACTGCCTTCCTCTTCTCTGATATGAATGCAGCCCACTTCCAGGCCTACTCAATGGAGAGGACTTCCTGTGCATCAAACCCACAATGACTTCTCTTTTCTCTGTTAAGTCCACTCTCCAGATTGCTTGCCTGCTTTAACAAAAACTCTTCTCTTTCTAGATGTTTCTTCTTACTCTCCAACCGACCTGCAAGTGAACGACATGGAGGCAGAGGCCACATCTCCTAGGTCTTGGGAGTCCGTATAATGCTTTGCACATACACACTGTAGTTAGTCCACTTCTGGCCATGGTGGCTAGGTTTGTGGAAGAGGCAGTGGGCAAGGAGGGGACTCACTCTTTGGGCTCTTCTGTAGTGGCAGTTAAAGAGGGACAGGGACTTCCCTGGTGCCACAGTGGTTGAGAATCCACCTGCCAGTGCAGGGGACACAGGTCCGAGCTCTAGTTCAGGAAGATCCTACAAGCCACAGGAAAACTAAGCCTGTGCACCAGAACTATTGAAGTCCACGAGCCCTATAGACCATGCTCTGCAACAAGAGAAGCCACTGCAACAAGAAGTCCTTACACCACAGCTAGAGAAAGTCCATGAGCAGCAATGAAGACCACGTATAGCCAACAAATAAATGAATACAGAGGACAAGACAAGAGAAGCTGCCTGGGGTTCCCTAATGTCAATCCTGGGTGCTACATAAATGGTCATCCAATCACCAACAGCTACAGGACTGGAAGAGGTCAGTTTCACTCCAGTCCCAAAAAAAGGCAACGCCAAAGAATGTTCAGACTACCGCACAATTGCACTCATCTCACACACTAGCAAAGTAGTGCTCAAAATTCTCCAAGCCAGGCTTCAACAGTACGTGAATCATGAACTTCCAGATGTTCAAGCTTGATTTAGGAAAAGCACAGAAACCAGAGATCAAATTACCAGCATCCGTTGGTAATTCAAAATGGATTACCAACATCCGTTGGTAATTCAAAATGGATTACCAACGCTGGATCATCGAAACAGATTACCATTCGTTGGATCATCAAAAAAGCAAGAGAGTTCCAGAAAAACATCTGCTTCTGCTTTATTGACTATGCCAAAGCCTTTGACTGTGTGGATCACAACAAACTGTGGAAAATTCAAGAGATGGGAATACTAGACCACCTGACCTGCCTCCTGAGAAATCTGTATGCAAGTCAAGAAGCAACAGTTAGAATTGGACATGGAACAACAGACTGGTTCTGAATTGGGAAAGGAGTACGTCAAGGCTGTATATTGTCACCCTGCTTATTTAACTTATATGCAGAGTACATTATGCAAAATGCCTGGCTGGATGAACCACAAGCTGGAATCAAGATTGCTGGGAGAAATCTCAATAACCTCAGATATGCAGATGACACCATCCTTATGGCAGAAAACGAAGAGGAACTAAAGAGCCTCTTGATGAAAGTGAAAGACAAGAGTGAAAAGGTTGGCTTAAAACTCAACATTCAAAAAACTAAGATCTTGGCATCCAGTCCTATCACTTCATGGCAAATAGATGGGGAAACAATGGAAACAGTGGCAGACTTTATTCTCTCGGGCTCCAAAATCACTGCAGATGGTGACTGCAGCCATGAAATTAAAAGACACTTGCTCCTTGGAAGAAAAGCTATGACCAACCTAGAAAGCATATTAAAAAGCAGAGACATTACTTTACCGACAAAGGTCCGTCTAGTCAAAGCTATAGCTTTTCCAGTGGTCATGTATAGATGTGAGAGTTGGACTATAAAGAAAGATGAGTGCCCAAGAATTGATGCTTTTGAACTGTGACGTTGGAGAAGACTCTTGAGAGTCCCTTGGATTACAAGGAGATCCAACCAGTCCAACCTAAGGAAATCAGTCCTGAATATTCATTGGAAGGACTGATGCTGAGGCTGAAACTTCAATACTTTGGCCACCTGATGCGAAGAACTGACTCATTAGAAAAGACCCTGATGCTGGGAAAGAATGAAGGCAGGAGGAGAAGGGGACGACAGAGGATGAGATGGTTGGATGGCATCACCAACTCGATGGACATGAGTTTGAGTGAACTCTGGGAGTTGGTGATGGACAGGGAGGCCTGGTGTGCTGTGATTCATGGGGTCGCAAAGAGTTGGACATGACTGAGCAACTGAACTGAACTGAATTATCAACAATGCTCAAGACAGTTGAAATATTCTTTGGAGTTGACTAGAAGTGGGGGACAGAGCTATGTGTGTAACAACAAAAAAAAGAAGAGTTAAGAGGAAAAAGGGAAGGAAGAAACCACCTCGCTGAGCACAGGTCTCTGCATTTTTCTGTCCAGCTTAATTCTAAAACCACCTTCAATCTTCTCATTAATAGAGAAGTGAAATTGCCTGCGTTTCCTGTTGCTGCCTTATGAAAGGTTTCATATCTCCTTTGGCTGCCTGAGCAGAGACCCAGGCACGAGAGGGAGCTCGCCGAGCCTCCAAGAGCTGGCAGAGGGCTATGCAGCGAGCATTCCGGTTCTAGGCAGGCTTTGGAGACCTTGATAAAGATCCCAAGACCTGATTCCTAAGGTTAGGCTCACCACTACCTGGCGGTGGAGGAGAGACTTTCAAAGGGGAAGTGAATATGTGTGGAGGAGAACTCACACAGTTCTGAGACTGTTGAAAGAGAAAGTAGAAGAGGCTGGTTCAGAGTGGGAGGAACTCTGAGCATTGGAAAGATATGACTCAGAGGGATGGGGTGGCCCTTCCCTTTTTCCTTGTCTCAGCGGAGGCCACCACAAGCTACCTCTATGTGGCCATCTTGGTCCTAGGACAGTGAGTGTGTAGGCACACTCAAATGTGTGTGCGTGTGTGTACCTTGAAACCTTTGGTGTGAATCTTCAACTTGTTTTTCAAACTGTAAAAAGGACCATTAACAGGACTTTTAATATTAAATGAAATAGTGTGGATCTCATAGTATCTGCCACAAAGTAGAAGCTCAACACATTTTGGACTCCCTCCCTCCTCCGTTTTTGGTTCATTCAACCCCCTTCACGGCTGATTAGAGAAGTTCAAGTGCAGAACAATCTTGTAACCAGGTGGGGTTGAGGGCGGGGGTGGTAGGAAAACATGGTCAGAGCATCAGTGAAGCTCAACTAATTTCACAAAACAAGTCTTTGGTTCCTGATATTCATCTATATTTTCATTTGGGGGATATACTTTCCCCTTTCCTTTTTTCTTCAGAAATATCATATTCTCTTGGAGTCAGGGACTTGGAGGGAGGACGGGTAAGTGTAGTGTTAAGGGGTTCCCTCCTCATCCTCTTTTGTTTAGTCAAGTTCAAGAGCTTTCAGGAACCAAGGTGGGGAGAGGCAGCCCAGAAGCCTGGTGGGGACCACAGGGAAGTCAACTGAGGGTTTTACATTTGTAATGGAAAAATCTACCAGTTGTATAGGTCACAGGTGAGAATGAATTGCTATGTGAAGTTTGTCTTCCTGGGGAAGAAGAACAGGGAGCTTTTATCTCATTTTTCTAGTGGTTTCACAATGCGAGGAGGGCCTGCCCCAAGATAGATGGGACCTGTCAGGGAAACACACAGGAGAGTTTTGAGTTTGGGGGAGACAAGTGAACTTTGGGCACTGGCTCATGACCAGCTATTTATCCAGCGGATTAGTGGAGTTGCCCAGTGGTCTGCCCTGAGATGCTTCAAAGGATAGGAGGACCAGTGTCCTGGCTCCAGGAAGCAGAAAGGGGAAAATGAAGCTCGTCTGGCTAGAACGGAAGAAGCAATGGGAGCCCAGGGAGGGATAGTTCAGGACTGTGGCCCTGAGCTCTTATGAACAGCGCCTTTTATTCTGCCATCTTGCTTTGAGGCCAGACAACTGCACTCTTAGCAACCCTGTATCTACCACATCCCTCAGAAGGGCCCCTTGTCCACCTGTTTCCTGGGTGACAGGACAGACCACGGGTTATGTAATCAAGGGTTAAGTTCCTTAGTAACTTTCCTTAAAGGAGCAAGAGAGGTTACCTTGTCTCAGTATCTGGGGAGACCTTGGGAGAACACAGTTAGACCAGTGGGCAGTCTAGGCTGCATATGTCCTGGGAATACAGGGTTTATTCTGTCCACCAATCTAGGGAAATCTACCTGTGTGTGTGTGTGTGTGTGTGTGTGTATGAGTTGCTCAGTCGTGTCCAACTCTGCAACTCCAAGGACTGTAGCCCACCAGGCTCCTCTGTGCAAGGAATTCTTCAGGCAAGAGTACTGGAGCAGGTTGCCATTTCCTTCTCCATGGGAAATCCACCCACAGACTGGTTGTTTTGTGGGACAGCAAGAGACCAGTTGCTAAAAGCCCAGGGCAGGATGAGATCTACCTGGTAACTGATGATGCTGGGCTAAGATGCTCAATGATTTGTCTCTATTCTTGTCCCCGCCTACCTAGGCAATCTGACAATTTTCAGTTTGGGAGCTCAGATGATCTGGCAAGGAACAGGTTTAGTATCTGGGGCCTTAGTATCCCCAAATTGTGAGCATCAAGGGGCGCGGGCAATACCACATTCCCACTTAGTGTTTGCAGATCCTCTACCCAGGCTGGGACTTCTGGGGTAGACAAAGACCCAGGGCCCCTGGAAGAGCTGGTCCAGGGGACCGAACTCCCCGTGTCTCCCCAGAGCAAAGCATGACTGTCCTCCTGCCGCTGCTGCTGGGCCTCAGCCTGGGCTGCACTGGAGCAGGTAAGGACTCTCCCTTCCTCTGCTCCCTTTGGATTGGGGGGTTCTGTTTTGCTATTGGATTCGGATACCCCAAAGCAGTCTGTCTCCCTATTATATACTCCCACAGCACTTTGTACTGTAGCTTTGTAGCAATGATTTGAATTTATATTTTCAAATTGAAGTATAGTTGATTTACAATATTGTGTTAATTTCTGCTGAGCAAAGCGACTCAGTTACGCACATGTATAGTTCTTTTTTATAACCTTTTCCATTTTGGTTTATCCCAGGATATTACTGTAGCTGCCAGAGCTACATAGTAGAAACTTGTTCATCCGTGTAGCAAATTTAATGTAATTAAGCTGTGTAATTATTTGTATAACAGATATCTCTTGCTGGATTGTAGGCAAAGGTGATAACTGCCCTGTTGATAACTGCTGCGTCCCCAGTTCCTCGCGTGGTGTCTGGCACACGGCAAGTAGTCCAGATACACACATGGCATGGATATTTCATAATGTATCCAGTACAGAACAAGCCTGACTCTTTCCTTTGACCCCTTTTCTTACTCAGTTATTGGCCTTACTGAAAGTCTTAATCCTGGGTAAATTGTTGTGTTTAAACATGCAGATAATTTTGCATCACTTGTGTCTCCATGCTGAGTCTTATGTAAAGAGGAAATGGGAGCTAGGGACTTCTCTGTTAGGATCACCTAGTCCCTGAATCAGGACTTGCAGAGACTCCTGTTCACGAGCTTGTGAGCAGATGCTGCCTCAGGCAGGAAACCTGCACCCTCCTCACCAGGTGTAACTGAGGCTTGGGCTCCTGCAGAGGACTCTGAGCTGCCCTCTTTCTCTGCTTCCAGCAGGTGGCTTTGTGGCACACGTGGAAAGCACCTGTCTGTTGGATGATGATGGGAATCCAAAAGAGTTCACGTATTGCATCTCCTTCAACAAGGATTTGCTGACCTGCTGGGATCCCCTGCAGGCCAGTATGGTTCCTCGTGAATTTGGGGTGCTGAACGGCTTGGCCAAGTACCTCTCACAGTTCCTCAACAGTCAGGATGTTCTGATCCAGCGTTTGTCCAATGGTCTGCAGAACTGTGCCGCGCAGACCCAGCCCTTCTGGAGCTCTCTGACCCACAGGACACGTAAGGAGAGAGAGGAGGTCGCGAAGGCTCCCTCCATTGATGGGGGGTTTGAGATGTGGGCAAAAAACAAGCAGAAAAATGGAAGGACCTGTGATGGAGAAAGAGAGGGAAACAAGGGGGTTGGCAGGGGTGGGGCTGGGATGCAAACGGGGCGGTGATGTTTGAGCAGGCAAGGAGCTTTTGCAGGGAGAATAAAAATGTTTTCCTTCGATTCAGGGCATCTCAGGAGACAGATTCAAGTTCAGCCAGGGGTTGAACTGTCAGAATAACCAGAATAGCTTTCCCCAAAATGTTGTGCCTCTGTATCCCAGGTTCTGGTGTCCTGGGTCTAAGATGGGCCCAGGCATGGTACAATTTGGAAAGCCTCCCAGGGAATTCTGAAGCAAAGTAAAAGTTGCTCAGTCGCGTCCAGCTCTTTGTGACCCCATGGACTGTACAGTCCATGGAATCCTCCAGGCCAGAATACCGGAGTGGGTAGCCTTTCCCTGCTCCAGGGGATCTTCCCAACCCAGGGGTCGAACCCAGCTCTCCCACGTTGCAGGCGGATTCTTTACCAGCTGAGCCACAAGGGAAGAAAACTCTCTCCCTAATCACTTGCATAGAGAATGACTTGAGATTGGTAAATAAAAAAAAAAAAAGAAAAAACCCAAACTTGACGATCTCTGTATTAAAAAGTATTGTGTCTCAAGATATCATTTCTCAGAATTGCCTGGGGAAGGTGCTTTTCAAAAATGCAAATCCTGGGACTTCCCTGGTGGTCCAGTGGTCAAGAATCAGTGCTTCCACTGCAGGGGGCACAGGTTCAATCCCTGGGCAGGGAACTAGGATCCTGAAAGCTGTGTGGAACAGCCAAAAACAAAAACAGAAATAAATTTAAAATAAAAACATAAAAATGCAAGTCCTTGAGAGCTACTGCAAATCCGTTGAATAAAAATATCCAGGGATGCAGGCTAGGGAATCTGCATTTTAACACAGTATCTTGGGTTTTTATTGAGGATTTTATTTGAAAGACACCCAAGCAAGCTGAAGGGTCACCTAGAAAAATAAATTACTAACAGATGGCAAAATGAATGATCTGAAGAATTGAGTCCACCCTCATCCAAATTTAAGAGTTAGTCCTGAATTAGTCTTGCTTCCTAATTATTCAGGCTTCCCAGATGGCACAGTGGTAAAGAATCTGCCTGCCAGTGCAGGAGACTCAGGAGATAGGGGTTCAATCCCTGGATCAGGAAGATCCCCTGGTGTAGGAAATGGCAACCCACTCCAGTATTCTTGTCTGGGAAATCCCATGGACAGAGGAAACTGGCAGGCTACAGTCCATGAGTTTGCAAAGAGTCAGACATGACTGAGCACGCACACATGCCTTAAACTCTTCAAGGAAAAAAATACTTTCTTTACCGAGTTAATCTGTTCAATGAGATTTGAGGACAGGGTGTTTTCCTACTTTTGCTCACCCCCACCTGTTAAGTCTGGATGACAATTTGCTTTTATGTACTTGCAATGAATACAATGCCTTCTGAAACAGCTTGCAGTTCAGCCCCAGCTTCCACTTGTGGTGATCAAACAGGAATTTGGAGGAATAAGAAAGGAAGGAGCAGGGATGGAGTGGGAGACAGGAAAGAGTACAGGGGAATATATTCCAACTTCTCGTTTTCAAAGGGATGTGTGCAGGCCTAGGATGAGGGTGGGGAGGGTGGGTTGGCAAAATCCAAGAAGTATTGAAGTAGGAAAGAAACCAGGTTGGAGGAAAAGCCAGGGTGGTGCCCTCCTTCATGACTTTTTTCCTCCTGTGTAGGACCGCCAACCGTGCAGGTAGCCAAAACCACTCCTTTTAACACGAGGGAGTCTGTGATGCTGGCTTGCTACGCGTGGGGCTTCTACCCGGCGGACGTGACCATCATGTGGAGGAGGAACGGGCAGGAGGTCCTTCCTCATGGCAGGGCCCAGAGGATCGTCCAGCCCAATGGAGACTGGACGTACCAGACTGTCTCCCATTTGGCCACAACCCCCTCTTCTGGGGACACCTACACCTGTGTGGTAGAGCACATTGGGGCTCCTGAACTCATCCTTCAGGACTGGAGTAAGTGTGTAGCAGGCGGGAGGAATTAGTATCAAAGCAGAGAGCTACTGGAATTCCCTGGCAGTTCAGCGGCTAAGATTCTTCGCTTCCACTTGCAGGGGGGCCAGGTTTGATCCCTGGTCGGGGAACTGAAACCCCCCCACATGTTGCTGTAGCGTGGCCGACAACAACAAAAAAAGCAGAGGGCCACTGCAAGTGGGTGTTTGAAAAGGAACACCGATACTTTGTCAGAGGGAAGAAGCTGTAGTGAGGTCCACGGTGCAGGAAAGAGAGGGGGGTGCTGAGAATGAGTGAGTCTGGAGGAACTCCTGGAGAGTCCTCAACCAGAGCTGGGGCCAGGGATTCGGGGACAGAAAGAGTTAATCATCCTTGCTGTTGCTATGGTGCTGTGGTTGGTGTTCTGCGCTTGTTGGAAGGTGGGAGGGGAGCCTGATTGTCCTGAAAAGAGGATGTCGATTTGGTAACCATATTTTCAGAACCCCAAATTGTGATGCAATATTCTAGAATCTTCAGCTTTCCACTGTTCCATTGTCAGGTCAGGGATGGGAACTGGAGAAATAAAGATCGCAGGAGAGCGAGGAGCCTCTTGGTGTCAGAGGGGAAGCCAGGGCTGACAGATGCTTTGATGTGCACGCTTGGGGCTACCGCGTCAAGCCAATCATCGCTGTATGAACCCCAGGACTGGAAGTAGTTAAAGGAAAGGAATTTGGGAGGGGGACAGGATTCAGACAAGGACCAGCTTCAGGATGTGGGGTGGGGCAGAGACAGGTTCTGGGAAGGACCCATGGCCAATCTGAAAGTGGACAGGTAGAGACACCTAAGCCCTCGGATACAAGGAATTGCAGAAAGGAAAGGTGGAAAGACAATTTAATGGGAAAATGCTAGAATAAAGCGGTCAAGGGAGCAAGTATTGTCACCACAGGCAAGTGAAGAGAGGTGTGGGGGGGCCCTTCATTCTTCGGTCAGGGTGCCTTTGGGGTGAAGAAAGAAAACAGGAAGCCTGGAGGGCCCCCACGGTCTCAGAGAGCATCTGGAAGCCGGGGTCCGAACCTGGGGAGAGGGGTTCCTCAGGGACCTACAGGAACAGACCCACAGGACAGGGGTTTTGAGGAAAGGCCACTTGCTCGGGCCTGGATTGGTGTGAGCCCTGGGCCCTGGATGAGCACCTCTGAACCTCTGGGCAGAGGTCGCAGTCAGCGAACGGGCTCTGGCGACCAGCTCTGGGAATCGGTTGCAGGTCAGTTCCTGTTTCCGCAGCTCCTGGGCTGTCGCCTGCGCAGACGGTGAAGGTTTCTGTGTCTCTGGTAACGCTTGTCCTGGGCCTCATTGTCTTCATTTTCGGTCTGCTCGGCTGGCGGAGAGCCGCCTCTTCGGGTGAGTGAGCCTCCTGAAACATCAGTCCCAGCCTCTGCTCGCTGTGTGTTTGTGACTGGTTCCCCCATTGCCGTGGAGGAGACTTTCATCCACCAGGCCCGTCCTGGGCGGGAGGGATCAACTGAGAGATGGGGATTGACATCTACACACTGCTATGGATAAAATAGATCACTAATAGGAACCTGCTGCATAGCACAGAAAACTTCTCAGTACTCTGCAGTGGCCTAGATGGGAAAAGAATCTAAGACAAGAGTGGCTATAGGTATATGTATAACTGATGCACTTTGCTTTACACCTGAAACCAACACAACAGCGTAAATCAACTACAGTCTAACAAAAATTAAAAGAAAAAAAGGACTGTCCTCAACTCAAATATTTTCTTCTCCTAGGCTACATTTTCCTCCCGGGGTCCAATTATCCAGAAGGTAATGTTTGTTGGTCTGTGTGCCTCCTGGTCCCTTGGAGGGGGAGACAGAGGGAGTGATTTCCGGTGCTGATGGCGGGGGCGGTGCACGTCCACTGGGATCAGGCTGAGTGTGATTGAAGCTGCTGCTGTGGGGATCAGGAGCAGAAAGGAGGAGCACTGGCCCCCTCTGCTTCTGCCCAACAGTGTGTCTGAAAGCAACTCCTCAGTGCTTGATGATCTAGAATTTTCCACATCACTGTGTTAAGGGCTCTGGCATGGATGGTTATAGAGACAAATGATGGGGTCAAGTTGTCTTGAAACTTTATTATCTCCTTTTTGTTTCTTCTGCAGGTCAGCACAATTGATAGAGGCAGAACCCTACGACGTTCTCTCCACATGAGGAGGAGGTACGGACTCTTGGGGATGCTGCTCGGGCCCTCCAGCTCCTCCAGCCCTCCATGTCTTCTTGGACCCTACGGTTTCTCTATTTAATTCTTTGAATTTGCCAGGTTTCCCTATATGAGAGCTTTTCTGGTGGCTCAGCTGGTTAAGAATCTGCCTGCAATGCGGGAGACCTGGGTTCGACCTCTGGGTTGGGAAGATCCCCTGGAGAAAGGAATGGCTACCCACTCCAGTATTCTGGCCTGGAGAATTCCATGGACTTAAAGTCCACGGGGTCGCAAAGAGTCAGACACAACTGAGTGACTTTCCCTTCCCTTCCCTTCCCTATGCGAACCTTAGTAACTTGGGGGAACTCATTCCTGGTGAGAATATTCTGTAACCAAGGTGCTGTCCGTCGGCAGAGCCCAGGGCTACGTATCTGGGCTGAATATCGTCTGGGGAGGAAGGTCAAAGACCCTCTTGGGGGCCCCTCTGTGTCACAGAGGGCGTGAGTCACTGTTGATTGTCTCCGAGGAATAAACTCTGGTGGAATCCTGTTTTTTTCCGTGCTCTTTCCTGCGGTCCTGGGGAGGGACGGCGGGCAGTTAGGGGCTGGGCTTGATTCACTTCTCCTGGAGCAGACGAGTCAGTGTTTCCTCACTTTTTCCCATCCGGACACGACAGACCTGGGGGCTGATTTCTGAGGGATAATTCATAAGAAGACTTTAAGCTGTGGTGGGAGGGAGTCACAGAGTCAGAGATAGTAGGAGGTTAACAGTTTTCTGAACTCATAAAGGGTCTTAATGAGGATTAAATGAGTTCATACTTATAACTGGCCAAGAACATTACCTGGTACCCAGCCAGCCCACCGCCGTGAAGTTAGCTGTTAGCAGTCACTCTACTTTCCGGGCCAGGCTTCCTACCAGGTGCTTTATTGCTATGTTTCCTTTGATCTTCATCACAACTCTGACACAGATCCTCAGGTAGTCAGGGTTCAAGGGGCAGAGCTCAAGTTCAGATCTGAATTCTGGGCCATTATTCCTTTCACAACCAGCATGGGAAAGGGACCACAGCTCGAGTGCTTGTCACGATGTAGGCGCTGGGCTGGGTGCTTTATGCTGCATCTTATTTACGCTCCACAATCACCTGGTAAGGGGCAGGTGGTCTGCCTCCGACTCCCAAGATGAGAGTGAGGTTCAGAGAGGTTAAATAGCTTGTCCAAGATCGAACAGCAAATTCTCTATAGGATGTCGGTCTGCTTGAGCTGGAAGTAACTAGGCTGCTGTATTCTGAGGACTTTCCTACTGGCGAACACACCATTCTTCAAATCCCCCCTTCCATTCCCTCCACCTGGAGCCCACAGGGCATCCATCCACCGTTTGGGACTGGATTTCACACAGGGGAAGAGAGGTGGTTTAAGAAAGCTGAGTGCCGAAGAATTGATGCTTTTGAACTGTGGTGTTGGAGAAGACTCTTTAGAGTCCAAACTGCAAGGAGATCCAACCAGTCCATCCTAAAGGAAATGTCTTGAGTGTTCATTGGAAGGACTGATGTTGAAGCTGAAACTCCAATACTTTGTTCACCTGATGCAAAGAACTGAATCATTGGAAAAGACCCTGGTGCTGGCAAAGATTGAGGGCAGGAGGAGAAGGGGACGACAGAGGATGAGATGGTTGGATGGCATCACTGACTCGATGGACATAAGTTTGGGTAAACTCCAGGAGTTAGTGATGGACAGGGAGGTCTGGCGTGCTGCAGTCCATGGAATCCCAGAGTCGGACACAACTGAGCAGCTGATCTGAACTGGAGAGGTGCTGCTCATTCCTAGTGAACAGCGACGCCTGCTGGATCCAGGTGGCATTGTCTTTGGAATGAGAGTTGGATTCTAGAAAGAAACCAGAAATGAAAACAAGTACTGGAGGAGTTTAGTCTAACAGAAAGTTGTGGACAGAGAACAAGTGGTTAAGAATGCACTTCTGCCAAAAAAGGAAAAAAAGGAATACATGTCTATGTGTGGGTGTCTGTGCAGGAACATGGTAAGATCAGAATCCGATGAGCTGGGGGAAGGGGTCAGCAGACAGACAGTGTGTGGAATCTTCCTGCCTTCTTGTCTCCATGGTGGTCTGTGTGGGTGCATGGTGGGTGGCCTTGGGTCCCTTCCTCCCTGCATGGCTTCTGTCCTGATGGGGGAACCTGGAGAACAGTGAGGGTAGCACTGTGCGTACAGACTTCATATCCAAGGCAGGTGCTCAGGCATAAAAAAAGAAGAAAACAATTCCATTTGCAGCAACATGGATGGGCTTAGAGATTATTTTACTAAGTGAAGTAAGTCAGAAAGAGGAAGACAAATATCATGTGATATCACCTATATGTGGAATCTAAAATAAGATACAAATGAACTTATCTACAAACAGACTCACAGATACAGAGAATGGATGGATGGTTGCCATGAGGTGGGCTTGTGAGAGGGATGGATTGGGAGTTTGGGGTTGGCAGATACAAATTATTGTATACAGATTGGATAAACAACAAGGTCCTTCTGTACAGCCCAGGGAGCTATAGTCAGTATCCTGTGATAAATCATAATGGAAAAGAATATAAAAAAGGATGCATATATATAAACCCTGGGAGTTGGTGATGGACAGGGAGGCCTGGTGTGCTGCAGTGCATGGGGTTGCAAAGAGTCAGACACGACTGAGTGACTGAATTGAACTGATGTGTGTGTGTGTGTGCGTGTGTGTGTGTATAACTGAATCACTTTGCTTTACAGCAGAAATTAACACAACATTGTAAATCAACTATGCTTCAATTGAAAAAAAAAGTAGGTGTTCAGGGTTTGTCTAATCAGTGAATTGATTTCCACTACGTCCATGCTTTCCCAGAAGGATTCTTGTGATCAGGGCACCTCTTCTGGAAGGAGTTTCACCAGAAAGTCAATGGGACAGGAAAATGCTCCTGAGTTCAAAATGGCTCTTCTCTGAGCTGGGCTATGTAAGGTAGAAGCAGTAGGGTGCTCTGTGCTGTGATTGGTGAATGTAGGCTCAGAAACAAATCCCCACAAATTTATCAATGTTATGTTTCATTGAAAAAAGGTTTTTATAGGGACTTCCCTGACAGTGCAGTGGTTAAGACTTCAGGTTCCACTTCAGGGGACTTGGGTTCTATCCCTGGTCAGGGAACTGAGATCCCAAATGCTGTGCAGTGCAGCCAAAAAAAAAGAAAACAGTTTTTATGTATCGTTTAATTAATCAGCCTGCATATCATGTAAATAGTCTATCACCTCTACCCAGCTCTGAGCTTTCTTTAAGAACTTGCTGTCTGAAGCCTTGCCATATCCTTTCATTTTCACTTTTCCATTCACTGTTCTTGCTTTTGTTTGCTTGACAAAGCTAATTCCTTCTGAAATTCTAGTCTAGTCTGGGGTGGGGCTTTGGTCTATGCTTGGCCGTTTATGAAGGAGATGCAAAAGGAGGGTGTGGGTGTGGTCTCGCAGTGGAAATGAAAGGGCAGGACCCCAGGGGAAGGAGGCAGAGAGGCAGCTAATGAGCGCACCTCCAGTCCCCCTCTGGAGACCCCAGGCAAGCTTGCTCTGCCCTCATCTTACTGGGTTTTGTTTTATAGGGAAGGTTGTCCTCTTTCAGATGGGAAGCTGAAAAGAAAATACCACGTAGACCTCCTGGGATCCAGGAAGCCAGATTACAAGGGGAGAGAAAGGAGGATGTGTGTGCTACACAGGCAAGCGAGTGGAGCCTGGAAGGAAGGCAGAATGATGGGTCACCTCCAGGACTGTGTGAGTGCCAGAAAGGGGAGTGTGTGTGTGCCAGAGAGAGAGAGCTGGGCTTTTGCATTATAGCTAATACAAGTGGCACAATGATTGGTTCTCTCCCTTCAATGTCTTGTTTTAAAATCTGAGTTGGAAGCTGGGAATTGACTTTGAGGGTCATCTAGTCCAACTCTCAGACATGCGTCTGTGTCCATGAGGGCAGATACCAACACTTTAGTCAAAGGTGTTGACCTCAAGTTTGAGGCTCTTTGGGCCCTTGAAGACGATGGGAATAAAAACAGATGCACCCCCACCTGAAAAGAACACAACACTGCAAGCCAACTATGAGCTAATAAAAATTAAAAAATGTAAAAGGAAAAAACGAAGGGAACACCCCGGAAGCCAGGAGAGAGGCATGGAACAGATTTCCCTTTAGAGTCTCCGAGGAGGCCAGTCCTCTCGGCACCTTGATCTTGGACTTCCGGGCTTCTTAGCTGTGAGAGAATAAATTTCTGCTCTGCCCCGCTTTTTAAAGCATCAAATGCACCCCAGGAGGGTGTCTCCTAAGGGCCACATGTTCCAGGTTCCTTGCTTCCTTACTCAGTGCATGTTCATGGGAAAGGAGCAGACAGAGATTGATAGCTAATCTCACTGTTCATTTAGGAAAATTATTTTTAGATCATCTTCTCAAGTAATTCAGTTTCCAAAGTAAAATCAGATGGATCAGATGACAAATGAGGGTGGAGTGGAACCTTGTTGGAGTGCCTGCTACTCCCAAGAGTCCGCAAACTGCCCTGGAGCAGGGCCTGGGGGATTCCTCCTGGGTGTTGAAACCAAGCAGTGCCCATGGGGCTTCCAGGCATGGAGGCCCTTCTTGTCTCCTGTTTCTTGTAGGCGAGACTCCAGCTTCCAAAACCTACCCTGAGTTCCACCTCCAACAGCTGCTCATCAAGGGAGGGGCAGCCAAGAAACCACAAGATTAAAGGGACCTGAGAAGGTTAGGAGATTAGGAGACAGACTGCCTGAGAAGAGTTGAAGGAAGTGTTCCTGTCCTTAAAAAGTGTAGCCTTGTTCCCAGAGCTGAGGCTTCCCTGGTGGCTCAGAGGGTAAGGAGTCTGCCTGCAATGTGGGAGACCCGGCCCTGGGTTGGGAAGATCCCCTGGAGAAGGAAATGGCAACCCGCTCCAGTATTCTTGCCTGGAAAATCCCATGGACAGAGGAACCTGGGGGGCTACAGTCCACAGGTCACAAACAGTTGGATAGGACTTCACTAGCCTTGTTCCCACCCTAATCTTGACAGACCCCACCTTTGACCCACCTTTATAAAAATCCTCATCAAATCCTCCCGGGTGCAACAGTTTTTCAAGGCAGAAGCCTGGTGTGTCTCCCTTTGGCTGGCAAAGTAATAAAATGATCCTTTTCTACCTCACCCAAAACTGTGTCTCTGGGATTTGATTTGGCACCAGCTACACAGAGGCCAAGATAATCACGATGGTGTGATCACTCACCTAGAGCCAGACATCTTGGAATGTGAAGTCAAGTGGACCTTGGAAAGCATCACTATGAACAAAGCTAGTGGAGGTGATGGAATTCCAGTTGAGCTGTTTCAAATCCTGAAAGATGATGCTGTGAAAGTGCTGCACTCAATATGCCAGCAAATTTGAAAAACTCAGCAGTGGCCATGGGACTGTGAAAGGTCAGTTTTCATTCCAATCCCAGAGAAAGGCAATGCCAAAGAATGCTCAAACTACCGCACAATTGCACTCATCTCACACGCTAGTAAAGTCATGCTCAAAATTATCCAAGCCAGGCTTCAGCAATACGTGAACCGTGAACTTCCAGATGTTCAGGCTGGTTTTAGAAAAGGCAGAGGAACCAGAGATCAAATTGCCAACATCCGCTGGATCATGGAGAAAGCAAGAGAGTTCCAGAAAAACATCTATTTCTGCTTTATTGACTATGCCAAAGCCTTTGACTGTGTGGATCACAATAAACTGTGGAAAATTCTGAAAGAGATGGGAATACCAGACCACCTGACCTGCCTCTTGAGAAACCTATATGCAGGTCAGGAAGAAATAGTTAGAACTGGACATGGAACAACAGACTGGTTCCAAATAGGAAAAGGAGTACGTCAAGGCTGTATATTGTCACCCTGCTTATTTAACTTATATGCAGAGTACATCATGAGGAACTCTGCCCTGGAAGAAGCACAAGCTGGAATCAAGATTGCTGGGAGAAATATCAATAACCTCAGATATGCAGATGACACCACCCTTATGGCAGAAAGTGGAGAGGAACTAAAAAGTCTCTTGATGGAAGTAAAAGAGGAGAGTGAAAATGTTGGCTTGAAGCTCAACATTCAGAAAACAAAGATCATGGCATCTGGTCCCATCACTTCATGACAAATAGATGGAGAAACAGTGGAAACAGTGTCAGACTTTATTTTTTTGGATTCCAAAATCACTGCGGATGCTGATTGCAGCCAGGAAATTAAAAGACGCTTACTCCTTGGAAGGAAAGTTCTGACCAACCTAGATAGTACATTAAAAAGCAGAGACATTACTTTGCCAACCAAGGTCCATCTAGTCAAGGCTATGGTTTTTCCAGTGGTCATGTATGGATGTGAGAGTTGGACTGTGAAGAAAGCTGATCGCTGAAGAATTGATGCTTTTGAACTGTGGTGCTGGAGAAGACTCTTGAGAGTCCCTTGGACTGCAAGGAGATCCAACCAGTCCATTCTAAAGGAGATCAATCCTGGGTGTTCATTGGAAGGACTGATCTGATGCTAAAGTTGAAACTCCAGTACTTTGGCCACCTCATGCGAAGAGTTGACTCACTGGAAAAGACTCTGATGCTGGGAGGGATTGGGGGCAGGAGGAGAAGGGGACGACAGAATGAGATGGCTGGATGGCATCACCGACTCGATGGGCATGAGTTTGAGTGAACTCCAGGAGTTGGTGATAGACAGAGAGGCCTGGTGTGCTGTGATTCATGGGATCGCAAAGAGTCGGACTCGACTGAGTGACTGAACTGAACTGAACTGAACTGAACAGAGAGGCCAAGCTTCTGGCCACAGAGCTTCCCGCCACCTCTTGGCCAGACTGGCCCCAGGAGGCTGCAGCAAAAGGCCCCACATTCAGAGTCTTCTCTTAGACAGGACTCACTGGCTCTCCTGACCCTGTCTCTCCCTCTTTTCCATTGCACACGAGGCTTCTAAGCGCCCCTGGCCAGACTGGATTGGGGCAGGGAATGAAGACATAAGTGATTTTCATTGTCACTTTCAAATGTCACTTATTTCAGGGCCTCAACCAGGGTAGTTCAAGGAGAGTCTGTTTACAGGGAAGTGGGTGGAGGACAGGACAGTAGCAGCAGCTGAGCCGTCACCAGCCCACCCCCGCCCACAATGGGAGGGGCTGTCAGGACCCAGAGGAGGGTGAATCCCCTCCTTGCCAGCAGATGCCCTTCAGCCCAGGGACACAGCCAGCCTAAGGTGACCTTGCAGGGTGCGAGCCAAGGGAATAAAAACCCTGACCTCACTCTCTTCCCTCCCTCTCTGCTGCTGCTGCTGTGTCACTTCAGTCGTGTCCGACTCTGTGTGACCCCATAGACAGAAGCCCACCAGGGTCCCCCGTCCCTGGGATTCTCCAGGCAAGAACACTGGGGTGAGTTGCCATTTCCTTCTCCAATGTGTGAAAGTGAAAAGTGAAAGTGAAGTCGCTCAGTCGTGTCCGACCCTTAGCGACCCCATGGACTGCAGCCTACCAGGCTCCTCCATCCATGGGATTTTCTAGGCAAGAGTACTGGAGTGGCTTGCCATTGCCTTCTCCGATATAGTCACTAGTCCCTCCCTCTCTGGGTGAGGCTGAAAGCAAGAGAAGGCCAGGGAACAGGAATCCTGTGATGTCATACAGACCCCCAGGCGGAGAATACAGAGGGCGGGGCCAGAAGGCAGAGGGAGGAGGTCAGCACAGTTTACAATGAGAAGGAAAGAAGCCAAGGTCGGTGCGTGTGGGTGTGTGTGTGTGGGAGATGCAAAGCGTGGGTTCCTCTGGCCTTGGACAGCAAGACCAGGTTTGTACTTTCCTGCTGGGAGACCGGGTGGAACACGCCCTTCTCCACCCCTTCCCCTGCAAGGTTTTGTAACTCTTTCTGAATCTTCCTTTTTTCTCCTACTTAGTTCCCAGTAAGTTTATTGAGTTCTCAGAATGAAAGTAGAATTTTGATTGAGGTTATACTGAATATATACAGCAGCGTGGGGAGAATTGATTTCCTTTTCCTATCAAGTCATCCCACGAAAAAGCAGAGGGTGTGTCCTCATTAATTCAAATGACTTATTTGCTCTTAGTTGCTTTTTCGCTGCACCATGCAGCTTGTAGGATCTTAGTTTCCCAACCAGCGACTGAACCTGGGCCTTGGCAGCAAAAGCCCAGATTCCTAACCACTAGGCCACCAGGGAACTTATTTTGTTTTTTAAAATTCACTTTTTCATAGTCACCAAGGTATGGTTGGTTAACTCTTGGACATTTTAGAGATATTGTTATGATTGGGATTGGTCTCTTATTGTAATTTTACTTTCAAGTCAGTTATTTCTGGTACAGAGAAATAGAGCCAATTTTTAAAAATTGTGGTAAACATTTAATGCAAAATTGACCATTTCAACCATTTTAAAGTGTACATTTCAGTGTTAGGCATGTTCACTTGTTGTTAGGCATGTGTAACAAATTGCTCAAATGTCTTCTTGCAAAACTGAACTTTTGTGCCCATTCTCCATGTCCCTCTCTCCCCAGCCCCTGGTGACCAGTGTGCTTCTTTATGTTTTACTGAATTTGACTGCTTTAGATACCTCACGTCAACTTAAAAAAACGCACATTGTGAAAGCTGCAAGTGAAGTTTTATTTGGGGCAAAATGAGGACTGTAGCCTCAGAGACAGTACCTCAGAAAGCTCTGAGAAACTGCTCCAAAGAGGCCGGGTGGGGTGAGGGCGGGGCGGCCAGTACATATGTGTGATTTTTGATGAAAGGAGAGTGCTTGCAATAAAGCACATGTTTTTGCAGAAGGTTTCTGCTAGTCACGGGGAACAGTCATCACCATGAAGGATTTTAGTGCTTTTCTAGATATGAGGAGATATAAGAATTGGACTCATAAAACCAGCTCCTGAAAATATCTATTAATAACTGTCTGAAGACCTGTCCTGCCAGTTTTTCCCTAAGCACAGAGTGCCTCATTTCTGTTCTCCACCCTGGACTCCTTTCAGGGGCTGTTGAAAATCAGTGGCTGCAGCAGCAGATGATGTAATCCTTGAAGAGGTAGATGGCAAGTGCCAGTTTGTGGTTGACAGCCATATAAGTCATACAGTATTTGTCTTTTTGTGGCTGACATTTTGCTTAGCACAGTGTTCTTAACATTCACCCGTGTTGTCACATATAAGATTTCTTTCCTTTTTGAAAGTTGAATAATATTCCATTGTATGTATTACCACGTACTTCTGTTTATCCATTCATCCATTGATGGATGTTTGTGTTGCTTCCACCTCTTGACAACTGTATATAGTGCTGCTATGAACATGAGTGTGCAAATATCTGTTCTTTTCTTTTTTTTAATCATAGGTATCCTAATGGTTGGAGAAGGAAATGGCAACCCACTCCAGTATTCTTGCCTGGAAAATTCCTTGGACAGAGGAACTTGGCGGGCTACAGTCCGTGGGGTCGCAAAGAGTCAGCCATGACTGAGCATGTCGACACACACCAGCGGTATTTCATTGGGGTTTTGATTTACACATCTCTGATGAGGAGTAATGTAGAACGTCTTTAGATGGGCTTGTCGGCCATGTCTATAGAGATGTGTCTGTTCAAGTCTTTTGCCCATTTGCCAGTTGTTTTTGTGCATGGTCTTATTTGTTGTTGTTGAGTTACAGGAATTCTTAAAAAAATTATTTATTTTAGTTGGAGGCTAATTACAATATTGTAGTGGTTTTTAGATTCTGGATATTGCTGAAACCATGAGTGGGGCTGAGCTCCATGAGGCTTGGCTTGGCCCCAACGCTGTCCTGGCTGCTGAGCTGAACTCCTTTTATTTTCTGATACTTGGACATTCCTGCTCTGTTCAGCTCCACAGCTCCCAGCTAGTAAGTTTTTGCTCCTTGGTGGGAATTCTGACTATTCAAATAAACCAGACACCCCACATGTATCATGTAAGTTAAAAAAAAAATAAGTTCTATATATTAATCCCTTATCAGATATATGATTTGCAAATATTACTTCTAGCCTCCCAGTTTGGTTATACTGAAGCTTCCCACGTGGCGCTAGTGGTAAGAAATCTGCCTGCCAATGCAGGAGATATAAGAGACTCAGGTTCTGTCCCTGGGTGGGAGAGATCCCCTGGAGGAGGGTATGGCAACCCACTCCAGTATTCTTGCCTGGAGAATCCCATGGACAGAAGAGCCTGGAGGGCTACAGTCCATAGGGTCACAAAGAGTCAGACACAACTGAATCAACTTTGCATGCACGCATGTGGCTATACTGGCATCAGTTCAGTTCAGTCGCTCAGTCATGTCCGACTCTTTGTGACCCCATGGACTGCAGCACGCCAGGCCTCCCTGTCCATCAACAACTCCCAGAGTTTACTCAAACTCATGTTCATTGAGTTGGTGATGCCATCCAACCATCTCATCCTCTGTCGTCCCCTTCTCCTCCTGCCTTCAATCTTTCCCAGCATCAGGGTCTTTTCTAGTGAGTCAGTTCTTCACATCAGGTGGCCAAAGTATTGGAGTTTCAGATTCAGCATCAGTCCTTCCAGGACTGATTTCTTTTAGGACAGACTGGTTTGATCTCCTTGAAGCTCAAGGGACTCTCAAAAATCTTCTCCAACACCATAGTTCAAAAGCATCGATTCTTCGGTGCTCAGCTTTCTTTCTAGTCCAACTCTCACATCCATACATGACTACTGGAAAAACCATAGCTCTGATTAGAGGGACCTTTGTTGACATACTGGCATACCTCAGGATTTTGCATGTTTGGTTCCAGACCACTGCAATAAAGACAATATCACAATTAAGCAAGTCACAGTTTTTTTTGTTTCTGCTGCTGCTGCTAAGTCACTTCAGTCGTGTCCGACTCTGTGTGACCCCATAGATGGCAGCCCACCTAGTGCATATAAATTCATATTTACACTATACCATAGTCTATCACATGTGCAAAAACATTATGTCTAACAGAACAATGTATGTATCTTAATTTAAAAATAATGCTGCTGGAAAAATGATGCTGATTTGCTTGATGCAAGGTTGTCACAAACCTTGAATCTGTTTAAAAAAACCCCCACAATATCTGCAAAATTTAATGCAGTGAAGTGCAACAAAATGAGGTGTGACTGTATTTGAACTGAGTTTCTTGTAGTTAGCATATCTTTGGTACACCTTTTAAAAGTCAACTCTTCCAATCTCTTTTAATGTATTTAGACTGTTTACATTTAACGAAAGTGTTGATATGTACATTTACTTGAGCTGCCATAACAAAATACCACCGATTGGGTGGCTTAACCAACAGAGATTAATTTTCTCAATTCTGATCTCAGACTGCCAGAATGACTTGCTTCTGGTAAGAACTCTCTCCCTGGCTTGCAGATGGTGCCTTCTTGTTGTATCTTCCCATGGATGGTGTAGCCAGTCCTCAGATCTTGGCCTTCTAGATGGTTTGCCTTCTTATCTCTACCTTTCTGAGTCTTATGTTTGTCTTATATATGACACCTGGGGTTTTTGGCTGTACTTAGCGGGAGGAGTAGGAGATACACGTCTATTTCTTCCTCCCAGAAACAAAACTCCTTTCTGTAGGTTTTTGAGTACAACCTTCACTAAATTAAGTAGGTTTCCTTTTATTCCTCGTTTTCTGAGTTTTTTAAAATAAAAAAAAATCATAAATAGTTTCTCTGGATTGATTTATTTCATTATATATATTTCCCCTCTCAATTTCCGAACATAGTGAATTATAGAGAGATTTTTGATGTGAACCATTTTTGCCTTCTTGTGATAAACCCTGTTTGATCATCCCATAATTACATATTAATGTTGGTTTTATTTAGATAATAGGGGCTTTCCTGGTAGCTCAGATGGTAAAGTGTCTGCCTACAATGCAGGAGACCCGGGTTCGATCCCTGGGTCGGAAAGATCCCCTGGAGAAGGAAATGGCAACCCACTCCAGTATTCTTGCCTGGAAAATCCCATGGACCGAGTAGCCTGGTAGGCTACAGTCCATGCGGTCACAAAGAGTTGGACACGACTAAGCAACTTCACTTTCACTTACTTAGGGTATATATTTACTTTTATAAAGCATGGACATAAAATTTGTTTTTCTTTTATTTCCTTATTTATTTTTGCAGTAAAAATTCCTTATACAATGTGCTGAGCAGATTTTGTTCTTCTGTTTTCTGGAACAAGGTACATATGTATCTTTTAAAACATACAGCTTTTGTTTACATTAATTACTTTATTGCTTTCTGTTCTCGATTTCACTAATCTCTATCCTTATCTTGATCATTTCCTTCCTTCTTTGGGCTTGTTCTATTCATCTTAAAAAAACATTTATTTATTTTTGGCTGTGCTGGGTCTTCACTGCTGCGTGCAGGCTTTCCCTAATTGAGGCGAGCAGAAGCTACTCTGCTGCAGTGCTCAGGCTTATCACCGTGGTGGCTTCTCTTGTCGCAGAGCATGAGTTCTAGGGCTCGAGGGCCCAGTGGTTGGGGCTCACACGTTTAGTTTTTCTGCAGCATGTGGAATCTTCCCACACCAGGGGTTGAACCCATGTCCCCTCCATTCGCAGGCAGAATTCCGAACCACTGGACCACCAGGGAAGCTCCATCGTAACTTTTGAATTGAATGGTTAGCTCATTTTATTTACATCTTTTTATTCCTGATAGTTAAAGGTAAAAAATTTCCTCTAAGTTCTGCTTTAGTTATATCTAACACATTTTGACTGATGTAATTTCTATTCAGTTTGAATTATTCTTAATTTTAACTTGAAAGTTATTTATGAAAAGTGTAAACTTTTTATTTTGAAGTAATTTCAAACTTACAGAAAAGTTATAAGAATAGTACAAAGATTCCTATGTACACTTTGTCCCAATTCAAGTTTTTAACATTTTTCCATATTTGCTTTTTTTTTTTCTGTTTCTGCCCCTTTCTCTAAGATTTTTTCCTAATGATTTTAGAGTAAGTTGAAACAGATGCTCCTTTCAGTTCAGTTCAGTTGCTCAGTCGTGACTGACTGTTTGCGACCCCATGAATCACAGCACGCCAGGCCTCCCTGTCCATCACCAACTCCCGGAGTTCACTCAAACTCACGTCCATCGAGTCGATGATGCCATCCAGCCATCTCATTCTCTGTCATCCCCTTCTCCTCCAGTCCCCAGTCCCTCTTAGCATCAGAGTCTTTTCCAGTGAGTCAACTCTTCGCATGAGGTGGCCAAAGTATTGCAGTTTCAGCTTTAGTATCAGTCCTTCCAATGAACACCCAGGATTGATCTCCTCTAGAATGGACTGGTTGGATCTCCTTGCAGTCCAAGGGACTCTCCAGAGTCTTCTCCAGCACCACAGTTCAAAAGCATCAGTTCTTCGGCAATCAGCTTTCTTCACAGTCCAACTCTCACATCTATACATGACCATGGGAAAAACCATAGCCTTGACTAGACGGACCTTTGTTGGCAAAGACATTACTTTTTAATATGCTGTCTAGGTTGGTCATAACTTTCCTTCCAAGGAGTAAGCGTCTTTTAATTTCATAGCTGCAATCAGCATGCTCCTTTACTGCTAAATATTTCAGTGTATTTCCTAACAGCAAGTATATTCTTTTATATAAATACAGAATAATAATAATATCCAAGATATTTTAATTTTGTTGTAATACTATTATTTAATCCACAGTGCATATTCAAGTTTCACTAATTTTCCCAATAAAGATCCTCAAGGTCTCCCATCCCCAACCTTCGGCCCTACAATCCAGAATCATGCATTTCAGTAAGTTGTCTTATCTCTTTTTTATTTTTAATGAATTAATTAATTAATTTGGCTACACAGCTTTGGGGGATGTTAGGTCCCCAACCAGGGATTGAACCTGTAGCTCCCCACCCCCCACATTGAAAGCATGGAGTCCTAACCTCTGGACTGCCAGGGAATTCTCAAGTTGTCTTATCTCTTTAGTCATTTATAATCTGGAAGAGTTCTTCAGTTTCTTATTTATTGAGATCTGGATAATTTGATATTCTGCTATTTAAGATCTTTTTATTTCCTAACTTCCATATTTTGACAGGGGTTTGTTAAAATCTCCAACTGCAATTTAAAAAGACCCACAGCTTCTAATTGTTTTTTAGTGCTTGCTTTATAAATTGTGAGGTTGAATTTTTAATTTTATATATATATTTATGATACTCTTCTGGGTCTATTGTTTCTTTTTAATTATATAAACATTTTGTTTTTTCCTTTATGCAGTTTTATTAAAACTTGAATTCTATTTTGTTGTGTAATTATTGCCCAGTTTTTTTTTGGGGGGGGTCATATTTGCCACCTGGTTAATCTTTTTCCTCCTTTTAATTTCAACCTTTACGTGTCTTCTTGCTTTAGGAGTCTTTGTATATGAATAACCCATAGTTTGGTCTTTTTACTTCCTCTGTTATGAGAGGATCTGTCTTTTTGATTGGCGACTGATAACATAGTAAGGCTTATTTTGTGATTCATCTCACATTTGATATTTATTGTACATTGTTTCTTCCTTTTTTAATTTTTTTTGCTTTCCATTTGATAGATTTTTTTCCTGCTGAATTAAAAAATATACATACTGATTCTGTTCTTTTGTGGTTGCCTGTAAGACATACACTTGTGTTTACTTACCTTTATTCTTTCCTTTTTTATTCTTAAGGTATTTGTTACTATAATGGATATGCCACCTCAAAATTATTTTTAATCTTGAAAATTTTATGAAATGCAGCATATATGCATGCATACATATATTTCTTGTTCCTTAAGTTAAATGACTATCATTTTCACAAAATGCGTTCCAGATCTGTTTGTAAAGTTTTCTTTTTCTTATTTTTTTAAAAAGCAATATGAATTATACTTAGTCTTTATGAAAATTAATTTCTTGATGCAAAGGTAACACATTGGAATCTTACCTATGTATTATATATATAGATAAATAAATACAATAATATATATTTTTATTTTTACCATTTAAACAGTTTTAAGTGTTTAGGAGTGTTTAGTGTTTAAGTATCTTCATGTTCTTGTGCAGCCATAGTTTTTCTTAAATGGAACTTAATTTATTGATGAATGTGGTATTGCTGAAGCAATGTCTTCATGTTTATTCTACTTTGTTATTCTTTCTCCAGAATATGTATCAATTTGAAGGCACTGGGTTTTAAAATATTCCTTAACTTATAGACCACGACTATACAATAAAACGTGACATCACTAAGAAATTAGGTGTAGTTCTGTTGAATCCTGTTCCTAAGGTAGGTGTATATGTACACTGTGAAATTTTTTTTATTTAGAAATTTCATTTCATTGAAGTATAGTTGATTTACAGTAATGTGTCAGTTTCAGGTGTACAGCACAACAATTCAGTTGAAGTGGATCGGTTTTATGAAGACCAACACCCTCGAGAACTAACACCAAAAAACGATGTCCTTTTTACCATAGGGGACTGGATCGCAAAAGTAGGAAGTCAAGAGATACCCAGAATAACAGGCAAGTTTGGCTCTGGAATACAAAAAGAAACAGGGCAAAGACTTAACAGAGTTTTGTCAAGAGAACACGTTGGTCATAGAAAACACCCTTTTCCAACAACCCAAGAGACGACTCTACACATGGATATCACCAGATGGTTGATACCGACATCAGATTGATTATGTTATTTGCAGTCAAAGATGGAGAAGCTCTCTACAGTCAGCAAAAACAAGACCTGGAACTGACAGGTGCTCAGCTCATAAGCTCCTTATTGCAAAATTCAGGCTGAAATTGAAGAAAATAGGAAAAACCAATAGACCATTCAGGTATGACCTAAATCAAATCACAGTGGAGGTGATGAATAGATTCAAGGGATTAGATCTGGTAGGCAGAGTTATTGAAGAACTAAGGACAGAGGTTTGTAATACTGTATAGGAGGCAGTGACCAAAACCATTCCCAAGAAAAAGAGACACAAGAAGGGAAAGTGGTTGTCTGAGGAGGCTATACAAATAGCCAAGGAAAGAAGAGAAGTGAAAGAAAGGGAGAAAAGGAAAGATATACTCAGAGATCAGAGTTCCAGAGAATAGCGAAGAGAGATAAGAAGGCCTTCCTCAAGGAACAGTGTGAAGAAATAGAGGAAAACAATAGAATGGATAAAGGCTAGAGATCTCTTGAAGAAAATTGGAGGTATCGAGGGAATATCTCATGCAAGGATGGGCACCATAGACAGAAATGGTAAGGACCTTACAGAAGCAAAAGAGATTAGGAAGAGGTGGCAAGAATACATGGAAGAACTAAACAAAAATGTTCTTAATGATCTGGATAACAATGATGGTGTGGTCACTCACCTAGAACTGGACATCCTGAAGTGTGAAGTCTAGAGGATTTAGGAAGCATCACTTCAAACAAAACTAGTGGAGGTGACTACCTGAGCTCTTTAAAATCCTGAGATGATGCTTTCCAGCTGAGCTATCTCAAATACTAAAAGATGATGCTGTTAAGGTGCTGCACTCAATATATTAGCCAATTTGGGAAACTCTGCAGGGGCCACAGGACTGGAAAAGGTGTTCTCATTCCAATCCCAAAGAAGGGCAATGCCAAAGAATGTTCAAGTGTGTTAATTGCTTAGCTGTGTCTGATTCTTTGTGACCCCACGGACTGTAGCCCATCAGGCTCCTCTGTCCATGAAATTTTTCAGGCAAGAATACTAAAGTGAATAGCCATTCTCTTTTCCAGGGGATTTTCCTGACCCAGGGATCAAACCCCAGTCTTCTGCTTTGCAGGCAGATCCTTTACCATCTGAGCCACTAGGGAAGCCCCAAAATGTTCAAACTACTGTACAATTGTGCTCATTTCACAAGCTAGCAAAATTATGCTCAAAATCCTTCAAGTTAGGCTTGAGCAGTATATGAACTGAAATATTCCAGATGTACAAGCTAGGTTTCAAAGAGGCAGAAGAACCAGAGATCGAATTGCCAACACTTGTTGGATCATAGAGAAATCAAAGGAGTTCCAGAAAAATATCTGCTTCTGCTTTGTTGACTTTGCTAAAGCCTTTGACAGTGTGGATCACAATAAACTATGGGAAATTCTTAAGGAGATGGGAGTACCAGACCATCTTACCTGTTTCCTGAGAAACCTGTATGTGGGTCAAGAAGCAGCCTTTAGAACCAAACATGGAACAACTGACTGGTTCCAAACTGGGAAAGGAGTATCACAAGGCTGTAAATTGTCATCCTGCTTATTTAACTTACATGCAGAGTTCAGTTCAGTTCAGTTCAGTTCAGTCGCTCAGTCGTGTCCGACTCTCCGCGACCCCATGAATCACAGCACGCCAGGCCTCCCTGTCCATCACCAACTCCCGGAGTTCACTCAAACTCATGTCCACAGAGTCAGTGATGCCATCCAGCCATCTCATTCTCAGTCGTCCCCTTCTCCTCCCGCCCCCAACCTTTCCCAGCATCAGAGTCTTTTCCAGTGAGTCAACTCGTCGCATGAGGTGGCCAAAGTATTGCAGTTTCAGCTTTAGCATCAGTCCCTCCAATGAACATCCAGGATTGATCTCCTCTAGAATGGACTGGTTGGATCTCCTTGCAGTATAAGGGACTCTCAAGAGTCTTCTCCAACACCACAGTTCAAAAGCATCGATTCTTCGGCGGTCAGCCTTCTTCCATCATGCAAAATGCCAGGCTGGATGAATCACAAGCTAGAATCAAGATTGCCAGGAGAAATAACAACCTCAGATATGCAGATGATACCACTCCAATGGCAGACATCGAAGAGAAACTAAAGAGCCTCTTGATGAGGGTGAAAGAGGAGAGTGGAAAAAGCTGACTGGAAACTCAACATTTGAAAAACTAAAAGCATGGCATCCAGTCCCATCACTTCACGGCAAATAGACAGGAAAAATTGGAAACAGTGACAGATTTTATTTTGTGGGGCTTCAAAATCATTGTGAACAATAGTGACTGCAGTTATGAAATTTGAAGATGCTGGCTCCTTGGAAGAAATGTTATGACAAACCTAGACAGCGTATTAAAAAGCAAAGACATCACTTTGTCGACAAAAGTCTGTCTAGTCAAAGCTATGGCTTTTTCAGTAGTCATGTATGGATGTGAGAGTTGGACCATAAAGAAGGCCAAATGCTAAAGAACTGATGCTTTTGAATTGTGCTGGAGAAGACTCTTGAGAGTCCCTTGGACTGCAAGGAGATCAAACAAGTCAATGCTAAACAAAGTCAACCCTGAGTATTCATTGAAAGGACTGTTGCTGAAGCTCTAACACTTTGGCAGCTGATATGAAGAGAATCATTGGAAAAGACCCCGATGCTGGGAAAAACCGAAGGCAAAAGAAGAAAAGGGCAGCAGAGAACAAGATGGTTAGATAACATCACTGACTCAATGAACATGAATTTGAGCAAACTCCGGGAGGGGGTGGAGGACAGAGGAGCCTGGTGTGCTACAGACCACGGGGTTGCAAAGAGCTGGACCCGACTTAACGACTGAACAACAATAGCAAAATATATATATATATATGTATATATAAAATACCTATATATCTATCTACCTATTCTTCTTTAGATTCTCTTTCCTTATAAGTTATATATGTCACATCTGTATCCATTCATCTGTCGATGGACATTTAGGTTGCTTCCATGTCTTGGCTATTGTAAACAGTGCTGCAATGAACATAGGGATGCAGGTATCTTTTCTCTAGTTATATGCCCAGGAATGGGATTGGAGGATCATATGGTAATTCTACTTTTAGTTTTTTAGGGAACCTCCATATTGTTCTCCATAATGGTTGTACCAAATTACTTTCCCACTACAGTGTAGGAGGGTTCCGTTTTTGCCACACCTCTCCAGCGTTTATTATTTGTAGACTTTTTGATGATGGCCATTCTGGCTGGTGTGAGGTGATAGCTTATTGTACTTTTGATTTGCATCTCTCTAATAATTAGTTCTGTTGAGCATTTTTTCATGTACCTATTTGTCATCTGTATTTCTTCTTTGAAGAAATGTCTATTTAGATCTTCTGTTCATTTTTTGATTGGGTTGGTTGATTTTTGATACTGAGCTGTATAGGCTGTTTGTGTATTTTGGAAATTAATCCCCTTTTGGTCACATTATTTACAAATGGGAGAAAATATCAACATTTGCAAATATGACCAATGAGGGATTAGCTTCCAAAATATACAGTCATTGATTTCCTAAAAAAGACTTGAAACAAGTAAGGCAAAATATTAAGATTTAATAAACCTGGGTGTTTGGGCAATGGATGTTTTCTAGTCTTTTTGTCTAAATATGTAATGATTAAAATAAAATAAAAATCATTAAATGGATTTTTATTAAATGGATTTAAATCAGTAAATGGATTTTAAGAAACAAACATCACCAGATGGTCAACACCTAAATCAGATTGATTATATTCTTTGCGGCCAAAGATGGAGAAGCTCTATACAGTTAGCAAAAACAAGACTGGGAGTTGACTGTGGCTCAGATCATGAACTCCTTATTGCCAAATTCAGACTTAAATTGAAGAAAGTAGGGAAAACCACTAGACCATTCAGATATGACCTAAATCAAATCCCTTATGATTATACATTGGAAGTAAGAAATAGATTTAAGGGACTAGATCTGATAGAGTGCCTGATGAACTCTGTACGGAGGTTCGTGATATTGTACAGGAGACTGGGACCAAGACCATCCCCATGGAAAAGAAATGCAAAAAAGCAAAATGGCTGTCTGAGGAGGCCTTACAAATAGCTGTGAAAAGAAGAGAAGCAAAAAGCAAAGGAGAAAAGGAAAGATATAAGCATTTGAATGCAGAGTTCCAAAGAATAGCAAGGAGATAATAAAGCCTTTCTCAGCGATCAATGCAAAGAAATAGAGGAAAACAACAGAATAGGAAAGACAAGAGATCTCTTCAAGAAAATTAGAGATATCAAGGGAACATTTCATGCAAAGATGGGCTCGATAAAGGACAGAAATGGTATTGACCTAACAGAAGCAGAAGATATTAAGAAGAGGTGGCAAGAATACACAGAAGAACTGTACAAAAAAGATCTTCATGACCAAGATAATCACGATGGTGTGGTCACTCACCTGGAGCCAGACATCTTGGAATGTGAAGTCAAGTGGGCCTTAGAGAGCATCACTACGAACAAAGCTAGTGGAGGTGATGGAATTCCAATTGAGCTATTTCAAATCCTGAAAGATGATGCTGTGAAAGTGCTGCACTCTATATGCCAGCAAATTTGGAAAACTCAGCAATGACCACAGGACTGGAAAAGGTCAGTCTTCATTCCAATCCCAAAGAAAGACAATGTTAAAGAATGCTCAAACTACCGCACAATTGCACTCATCTCACACGCTAGTAAAGTCATGCTCAAAATTCTCCAAGCCAGGCTTCAGCAATATGTGAACTGTGAGCTTCCAGATGTTCATGCTGGTTTTAGAAAAGGCAGAGGCGCCAGAGATCAAATTGCCAACATCCGCTGGATCATGGAGAAAGCAAGAGAGTTTCAGAAAAACATCTATTTCTGCTTCATTGACTATGCCAAAGCCTTTGACTGTGTGGATCACAATAAACTGTGGAACATTCTGAAAGAGATGGGAATCCCAGACCACCTGACCTGCCTCTTGAGAAACCTGTATGCAGGTCAGGAAGCAACAGTTAGAACTAGACATGGAACAACAGACTGGTTCCAAATAGGAAAAGGAGTACGTCAAGGCTGTATATTGTCACCCTGCTTATTTAACGTATATGCAGAGTACATCATGAGGAACTCTGCGCTGGAAGAAGCACAAGCTGGAATCAAGATTGCTGGGAGAAATATCAATAATCTCAGATATGCAGATGACACCACCCTTATGGCAGAAAGTGAAGAGGAACTCAAAAGCCTCTTGATGAAAGTGAAAGAGGAGAGTGAAAATGTTGGCTTGAAGCTCAACATTCAGAAAACAAAGATCATGGCATCTGGTCCCATCACTTCATGGGAAATAGATGGGGAAACAGTGGAAACAGTGTCAGACTTTATTTTTTTGGGCTCCAAAAGCACTGCAGATGCTGATTGCAGCCAGGAAATTAAAAGACGCTTACTCCTTGGAAGGAAAATAATGACCAACCTAGATAGCATATTAAAAAGCAGAGACATTACTTTGCCAACCAAGGTCCGTCTAGTCAAGGCTATGGTTTTCCTGGTGGTCATGTATGGATGTGAGAGTTGGATTGTGAAGAAAGCTGATCACCGAAGAACTGATGCTTTTGAACTGTGGTGTTGGAGAAGACTCTTGAGAGTCCCTTGGACTGCAAGGAGATCCAACCAGTCCATTCTAAAGGCGAGCAGTCCTGGGTGTTCATTGGAAGGACCGATGCTAAAGCTGAAACTCCAATACTTTGGCCACCTCGTGCGACGAGTTGACTCACTGGAAAACAGTCTGATGCTAGGAGGGATTGGGGGTGGGAGGAGACGGGGACGACAGAGAATGAGATGGCTGGATGGCATCACCGACTCGATGGACATGAGTTTGAGTGAACTCTGGGAGTTGGTGATGGACAGGGAGGCCTCGCGTGCTGTGATTCATGGGGTCTCAAAGAGTCGGACATGACTGAGTGACTGAACTGAATGAAGCATAGGAAGAAAATCAGTTGTTACTTGCCCAAAGAACCAAACATAATTAATAATACCTGATTCCATTAGAACTGGACAGAATTAAAACTTATTCTATCATCTCTACATGGATTATGAGAATAAGAAGTTTGATCCGAAGAGTAGCATTCTATAATTGGCAGCATGAGAGATCTAAAGTACATTTTACATCGTTATAATTAATATTAAACATTTCTAACACACAGAAAACAGAGTCATATTTGTGGACTGACAAGTTCCACCATTCTTTTCTCTCCTCAGATGTAATTATTATCTTAAAGTCAGTGCATATCATTTCTCATCATGTTTTGAGAAACATCCTTGTGAGATGTTGTAATACAATATTTAAATCTGGCTAATAACACAATGAATGTTTTTCTTTGGGAATTCAAAGATTCACTAATAATATTCACTGGACTGTCATAACTATTCACAGAACACTTAAAGGCCAAGGATGCTTTCACATTCTACTTGGTACCAAGGGAGGAATCAGTGTGGTATGTGTGAGTTATACCACATGTGTTGAACAGCTGGGCCATCGGAAGTGAAAACCTCCCTAAGTGTTCATGACACGGACATTAGGGAATTGGTACTTCTTTGTTTCCTCTTAGAGGGAAAAAACCCCAGAAGTTCCCGTGTGGCAGGTAGAACTTATTTGCTCTGCTTTATCCATCATGGCCCTATGTCTGTGCTGGTATTTGTTCCAGGCCCCAAGAGTAGCAGTCTTTAAACTGGGGTTCTTGTATTTCTGGGTGTATCAGAAAAATTTCCAAGGGGTACCTAGGCACAGAAGAATGTAAGGGAATCTAGATGCCCAACTCCTACATGGGCACTGACTGTAACAGTGCTTACTGCTCTTACAGTAAGTACTCTATCCCACGGCCCTTTTCATAATAATTTTCCTCTCACTTTTCACAAGAAAGGCATGCAGCTTACCGATCCCAAGTATAACTGCAGTACTTTGACCTGAGTACTATAGGAAATGACAATTCAAAACCTGCATCCATGAAGCTTTCTTTCATCGCAGCGCTGTGTCTTGTCTCATGTCTATTTCTGCTAAGGGCAATGACCCCAAGACACTTTACTCCCCAGGAGACATCTGCAGTGTCTGCAGACATTTTTGGTTGTCTCTGGGGTCAGAGATGGGTGCTCCTGGCATCTAGTGGGCAGAGCTTGGGGGATGCTACACTGTACATCCTACATAGCACAGGACAGTCCCCTACAATGAATTATTGAACCTCAAATGTCAATAATACTTTGGTTGAAAAAATGCCATTTGAAGCAACATGGATGGACCTTAAGATTATCATACTAAGTGAAGTAAGTCAGACAAATATATGATATCACTTATATTGTGGAAACTAAAAAATGATACAAATGAACTTATTTACAATACAGACTTAGACTAACGGACATAGGAAACAAACGTATGGTTACCAAAGGGTAAAGTGGTGGGGAGAGACAAATGGGGAACTTGGGATTAACAGATACATACCACTATATATGAAATAACAAGGATCTACTGTATAATACAGGGAACTACATTCAGTATTTTATAACAATCGATAGTGGAAAAGAATCTGAACAAGAATATGTATGTGTGTGTATGTAACTGAATCGCTTTGCTTTACACATGAAACATTGTAAATCAACTGTGTTCAATTAAAAAGTATAAATAATGCTTCAGGTTGAGTAGGAACCTTATGTTAAGGGTGAGGTGGCATTAGAGAAAAAGGAGCTTTGGCCTACTTTACAATATTCCAGATTCATGTAATCTCTCAGTAGAGAAGCTAGGATGCTGAAAACTTTCCATCTGATGATTTTGATGCTTCGTCTCTGATAGTGATAAAGAATGAATAGCTCCTTGGCATTGGCAAGAAATACTGACGGTAGTGGTGATTTCATTCAAGTGACAAACTCAAGGCAAGGTTCCAATCCTTACCTGTTTTAAGATTAGGTCATGTAATTTATAAAATCATGGAAAGAAACAGTAACTTGCTGCAAAGCAGTCTAAGCTAACAGACTCACTTGTGTCTCACCTGTACTTCACTTGCTCCAGTTCAGTTCAGTTCAGTCGCTCAGTCTTGTCCGACTCTTTGCGACCCCATGAATCACAGCACGCCAGGCCTCCCTGTCCATCACCAACTCCTGGAGTTCACCCAGACTCATGTCCATCGAGTCGGTGATGCCATCCAGCCATCTCATTCTCTGCCATCCCCTTCTCCTCCTGCCCCCAATCCCTCCCAGCATCAGAGTCTTTTCCAGTGAGTCAACTCGTCGCATGAGGTGGCCAAAGTTTTGGAGTTTCAGCTTTAGCATCAGTCCTTCCAATGAACACCCAGGACTGCTCGCCTTTAGAATGGACTGGTTGGATCTCCTTGCAGTCCAAGGGATGCTCAAGAGTCTTCTCCAACACCACATTTCAAAAACATCAATTCTTCAGTGATCAGCTTTCTCCAAAATCACTGCGGGTATTGACTGCAGCCATGAAATTAAAAGACGCCTACTCCTTAGAAGGAAAGTTATGACCAACCTAGATAGCATATTAAAAAGCAGAGACATTACTTTGCCAACAAAGGTCCATCTAGTCAAGGCTATGGTTTTTCCAGTGGTCATGTATGGATGTGAGAGTTGGACTTCACTCGTTTAGTTTGCATGATTTCGAGGCAGTGAAGGCAAAAGTCTCAACATTCATTTCTGACTTATCAACACCACATTTTGTAGTAAAAGAAACACATATCAGGGGTACTTTAATATATATTTTCTTAAACTTATTCAGACTCATAGGAGAAATGTTTTAACTTTTACCAAATATTACTGGATTGTAGAAATACATTTTTCTGCTTGGGTTCTGGTCTATGATAGACTGTTACTTCTCGGCTCATTTATTTATTATTGTATGCTGACCAGATTCATATTACTCTGATGAAAAGATCTTGTGAATTCTGCTTTACACGATGCACACAGCAATCAGTGATGGGATTTCTGTAACTGACACACTGAGGACCTGATACTTTCGTTTCATTTTGCTTTTGATTTCCATTAAGTAGATTAGATGGTGTTCTTAAAAGCAGAAAGCCACTTTGAATAAACACAAAACAGAATGTTCCCAAATGCAATTTTAGATGTAATACCTTAAATTTTAAAAACCCAGGTTCATTTATTTTGGATTAATTTCTCCATCTTGGATGTTGCCATATTGTTTTTCATTTGTCAAGTGAATAATTATAAAACATCATTTTTGACAATGAAATAAAATGATATACACATGTTAAAGTATCCTCTTTGCCACATTTTTCATTATAAATGCATTTCCAGATGACATTAAAAAGTGGAAAAAAAGTCTTTATTTAGAACCTACTGAATTTTCATTTTCAATTTTGTGCACTTGTTTCTTTCTAACCCCATTTTCATGTAATTTGATTTTCACAAACAAGATGTCTCTTAAGTGAAGGGCTAACATAATTATTAGTTATTTCAATAAGCATTTGTAAGGCCTTTTTGGCATTGAGAAAGTGATAAAACCTTACATATGTGTTTTGCAAATCAAGTAATTTCTAATTCTTTGCTTCAACAAAACTGAAAAAAAATTCTATCTTTGAGTTGTGAGACTATTAAAAATAGCATTTAATAAGAGCTTGCTATGTGAGTTTTTGGCATTTAACTAAGAGAAAGTTTGTGAAATTGGGTGAAGTTGCTATAAGCAGATTCTTTCCGACTCTCATATTTTTTCTGTTCCCCATACTTATATACATGAACAAAATTCTTTAGTTATTCCATGTTAAACTTTTTTTCTAAGGAACAGAAATCATACAGAACCTGGCCTCACAATCGGTAAGTAACTTTCATCAGCATGAAGCTGGGAAAATAAGTCTCCTGTTCATCTCAGTAAGAGATGCATTTTGGTTAAATTTTACTTTAAAAAAATTTATACTTTTTATATATGTTTTATAGTTTATATATGTTTTTATACTTTATATATATATTTTTTGTAGACATTGTTCTCTGTGTACTTTTCATAATTCATTTTTATGTATTTATTTGGCTGTGCTGGTTCTCAGATGCCCCACATGAGATCTTTTGGGTGCAGCAGGTAAACACTTGTTGCAGCATGTGGGATCTAGCTCCCTGACCAGGGACTGAACTTGGGGCCCCACCCAGCATTGCAAGTGTGGAGTCTTAGCCACTGGAAAACCAGAAAGCCCCTCTATTTTTTATATTTTTATTTACCATAATCTGTATTATTTATATTGTTTTGACCAAGTGTGTATCTTTAATAATTGTAATATTATTTTAATCCACATGTCTTTTTAAGCACTTAGCAGAGAAAACTAAAAATTCATTTTAAGAACGTACTTTACTGCAAAGAAACGTAAGAGCTGGATCAAGAAAAGATTTCCAAGAATGAAAACATATTACATTAGGATGCAGCCAGCATGGAGAATTCAAAAACAATTCTATAGGGGGCAGTAAAATGAAAATAGGAATTCAAAGGAAAAAGAAGGAGAAGCAAAGTAAAAATTCCAACTGTTAAGGAAGGGGTTGCTTGCGCATTTCAAAACTTAATGATGGGTGTCAATCATTACGGTACATGGATTCCACTGGACATGTGATGGAGTGATTGACAGTTTAATGTAAATATATATATATACTGAAATTTCTTTTCTTTGCAGCTATTTGAATCCATGCTGAGAATTTCAGGTCACCTTCAGCCTGAAGTGGGAAGATGTTTCACATTTCTTTTAGGAGCGATGTGGACAGACAAGCACTAAGCAATTCTACCGTCTCTGTGTTACCCGTGATAGGAACACAGACCTAGGACTGGGGAAGCAACCTCCGCGTCTGCAGAGACAGGAAGGAGGGGACCTTTTTTCAGTTCTATGCCGGGAAGTCAACTCAAACTGAGGAAAGAGACAATAAGACACACTAGCTTTGAAACACTTGGTATTCTAGAAGGCCTGCCCGCAACACCAATGACCAACCTCCAAAGCTCCCTTCTGCTCAGTAGACTCTTCTTAAACTCTCAGCAACTCTTCACCACAGCAAAGAACCAGTTTTCCCTTTTCCATGTGATTTGAATCCACCCCCTTTGTTTTCCCCATGATGAAGATCCTACCCTTTTTCATTTCTGTGAAGAGAAAATGGCCCTGTGGGGTCAGGGTGGAGGTGGAGGTTGTGACGTCCTGGAGCAGCGCCATCAGTCTTCTATTTGAAGTAGTATAAAAAGGCGGACGCCAGACCGAGGGTGGTGTCTGGAAACAAGGGAGGGGGAGATGGACAGAGACTCTCTTAGAGGTCTGTCCCGCAGCAGTGACTTTCCTCCAGTGGACCCTCCATCTGGGGACCACACCATTGCCTTGACTTTACAGTTCTCTTCCTCTCTGCGTGGGGTGGACGTCCCCTTCTGACTGTTCAGCACGCCAACTGTAGCACCATCCACACCCACACATGCTCACTAGAGGTTTCGGGGTTTGTTTCTGTTTTTAACCAAGGCTGGCACCTGGTTTCCAGGAATCACTGTTGACAAACTGCAGAAAAGGATTCCTGGAGAGGATCTCTTGAAGACAGGAGAACCGTTGCTCGGGTGCCTGGGTCCCCTTCTGGTCCCTCTCCAGGCCCCTGGCTCAGCTCCCCCAGCCATCTGAATAAGCAGGGGAGGTCTGAGTGCAGACCAGAGCCCGGCCATCCCTGCTGGAAGCCTGCCACTGGGCCCCGGGACATCTGGAAAACCTGGACTGCTGATTTTGCAGTTCTCCGTCTTGACTGCTGCTTGGACTGCCCACAAGGCTGAGTTTTCAGCAGCCTCTCGCCTTCCCTCATTTCACACAAGCAGCGGTGGGAACATACTTGCACATTCTGGTCCCTCAGCGAGTGGCTACTTGGCCACATCCTTCTACCAAGCTGGACTTGCCTGCCTCACATCAGACAGCCCCCTGCTGTCTGCAGCACACCTGTGTGTCACCATCTCTGGCCCTGGAGTAAGAGCCAGGGGAGATCGTGTAACTCACCGACTTGAGTGGGAAACCCACAAGCCAGGGTAAACCAGATCTGGCATCCTCACTCAAGTTTTCCATCGAGGGACTTCTCTGGTGCTCCAGTGGTTAAGACCTCACCTTCCAATGCAGAGGCTGCAAGTTCAATACCTGGTGGGGGAGTTAAGATCCCACATGCCTCAGGGTCAAAAAAACTCAAAACTTAAAACAGAAGCAATATTGGACTGTGAAGAAAGCTGATCGCCGAAGAATTGATGCTTTTGAACTGTGGTGTTGGAGAAGACTCTTGAGAGTCCCTTCTACCGCAAGGAGATCCAACCAGTCCATTCTAAGGGAGATCGATCCTGGGTGTTCATTGGAGGGACTGATGCTAAAGCTGAAACTCCAATACTTTGGCTACCTCATGCGACGAGTTGACTCACTGGAAAAGACTCTGATGCTGGGAAAGGTTGGGGGCGGGAGGAGAAGGGGATGACAGAGAATGAGATGGCTGGATGGCATCACCGACTCGATGGACGTGAGTTTGAGTGAACTCCGGGAGTTGGTGATGGACAGGGAGGCCTGGCGTGCTGGGATTCATGGGGTCGCAAAGAGTCGGACACGACTGAGCGACTGAACTGAACTGAACCCTACTTAGGGGGTCCCTGGGGGCTACAATCACCGTCCCAAATTTCACCCGCTGTGGGCGTCTCCTGCGCGCTCTGCAGCTGTGTGCCAGCCACCGAACGGATGCCCTTTTTCCTCCAGCCAGGCACTCCAGGACTTTTCGCAATCTCCCACGGAGCCTGGGCTTTCGAGCCGCAGCTTCCGCTTCTGTCGAGCCTCCAGGCCCGGGTGCAAACTTTTAAGGGGGGCTGTCTGAGGCGCGGAGAAGCGGGACTCCCGGGGCGCTCCTCCGGGGCTGCGGGAACCGCGGCACCGGGTCGGGGGGATTCTCCGCCACCGCGCCCGGCGCACTCGGGCCCCACCCGCTCGGGTCGGCGGGAATGATTGGCTCTCTGGAACGCCAGTCACAGCCCGGCGCGCGGCCCGGGGCTCAGAGCCCCGCCCTCCCGCTTGGACCCGGCAGCGCTGCTCTCCGCTGTCCAGGGAGGGGCGCCGTCCCGTCGTGACCCGGCTGTCCGGCCTCAGCGCGCGTCCCCGCGCACCGGCTCGCCCCCGCGGCAGGGCCCATGGAGGAGCCGCACGGGCACCTCTAGCAGTTACCGGGGTCCAGATGCCACAGCACGAGGTGGGAACTCAGGAAGGAAATTCCCTGCCTTTGACTTGATCAGTGCGAATCTTGGCTGACGCTGGAATCTTCCCCGTGGGCTCTCTTCAGCTGTGTCTGAAGAGAGAAACCTGGAGTCACTGGCACCGCGGGTGTGGAAAGCTGGGTCCTGGGAATCCCCAGCGCGGGTCACGAGCCTGGATCCATTCCCGAGCCTCATCCACGGCGCGGAAAGCCCGTGTGTGTGTGTGTGTGTGTGTGTGTGTGTGTGTGTGTGTGTTATTAGTGGAATGGGGTAAGTAATGTAAATGTATGTAATATTTGTATATATTTTATATATAACATATGGGCGTGCTGAAGTCGCTCTAGTCCTGTCCGACTCTTTGAACGACAGCTATGGGCTGTCTAGCCCTCCAGGCTTCTCTGTCGATGGGATTTTCTTGGAGAGAATCCTGAAGTGGGTTGCCATGCCCGTCTCAAGGGGATCTTCCCGACCCAGGGATCGAACCCTTGTCTCCTAGGGCTCCTGCATTGGCAGGTGGGTTCTTTACTACTAGCGCCATTTAGATACACATTACTAAAATATATAGTAATATGTATCTCCAGGTAAGAATACTGGAGTGGGTTGCCATTTCCTTCTCCAGGGGATCTTCCTAACCCAGGAATCGAACCCCGGTCTCCTACATTGCAGGCGGATTCTTTACCTGCTGTGCCACCAGGGAAGCCCTATATGAAATAAATATACTATATATATATATATATTTAGTGGAATGGAATATAATACAGTAGAATAGAAAGTAGCAATCTGCACCACAGATAGTGTAACTACAGTTTGGTGAAATGCTTCAGTTAAATATATTTGTGTGTATCAACAGGTGTATATATATTTAAAAAAAAACTTGCTTCTTTGTAAATACTTAAAAAATGTTAATTAATTAATTTATTTTTGGCAGCACTGGGCCCTCATTGCTGTGCGTGGGCTTTCTCCCCGCGGTGCACAGCTTCTCATTGCAGTGGGTTCTCTTGTTGCAGAGCATGAGCTCTAGAGTATGTGGATTCCAGTAGCTGTGGATCACAGGCTTAGTTTGCTCCACAGCATGTGGGATCTTCTCGCACCAGGGATTGAACTCGTGTCCTCAGCACTGACAGGCACATTCTTAACCACTGGACCACCAGGGAAGTCCTAAACAAAACTTTTTTTTTTTTAAGTTTGAAAGGCACCGATCCCTCTCCTTGAACTGAACTCCTGGTGCCCTTGCTTACAAAGTAAACCAGCAGCAGCAACATGGATGGACCTAGTGAGTCAGGAACAGAAAGACAAATGTATCACTTATGTGCTGGTTGGGGGAGAAAGGGGTGTTCCCTGGTGACTCAGTGGTAAAGAATCTGCCTACAAGGCAGGAGCTGCAGGAGATGGTGGGTTTGATCCCTAAGTCAGGAAGATCTGGAAGAGGGCATGGCAACCCACTCCAGTGTTCTTGCCTGGAGAATCCCACGGACAGAAGAACCTGGCAAGTTACAGTCCATAGAATTGCAGAGTCAGACACAATTGAAGCGACTTAGCACCCCCCCCCCGCCCCCGCCACTTACATGTGGACTATAAAATCTGACACAAACGAACCTTTCTACAAAACAGAAACTGACTCACAGACATAAAGAACACACTTGTAGTTGCCAAGGGATTTGCGGGCAGGAAAGACATGGATTGGGAATTTGGGATTAGCAGATGAAAGCTATTATATATAGGACGGATAACAACAAGGTCCTACCATATAGCAGATGGAACTTTATTCAATACCCTATGATAAACCATAATGGAAAAGAATTCTATATATATAAAAAACGGAATCACTTTGCTGTACAGCATAAATTGATACACTGTAAATCAACTATATGTAAATAAAATTAAAAAAAGAAAAGCAAACAAAAACACAACCCCGCCCCCGCCAAGGTAACCGAAGGCCTTCTCCCTCTGAGCCCTCCCCCACCACCCTTAGACTCATTTATTTATTTATTTTTTTAATCTATAAAGTACTTTTATTTCACTATAATAAGAGATAATCCAAACATTCTGTAAATGGAGAAAGTCCCACATATTTTGGCATGTCCTAGGAATTCCAATATATTTAGATGAAAGAAGTTAACCATGAAGGAGCTCACCACTGTGCTCAGCATATAAAGTCTGAGGAACTGCAGCCGAAGGAGAAGGCTCTCATGCATCCACTGGTCTGAGTATAGCTCCTGTGGAATGTGACGGAGGTGGGTGAATGCAGCCTGGCATGTTGGGAGGCCTGAGAGGCGGGTAAGGAACAGCACAGTTAATACTCAGGCCCACTCCTAGGGAAGAGACCGTCAAGGCTTGGTGCTTGGCCTCCTGGCTGGTTTGGAAAAGGCCTCGGGATCTGGTGGTTCCCATGACATCTTTCAGGGACTTGAGCACTTTTAGCATCTCTTCCATCTCATCTTCTTGTGTAGACTTCATGAATCTCTCTTTGATCAGTTCTTGAACCAGACAGTTGAGTTCCTGCCTCAAAATCAGGTTGACCGTGCTCAATCTTCTGTAACTGTCAGTAAGACCGAGTACATTTATTGGCTCACTCTCTAGCCTGGCATTCTCTAAAGATGTCTCCATCTCTGCATACTCATTTTTGGCAGCATGGTACTTGTCAATGAGTTGGCATTTCTCATCAATCTGTGCAGCCAGTGTTTCTGCGAGCTGCTTTTCGTGTCTTACATACAGTCGACTTCTAACAGACTGAACAAGTCTGAATGTAAATAAGAGACCCACCAATAAGCTGATGAAAGGCAGATACACCACTGTCTCCCACTGGAGGCTCTGGACAGTGAGCTGTGAACTCTGGCTGTTTGGCAGCAGCAACATTACCATCTCACTCAGCTTCCCAAGGACCAGCCCAAAGCCAAGCTCCACAGAGGATGGCAGCCCCTCCATGGCACTCACTCACCACAGTGCTCTGCCCAGTTACCATGGGACCAGCAGCCACAACAAACGCCAACGTTCCACCTGGAACCCAACCAGCAACCGGCATCCTTTTTAAACAGTTCCGTTAGTAACAGGAAGAAGCAGAAACGGAAGGAGACGAACAGGCAGTAACCAGACGAGATGCCTGTGGAGCTCCGAGCTCGTGGCGCCTCCCGCCTGAGGAGCTGCTGGGTGGGTCCGTCGGTCCCTCCTGGAGCCTTCGGGCTTCGTTTGAAGGTTTCTTGCTCCAGACCCGGTCTGGAAAGCGGTCGGTGTCGAACTGAGGGGCTGACTCAGAAACTCGGTTGGGAGTGGGATCACAGAACTGGTTCCGGGTCCGACTGGGTCCACTTAAGCAGGATTGGGCCCCCTTACACTCATTTATAAGGAAAGGAGCCCTGAGTCAGTGACCTTCCTTCAGGACATGACATGTAATGGAAAGGGGCTCTGCCATTTCTTTCTGAAAATAGCGCTGGTTGGTGGTTCCACACAGTGATCAACTCATCATTTTTCAGTTGCATTGAATTCTTTGTTTTAATAATCGTGTAGGAAAAATTAAATTGATTGTTGAATGTCTTTGCACAAAAGAAACTGAAACCCTGAATGTTACACCAGTAAGTTGTACCAAGAACTTCTCTGATGGCTCAGTGGTAAAGAATCTGCCTGCAATGCAGAGACTCGGGTGGATGCAGGTTCAATCCCTGGGTTGGGAAGATCCCCTGGAGAAGGAAATGATAACCTGTTTCAGTATTCTTGTCTGGAGAATCCCATGGACAGAGGAGCCTGGCGAGTTTTACAGTCCTTGGGGTCTCAAAAGACTTCGGACATGACCTGGCAACTCAATAACAACAAAATTGTACCAAACAATTAAGGGAAAAGCAATTCTAATCCTATAGAAATTCTTACAGAATATTAAAGGGGGGTATATCCCATACTTATTTTAGGAGGCTTGTGCTGTGCTTAGTTGCTCAGTCATGTACTACTCTTTGTGACCCTATGGACTGCAGCCTGCCAGGCTCCTCTGCTCTTGGGGAGTCCCCAGTAAAGAATACTGGAGTGGGTTGCCATGCCTTCCTCCAGGGAATCTTCCCAAACCAGGGATCGAACCTGTGTCTCCTGAATTCTTTACTGACTAGGCCACCAGGGAAGCCCTTTAGGAGGCTTATGTAAACTTTACACTAAAAATTTGACAAAGACAGTACAAGAAAGGAAGGTAAGTCAGTCTCATCCATGAAATATGAACATCCTAAACATGCGGTCCACATGGGCTTTCACAACAGGGAAAATAAATCTCACACTCTAATAAAGGAGAAATCAATAACTTCTTGGGAAAGCTGGAGATTGTACAATAGCGCTTTCCTTCCAAGGAAAAGAAAGAAGAAAATGCATACATCTAGAAGAGAAAAAAAAGCACATGGCTTCCTTATGTTTTCTTAAAAAAACTTGGGGTGGTGGGTTGTGGGTCTCTTACTGAGGAAAAGCCACCCATTGCAACCTCTGTGCTCTGCATCATGTACTTAAACCCAGGCTGGGTGGTTCTCAGGTCTCTCCTTGGAGACACTCTCCAGCTCAGCCTCATTTCTCACAAAGAATCACTCACTTGGAATCAGATGAATTTAGAGCACAACCAACTTCGAAAAATGAGTACTAGAACGTATGCTGGGATTGCAGTTGGTTTTCTACTCCAATAGTTCTCAACATGTGGTCTTCAGTCTAGAAGCTTCAGCATCACCCAGAGATGTACTAAAAATGCAAATTCTTATGTCTGAACTCAAACCTTCCGAATCAGACATTCTGGATACAGGACCCAGGAATCTGCATCTTAACACACTTTACAGAGAGTTTCTATGCACTCAAGTTTGGGAATGCCTGCTTGGATTAACTAGTACACTCACAGATGAGACTCCACCTGGACCTATACCTGTGACATCTGGCAAAAATCTTTAGACAAAAATCAACGGTGAAAGAAAATCCTGAAATTTTCTTACTTTTTAATAGCTCTGGGTTTTTAGTACAAATGAGTCTTGAGTGACAAAGTTTTGAGATATCTGGGGAAAGATCACAGAACCAGGCAGACTCCCACTGAAGCCCAAACAGAGATTTGTCTTACTTGATTTTTTAGGATTAAAAACTTTTCTTCTTATTATTACTGTGGGCTCATTTTTAGGCTCAGCATAGAATCACTCACCTTATGGTTCTACTTTCTGCTTTGTTCAGTCATTCAACAGTCTCTCATTCTTTGTTTAATATAAAGTCCAGTAGAGTCATTTTGTTCTATGTGTACGAGAAGAGAAAAATGCAAGTTATTCTTTTTCTCCTTTGACAGAAAAAATTCTCAAGTAATTTTAGCTTCCTGCAGATGGAGATGTTAACACTATCTCTAGGGCTCTCTACATTGTTAAGTAAGATGAGTGCTCAAACTTACAGATGTTTTACAGGTTAAGGGGTATTTTATCTGGTCTTGTCCAAAGTCTTTGAGGTCTAAGGGTTTGACAAATTATCTTTGTTAGATATAGCATTTACAAAGACAGTTTTATGTTAAAAATGCATTCATTGTTCTCCCCAGCTTCCTGAGAAGAAAAGAATATCTTTTTCTTATTATCTTACAGAGAATTTTGTCACCTGTGTCTTAAGGCTAAGAACTGAAATTCTATCATTGGCATTGAGTTAAAAAGAGGTAGACCCTTCTAGAGAGTCAAATGTTATACTGTGAAATGGAAAATGGTATATGGAGTTCCTTAGGCAGAGAATTGAGGAGTTTTAACAACAGCCAAAAGGAAAGAAAGGAAGGAAAGAAGGAAAAATATAGTTAGAAGGATAAGAAAGGAGAAAACAAGTCTCATTATTCATACGTGATATGACTGTCTACAGAAAAAATACCCAAAAATCTAAGATATAAGGATAAATAACAGTTTAGCCAGGCAGTGGGATAAATACACACAAAAATCAATTGCACTTTCAAAACAAACAAATGGGACATGTGATAAAATGGTCTCATTTAATAACTTACAGGAACTAGAAATAAATTCTCAGAAAGAAAAGAGATACAAGATTTAAATGGGGGAAACTAAAAATATTGAAAGTCCCGTGAAAATTGAGAGATATACCATAATCATGGTTAGGAAGGCTCAATATTAGAAAACGTCAGTTTTCCCGTGTATGATCTACAACTTCAGTGCAATTCCTCAAAAAAAATCTCTATTGGGTGTTTCATGGAATGTGGACACTAAGTGGCTTCAGCTGTGTCTGACTCTTAGGGTCCCTGTGGACTAGAGCCTGCCAGGCTCCTCTGTCCATGAGATTCTCCAGACAAGAATGCTGGAATGGGTTGCTGTGCCCTCCTCCAGGAGATCTTCTGGACCCAGGGACCGAACTTGCATCTCTTGCGGCTCCTGCCTGCATGGCAGGCAGACTCTTTACTGTCTGAGCTACCAGGGAAGCCCCATGGAATGTAGACAAACTGATTCTAAATGAAAAAAAGTAGAAAAAGGTTAAGAAGAGGCAAGAAACCACTGAAGAGACAGAGGAAGTTGAGGGGATTTCTCAACCATATAACAAGGTATGACAGTGCCACTGTAGTTAAGAGTGTACACTGCTGGTGACGGTGTGTATGTAGCCAACTGGACCAATACAATGGACCAGAAAGACAGCATCAGTTCCCCTTGTACCAATACATGAAGCGTGGGCATTCACTTCAAGTGGGTCAAAGATGTACCCTTAAATAAAAGACACTGAAATAATTGAATATACATTCATCACATGTAAAAATACATTTCAAAAGAACTGAGGTCTAAAAGGGTTTCCCAGGTGGTCCTAGTGGTAAAGAACCTGCCTGCCTATGCAGGAGACATAAGAGACATAGGTTTGATCCCTGGGTTGGGACAATCTGCTGGAGAAGGGCACAGCAACCCACTCCAGTATTTCTTGCCTGGAGAATCCCATGGACAGAGGAGCCTGGCAGGCTACAGTCCGTAGGGTCACAAGAATTGGACAAGAGTGAATCAATTTAGCACGCATAAAAGGGGTAAAATGTTAGAGACAAGACATTAAAACTTACAGATAAAAATGTAAAAAAAGTAACTGTATGACTTCAAGATGGGAAAACAGTTATCAAATAAGACACACACAAATACTTGAAGACAGAAAAATAAAGGAAAGGTGAATAAATCTGGCCATATTAAAATTAGAAACTTTCCTCAAAATACACTTGAAAGAAAGAAAACCAAAAGCTACAAACTAGATTTACCTGCATCACACATAATTCACATAGGATTATATTCAGAATAGTTAATAGCAATCCAAGAGAAAATGGTCAAAGATGGGAATAGGCATTTCACAAAAGAAGGAAATATGAATGACCAATAAATATACAAAATTATGTACATCCTCAATAGTTATCAGAATTATGAATTAGAATGGCCTTTTAAAATTATTTATTTTTAATTGAAGGATAATTGCTCGACAATATCGTGTTGGTTTCTGCCATACATCAACATGAGTCAGCAGAGATATACATAGGTTCCCTCCTGAACTTCCCTCCCACCTCCCACCCCATCCCACCCCTCCAGGTTGTCACAGAGCCCTGGTTTGAGCTCTCTGAGTCACAGCAAATTCCCACTGACTATTTGACATAAGGTTCAGTTCAGTTCAGTTCAGTCACTCAGTTGTGTCTGACTCTTGGTGACCCCATGGATTGCAGCACGCCAGGACTCCCTGTCCATCACCAACTCCCGGAGCTTGCTCAAACTCAAGTCCATCAAGTCGGTGATGCCATCCAGCCAGCTCATCCTCCGTCACCCCCTTCTCCTCCTGCTCTCAGTCTTTCCCAGCGTCAGAGGCTTTTCGTGAATACGTTTCTGAGCCACTCTCCATTCTCCCCACCCTCTCCTTCCTTCCGTGTGCCTACAAGTCCGTTCTCTGTGCATCTCCACTGCTGCCCTGCAATAGAAATGCACTTGGAATCACATTTTATTTTATTTTTTTATTGAGTTGCATTAACACACAATATTACATCAGTTTCGGTTTACGACATAGTGATCCAAATCTTTGTATATGACATGGTCACTGCGATGAGACCAGTTACTATTTGTCATCGTACATAGCTGTTACAATATTATTTACTATATTTCCTATGTGTCCATTACATTCGGGTGACTTACTCATTTTATATCCGGCAGTGTGTCCCTGTTAATCTCCACTGATTTCATCCACCCTCCCAGCCCCTTGCCCTCTGGGAACTGCCAGTTTGTTCTCTGTATCTGTGAGTCCATTTCTATTTTTTTGTTGTTGTCCATGTTTTGTTTTGTTACTACCTATGTAGATCCCTATATAAACTCACATGGGATTTGTTTTTCTCTGACATTTCATTTAGTATAGTACCCTCCAGGTCCACTCATGTTGCTGCAAATGGCAACATTTCATCTTTTTTATGGCTGAGGAGTATTCTGCTGTATATTTATATACCACATCTGTTTTCTTCTTCTATGTATTGATCCACATTTAGGTTGATTCCAATCTTGGCTATTGTAAATAGTCCTTCAATGAACATAGAAGTGTGTGTATATATATATCTCATTTAAAATTAGTGTTTCACGTTCTTCAGATAAATACCAGAATTGCTGGATCCTATGATAGTGCTGTTTTTAGGTTTTTGAGGGACCTCCATACTGTTTTCCACAATGATGACACCGATATTTCTGCTCCCTGTGCTCCACACCCTCATGAACGCTTGCTATTTCTTGACCTCGCGATGACCGTTCTGACCGGTATGAGGCGGTATCTCATCAGGGTTTTGATTGGCCTTTCTGTGATGATTAGTGATGTTGCGCACCTTTTCCTGTGCTTGGTGGTCATCTGTGTGTCTTTGAGGGAAAAGTGTTGATCCAGGTTCTCTGCCCATTTTTAATTAGGTTGCAATTTTCTGTTTAGTTGCATAAGTTCATTACATATTTTGGGTATCAACCCATTATTGGGTTGATCACTGGCAAATATTGTCTTCGGTTCCATAGGCTGCCTTTTGGTGTTGTTAGTGATGTCCTTTGCTGTATTTTTTAGTTTGGTGTAATCCCATTTCTTTATTTTTTCTTTTCTTTTGCCTAAGGAGACATATCCAAAATATATAAGGAACTAAGTGTTGATTGTTTAATATTTTCAAAGAATTAATTCTTAGTCTCTTAATTAATCTTTTCTTTTTAAAAAGTCTGTATTTCATGTATTTCTGCTCTAATCTTTATTTTCTTTCCTCTCTGAACTTTGGGCTTTATTTGTTCTTCTTTTTCTAGTTCCTTTAGGTGTAAAAGTAGGTTATTTATTTGAGACTTCGCTTGTTTCTTGGGATTAGGCCTGTATTGCTTTGAACTTCCCCCTTAGGATTGCTTTTCTGTGTCTCATGGATTTTGGACAGATGTGTTTCTATTTTCACTCATCTCACGGCATGTTTTAGCTTCTTCCTGGATTTCTTCCTGATCCATTGGTTGTTCAGTAGCATGCAGTTTAGTCTCCGTGTGTTTGTGTTTTTTGCAGCTTTTTTCTTGTAGCTGATTTCTAGTTTTAGACTGTTGTGATCCCAAAAGATGCTTGACATGATTTCAACCTTAAATCAGTTTAGTAAGTATTTCCTTCTGCCCTATGCTGCTGCTGCTAAGTGGCTTCAGTCGAGTCTGACTCTGTGCGACCCCATAGACGACAGCCTACCAGGCTCCCCCGTCCCTGGGATTCTCCAGGCAAGAACACTGGAGTGGGTTGCCATTGACTTCTCCAGTGCATGAAAGTGAAAAGTGAAAGTGAAGTCGCTCAGTCGTGTCCAACTCCTAGTGACCCCATAGACTGCAGCCCACCAGGCTCCTCCGCCCATGGGATTTTCCAGGCAAGAGTACTGGAGTGGGTTGCCATTGCCTTCTGCCCTATAGGTTCAGACTAATATTGATTGTATGGTTGCGAGAGTTGGACTGTGAAGAAGGCTGATCGCCGAAGAATCGATGCTTTTGAACTGTGGTGTTGGAGAAGACTCTTGAGAGTCCCTTATACTGCAAGGAGATCCAACCAGTCCATTCTAAAGGAGATCAATCCTGGATGTTCATTGGAGGGACTGATGCTAAAGCTGAAACTGCAATACTTTGGCCACCTCATGCGACGAGTTGACTCACTGGAAAAGACTCTGATGCTGGGAAAGGTTGGGGGCGGGAGGAGAAGGGGACGACGGAGAATGAGATGGCTGGATGGCATCACCGACTCTGTGGACATGAGTTTGAGTGTACTCCGGGAGTTGGTGATGGACAGGGAGGCCTGGCGTGCTGTGATTCATGGGGTCGCGGAGAGTCGGACACGACTGAGCGACTGAACTGAACTGAACTGAATTCTCTACTACCACCTAGTGGAAAATTCTTTTTTTCCATTTCTTATTTTTAAAATTCCATAGTAAATACCTGATTTCTTATTGTAAAGTATCTTGTTATAAAAAGTTCACACCCTATAGAAGAGTATAAAAAGGGTAAAAGTTCTCCTTTTTTCACTTCCCCCTCCCCATATCACTCTCCTTCCCAAAGGTAACTGTGCCCTGTGGCCTGTATCCTGCAAGAACACTTCCTGTATTTTTTACATATTCAGATGTACAACAGAAAAATTCTAAGACATCAGCTGAAGATTGTTTTGTCTTTCTATTATAGAGACAGATAAAGCATCACCGCTTCATGCCTTGAGTGGCCACAGGCAGACAAAGATGGTGGAAAGGTTAAACTCTTGGAGGGATAGATTAGGAGTTAGAGATTAACATAACCACACTACTATATAAAACAGGTGACTAAGATCCACCGTATAACACAGGGACCTGTACTCAGTATTTTATAATAACCTGAAGGAGAAAGAATCTGAAACAAACGTATAACCGAATCACTTTACACCTGAAACTAACGCTGCACTGTAAATCAACTGTACTTCAGTTTTTTAAAAAAAGATTAAAAATGGTGAAGCTTTTGAACTTGAAGTTTACTTTTGCAAACTATGGTAGAAGAAAGAAGAATGAAAGGCCTAAATTAGTAAATATCTGGCCAGTAAATGGTAGATTTGGGAAGGACTCCTGATGAAGTTAGCGCCAGTTTTCTTTCCTGGCGTTGATGCAGGATCTATGGGCTGAGGAGAATGTCAGAGACTGGACCGGGGGCCTTACACTCTTATCCTTCTAAACTGTGTCACAGACGTTTTAGTTTAGTTTAAATAATTTGAGTTTAAAAATTTTTGCTGTTAGTCTGTAACTGATCTTTATATTTTAGGTATTTTTCTCTTACTGTTGAGAAAGGCTGTGGAATTTTATTTATTCTTTCAGCTTTTGATGACTTTTTTAATATTACCACATTAATTTGAGGTTAATGAATTCTTGCTTACGGTATACAGATTTAATCTGCTAGTATTTCATTTAGGAAGTTTTGCATTTTGTGGGTAATTGGCTCAGTTTTTGTTATCATTTTCTGATTTTTGTCTCATTTACCAGCTTTAAACTGGATTAAAGAGGTTTTCATATTCAAGTGTTATAATTTGAAATCTTTATTCATTTGTTTAAAACTAGCTAAATCAATATGTAAAGTCACCTGGCCTGTGTGTATAGTGGTAGCTTTCCATGGTTGTTTGGTGTGTTTTATGAATTCCCCCTCCTCTATCACCACCACTTTAAAAGAAAATCATCCATTCTAGATTTTCTTAATTATAGCTGTAGAGGTATAGGATATTAGTTAACCTCTTCTGTATTATAGTTATATCTTCTTATTTCTGATGTTGAATACTTGTGTTTTCTAATCATGCTTGCCTAGAGGGTATTGATGTTTTGAAAGAATCTGTTTTTGGTGTTATCATTTCTACCACCTCTGGTAGTTTTAGCTTTTATGTTAATTCTCGCCATCTGCTTTTCTTGGTTATTTTCTAGCTAAATACTTAATGTATTTTTAGTAATAAAAACCTTTGTATATACAAAAAAAAAATCTGCTCTACTAAATTCGGGAGCAAAAATGGAAATAGTATATTTGATGTGCTTTTCTTGACCTATTTGGTTTTGCTATTCCAATAACCAGAGTGACAATAAAACATTTAAAAATAAATGGAAGGAGGTAACATGATAATTTTAAGAAGTTTTAGGTCTCTCATGACTCAAAGGGTTTTGTTATTTGTTTTTAAAATGATTTGAGAACATGAAAAACTTTATTGAGGTGTAACTTACATAAAACCAATGAAACCATTTGAAGTATTCAGCTTGATGAGTTTTGACAAATGAATACACGTGTAACCACCACCTCAACTGACACACAGAACATTTTTCTTGTCTCAAAAAGTTTTTCTTGACATTTTGCAGTCACTTCCTGCTCTAGACACTTACCAATTTGATTTCTATCACTTTAAATTGATTTGGGGAAACAAAACTAAAGGACCTCTGTCCTCAGATTCATTTTGCTGTCTCTATTTCTGGGAAGCAAATCTAAATGTAAGCATACATATTCAATCTAATTATCACAGGACATGCTTTTATTTTTTAAACTATTGGTTCTTGTGAACTTTAGACAATGTTGCGAATCATTCGACAGTTTCTCCACTTAACTTTCTCCCTAAAAATTTAAAATTTCACCTCTAAGTGAAAACTTCTAAGATCAACAGTGATTATGTTAATTTTGTCAGTCAGTCAGCCAGTCAGTTCAGTCGCTCAGTCGTGTCCTAAATGATTTTATAACTTTGGACTCATTTAAATTGAGCTAATCAAGAAATAACTTTTGATTACCTGCAACATGCTTAAAATAAATAATTTATAGAGACAAAGGAAAAAAAATACTGACTCACTGGAAAAGACTGAATCAGCTTTTATGTATATACTCTTAACAATATTTATTTTTTGCAAAACTCAAATTAAGATGGTCAACTTAAGATGAATGGATAGAAAAGATGTGACATATGTGTGTGTATATATATGTTACATATATATATAATGGAATATTTCTCAGCCATAAAAAAGAATGAAATAATGCCATTTGCAGCAACCTAGATGGGCCTAGAGATGATCATATTAAGTGAAGTAAGTCAGACAAAGAAAGACAAATACCATATATAACCCAGGGATCGAACCCGGGTCTCCTGCATTGCAGGCAGATTCTTTACCATCTGAGTCACCAAGGAAGTCCCATGTATAAGTTATATGTGGTAATTAATAAAATGATATAAATGAACTTGTTTATAAAACAGATTCACAGACATAGAAACAAACTCATGGTTACCAAAGGGGAAAGGTTGGCGGGAGGGAAAATTAGGGATTTGGAAGTAACACATACACACACACACACGCTATTATATATAAAACAGATAACCAACAAGGACCTACTGTACAGCACTGAGAACTACACTCAATATTTTGTTCTGGCGTGCCGCAGTCCATGGGGTCGCAGAGTCGGACACGACTGAGCAACTGAGCTCAGCTGATACAGGAACATACTCTGAAAAAGAGTATATGTGCTCAGTCTGATTCCTGGAGACGCTATGGACCATAGATCACCAGGCTCCTCTTTCCAAGGAATTTTTCAGGCAAGAATATTGGAGTGGGCTGCCATTTCCTACTCCAGGGATCTTTCCGACCCAGGGATTGAACCTGCATCTCTTGCGTCTCCTGTACTGGCAGGCAGATGATTTACCACTGTGCCACCTGGGAAGCCCCCATACTACACTCGATCTTAGCCAGAAGGCCGAGAAATGAAAAAGAATATATATACGTATATATTTGCATGTGTGCGTGCTCAGTCACTTCAGTCGTGTCTGACTCTTAGTGACCCCATGGACTGTAGGCTCCTCCGTTCACGGGGATTCTCCAGGCCAGAATACTGGAGTGGGTTGCATGCTCTCCTCCAGAGGATCTTCCTGACCCAGGGATGGTACCCACGTCTCTGTCTCCTGCATTGGTAGGCAGCTTCTTTACCACTAGCACCACACCACCTGGGAAGCCCACATATATGTAAAACTATACACCCGAAACTAACACAACACTGTAAATCAACTATACTTCAATAAAAAATGATGGTAAGCTCAATGTCATACACACATTACTGTATTGTATTAATAAGATTAACTTACATTTAACGCTGAAGTTGAAAGCTTTAAATAATATTGTCATCTAACTATATTTCTGTATATTTAAAGCACATACATAATGATGAATTAAAATTAATAAGCAAAAAAAGAGAGGATTTGTTCAAATTTTCACTTGGAATATTCACTGCACTCTTAAAAAGAAATAAAAAAAGTTATTTTCCCCTTGAGTGTAATCAGCCCAGCCAACAGCTATTTCTTTTCAGAATACTCTTACTCAGTATCCTGATAATTTGAATATTTTGCTGATACTTCCATGTTCTTAAATTGTTTTAAAAACAAATAACAAAAACCCTTTGGATCATGAAAGACCTAAAGCTTCTTATAATTATTACGTTAACTTCTTTATTTTAAAATGTTTTATTTTCACTCTGGTTATTGGGATAGCAAAAGCTTTAACAATTGCCCACTTAGGTACCTGTCCATTTATATTAATTAAGTGACCAGTTTCCTCTGAAAATTCTATTTTCTTGGTCCCCTTCCTGAAGCCTAAACTCTGAATTGAAAATACTAAAATTGTCCAACTATTTTTTACTCTTAAAAAAATTCCTTCCCTCCCCCCGAGCCACTACTTATTTGACCACTAGGTGGCGCCAAAGGCTTACTCTGTCACCACATGAACTGCAGAAGGACTTCATTTAGAGGCACTTGGCAAGCTTCGTACAATTCCACTAAGGGTAGCACTTAGCACACGCTGTGATGAAGGACAGCACCGCACATTGACTTTGAAGTCATTCTGTACTCTCAGAAGAGCTACCTTGTGTATCAACCCCACAGTGTAGAAAAAGCTAACAAAACACAGGGTGCTCAATCTTCCCTTGATTAATCTTGTCCTGATAAAAATATTGCAGATTGTGTGTGTGTGTGTGTGTGTGCATTAGTTGCTCAGTCGTGTCTAACTCTGTCATCCCGTGGACTGTAGCCCACCAGGCTCCGCTGTCCATGGGATTCTCCAGGCAAGAACACTGGAGTGGGTTACCATTTCCTACTCCAGAGGATCTTTCCCATCCAGGGATTGAACCTGGGTCTCCAGCACTGCAGGCAGATTCTTTACCATCTGAGCCACCAGGGAAGCCCCACTGCAGATTGTAGGTGTTTGTTAATGACTGTAGCCCTGGAGAAGGGCTTGGCAACCCACTCCAGTATTCTTGCCTGGAGAACCCCATGGATAGAGGAGCCTGGTGGGCTGCAGTTCACAGGTTCACAGAGTCGGACATGACTGGAGTGACTTAGTATGCACGCACGTAGATGTTTCAATAAGTGTAAAGCACACTCTGGTTCATATTCCAAGTCTGGCAGGCTTATTTTAATACATCCATTTTAAAGAAGCTTTGTTTCTGGGTTTAAAATATCCTTGTCGATTAGTAGAAACCCTAGTCTGCAATTTACAGGCTGGATTAGAAGACCGTGGAAAGTTGCCAAAGCCCCTCACTGTCCAGAATGTGTGCTTACCTTTGGGGAAATGACTGGTAAGTCTTTGTGAAACTGCGAGATTTCTAGATTCTATTCCTCTATTCTGATATTGTTGGTTACTGTGATTAATTAAACCTCGCCAACCAGACCAAAGAGATGTTTTCTGTTTTTCTCTCATAATTGCTGTAGCCCTTTGCTAGAAGCTATCATCAAAAATTGGGTTTTCTGGGATTTCCATGGTGGTCTGAAGGCTAAGACCCTATGCTCCCGATGCAGGGGCCCCAGATCTGTCCTGGTGGAGGAACTAGGTCCTGAATGCCTCGACTAAGACCTAGCACAGCCAAATAAATAATAAAGAAAAACAAGTGTCAGAAAATTTGGTCTTCTGAGAGAAACACCAGAAAAGGACAATCTCAAGGCTCAGTAGAAATGAGATGACCATGATTTCTTGATCCTTGCTCTTGCAGAGAATAGAATTATGAGAACAAACTGGCCAGTTTAAGCTGCCATTGCCACCTATTGTCGTTTGTCAAACTGTACCAGGGACTTAAAAATGGGAACTTGTAAGACTGCTTTAGTGCAGAAGTAGAGGAAGTCACTAACAGTCTGTTAGCCCTTGTTCTTGTTCAGTCCCTCAGTCGTGTCCGACTCTGTGCGACCCCATGGACTGCCGCACACCGGGCTTCCCTGTCCTTTACCATCTCCTGGAGCTTGCTCAAACTCATGTCCATTGAGTTGGTGATGCCATTCAGCCATCTCATCCTCTGTCGTCCCCTTCTCTTCCTGCCCTCAATCTTTCTCAGCATCAGGGTCTTTTCTAATGAGTTGGCTCTTTGCATCAGGTGGCTAAAGTGTTGGAGCTTCAGTTTCAGCATCACTCCTTCCAATGAACACCCAGGACTGATCTCCTTTAGGATGGACTGGTTGGATCTCCTTGTAGTCCACGGGACTCTCAAGAGTCTTCTCCAACACCACAGTTCAAAAGCATCAATTTTTCGGCGCTCAGCCTTCTTTATGGTCCAGCTCTCACATCCATGCATGACTACTGGAAAAACCAAAGCTTTGACTGGAGGGACCTTTGTTGGTAAAGTAATGTCTCTGTTTTTTAATATGCTTTCTAGGTTGGTCATAGCTTTTGTTCCAAGGAGAAAAGTGTTTTTTAATCTCATGACTGCAGTCACCATCTGCAGTAATTTTGGAGCCCAAGAAAATAAAGTCTGTCACTGTTTCCATTGTTTCCCCATCTATTTGCCATGAAGTGATGGGACTGGATGCCATGATCTTAGTTTTTTGAATGTTGAGTTTTAAGCCGACTTTTTCACTCTCCTCTTCCACTTTCATCAAGAGGCTCTTGAGTTCTTCTTCACTTTCTGCCATAAGGGTGGTGTCATCTGCATATCTGAGGTTATTGATATTTCTCCCAGCAATCTTGATTCCAGCTTGTGCTTCTTCCAGCCCAGCATTTCTCATGATGTAATCTGCATATAAGTTAAATAAGCAGGGTGACAATATACAGCCTTGATGTACTCCTTGCCCAATTTGGAACCAGTCCTGTTCTGACTGTTGCTTCTTGACCTGCATATAGGTTTCTCGGGAGGCAGGTAAGGTGGTCTGGTATTCTCATCTCTTTAAGAATTTTCCAGTTTGTTGTGATCCACACAGTCAAAGGTTTTAGCATAGTCAGTGAAGCAGAAGTAGATGTTTTTCTGGAACTCTTGCCTTTTCTGTGACCTAACGGATGTTGGCAATTTGATCTCTGGTTTCTCTGCCTTTTCTAAATCCAGGTTGAACATCTGGAATTTCTCCATCCACATTCTTTTGAAGCCTGGCTTGGAGGATTTTGAGCATGACTTTGCTGGCTTGTGAGATGAGTGTAACTGGGTGGTAGTTTGAACTTTCTTTGGCATTAACATAATCTGCTAGCCCTAGATAAATGTAATAGGGAATACGACTGAAACTGTTAACCGATATTTAATTACGGTGATTTGTTTTAGAATATGGTTTTAAAAGTTCTGCTTTCTGATAAGCATGTGAATAAGCCATTTTATTTTCTTACCTATGATCCTCAACGTTAGTCTATGCCTGTGGAAAATGAAACTCAATGTTCTTTGAACCATGTCTTTCTTGTTCCAATGAAACTTCAGAACTCAGGAAAAGTATTCTATCATAAATCTTAATATACTGAAAACTGTAGCTACTCAGGAAAAATGAAAGATAATGATGACCCTAATGACTGGAATTCTGACAAATGCTTTTACAATTTTTAGGCTTAGAAAAATCCCAACTCTTATTGGTTAAAGGGTAGTGAGTCAAATTTTGCTTTTTAGAGCTCTAGAGACAATAAACTATTTTTACCTCTAGAGACAATAAAATATTTTTGTGGCCAGCCTTCATGGTGGAATATATGATGATTCTATAGAAAATCTGATATATGGTTCTTCTCTGAAAATACTATGCAAAGTGCTTTTATGGGTTGCTTTGTCTTTATGGCAACATAGTGATATGCAGTGGTTCATATCCCCTAATTCGGAATCCTGAGCAGGCCAGAAATATCACATATAAAGGAAAATCTCATTTAATTGGGTATGACCAGTCACTAATAAGAGAAAGGACTGAAGTTTATATGTGGAAACAAGGCCTATGAAATCCTCTGAGCATGTCAGTTCCTAGTTTATTAAGTCCCTGCCTGACAGGTGGAAAGGATGTTTTTTATTTTTGTTTTTTAAAAAATATTTATTTACTTACTTGACTGCACCAGGTTTTAGTTGTGGCATAAGGCATCTAGTTCCCTGAACAGGGATTGAACCCGGGACCCCTGCATTGGGAGCATGGAGTCTTAGCCACTGGACCACCAGGGAAGTCCCAGAAAGGATGTTAATTTCTGGTGAGCCAGGATCATTGATGAACTTTGGGTGTCTCAGAGAAAATGAGATTTCATCCACAGTGAAAGGCCCTATCAGCAAAGCTCTGAGAAGAGAGTTGGGGGAGGGTTCTTGGAATCAGTAAGTTGATACATGGCAATAAAATTATTTCTGGTTATCAAAGGGGTAAATAAAACTATGACCTTATGGGGAAAAGCCTTCTAGACAGACGACAACTCTCTGGTCTTAATATCACTGAGACCTCCATTTTCTAGCCACACAGCAAGGCGATCGTCACATCTCATTCTAAAACAGACCATATAAAAGAGCCTGTCAGATTAAGGACATGGGGTTAGAACGTTTCTGGAAAATCTTATTTGGTCAACTCATTACCTTAAGGGTAGGAATCATATAGGAAAAATATTCCAAAAATTGGAAATAAGGCAAAAATCAGCTTTCTTGATTAATATTGTATGTGAAAATTTTCTCATAATCCTGCCTGACCAAAATCTAAGTGTTTTCAAGGATTGTGTGTGTGTGTGTGTGTATGTGTGTGTAGTCAGTAGTGTCCGACTCTTTGTGACCCCATGGACTGGGGCCCGCCAGGATCCTCTGTCCATGGGATTCTCCAGGCAAGAGTATTGGAGTGGGTTGCCATTAACTTGACTAAAAAACCCAGCTGGCCCTGTACATGAGAGGTTAATCTGTAGAAAGCTGATAAGGTCTGATGACTTTGCCTTTTCTCTGGTGAGGAAGATAAGTCCATGGTTATGATTTTATTGCTTGTAGTACATTAACCATTTTTAATCTGTTAACAGCCATTTCCCCAGACTATGTACATCTTTGGTTTGCAAATACTCTTTGAATCTAGCCTCTTGTATTCTTCCTGATTCCGATTAATGTTTGGTAACACTTTAAAAAGTCTAACAAATATTTCTGCAATATATGGGAGGCTCATTATAAACAGATAAAGCACCCCCTGCAACTGCCAGCCAGAACAGGTCTGATAAACCACTTTACTTCTGCTTCTAGGTCTCTGTTTGCTGTGTCGTCAGGAATCAGACTTTACAGCAACCACCACTGAAACCATTTGGAAGCCCCTTCTGTGTTAGGAACTTCACTTTTTTTTACGCTGCTTCTCCAAAGCCGGTTGCTTTTCTTGTCACCTTTGCCAGTGAAACGAATGGAGGGGAGATTCCCATTTCCTTCTGTTGCTTAACTGTGAATTGAAGTCTCAGGTGCATTAATTTGATTAATTAAAAAAATTTATTTATTTATTTATTTTCGGCGGTACTGGATCTTTGTTGCTGCTCTTGTTATGGCGAGCGGGGCTACTCCTCATTGTGGTGTGGGGGCTTCTCACCGCGGGGGCTTCTCTTGTTGCAGAGCACGGACTCTGGGGCATGCAGGCTTCAGTCGCTGTGGTGCATGGGCTCCGAGGTTGGGGCCCCCGGGCTCTCAGGCACAGGCTCAGTAGTTGGGGCCTCTGGGCTCTAAGGCACAGGCTCAGTAGCTGGGGCTCATGGGCTTAGCTGCTCCGAGGCATGTGGGGTCTTCCCGGACCAGCGATCGAACAGTGTCTCCTGCATTGGCAGGGGGATTCTTCACCACAGAGCCACCAGGGAAGCCCAAATTTGATTTTTTTTTTAAAAGTAGGACTTAGGTCCTTTATTGGTGCCCTGACTTCCAAGAGGGCCAGCAGAAGTGGGCTTTCTGAACTGTACTAAGGAAAGGCAGGACCCAGAAAGTCAGGGGAAATTTTACGGTATTTTTAAGGTGTTCAAGTCTGATGGGACACATAACTAGTGTCCTTACATGAATTGTGAGGGGCTGTGTGGAGTGGCTGCTGTGATAAATGCTTTGGTTCATGGGCTACATCACTAGTTCTTCAAGTTCAGTTAACCCCCAGACTCACAAGAAATCATAAAATGATTATCTTTGTTTTAAGGCTCAGAGTCTAGGGGTAGTTTGTTCCACAGCAATGGATATACTGGTTTTTTTTTTTTTCTTTCTCTAATTTTATTGAAGTATACTTGATTTGCAATGTTGTGTTAATTTCTGCTGCACAGCAAAATGACTCAGCTATATACTTTTTTTCATATCCTTTTCCATTATGGTTTATTTCATGATATTGAATATAGTTCCCCATGCTACACAGTAGGACCTTGTTGTTTCAAAACATACTGTATTGTGTAGCTTTGTGTATGTGTGACTTTTTTACTCAAATTATTTCTATGAAATTTATTTATCTTGTTGCATATTCATTAATATGCATTGCTTATGTAGTATTCTGTTGTATTAATAAGCTATGTTTTCTTTATCTGTTTCCTGTTGAGAAACTATTTTTTTAGGCCATTTGAGAAAATTTGTGGACATCATGACATTTTACCCTGAAATAAGGACATTTCTTCTACAAAAGCAGAATAACATCACCTCCAAGATACTTACTTAGGATATAATATTATCTAACACCCAGTCCACATTTAAATTTCCCCTGTGATCCTAGTAATGTCCACTTGTAAATGATTGTTACCTTAAGCTGCTAAATTTCAGTGTCATTTGTTACACAGCAATAGGTAATTAATCCCTGCAATGCAGGAGACCCAGGTTTGATACCTGGGTCTGGAAAATCCCCTGGAGAAGGAAATGGCAGCCCATTCCAATATTCTTGCCTGGAGAATCCCATGGACAGAGGAGCCTGGCGGGCTACAGTCCCTGGGGTCACAAAGAGTCGGACACGACTGAGCGACTAACACACAACACGATGCAGTGGGTATGATACCACTACAGAAAATGTCCTTCCTTATTTCTTTAGGTTTTCTTAGTTGTTATTTTTCCAAAGTTTTAGGACAATTTTTATGTCACTTATTTTAAACACTTTTTGTTCTAATAAATGTATTTGAAGTTATAAAATTTCAAGTACTCCTTTAATTGTGTCTCAGAATTTGATAGCTAACAGTTTTACCATGTGTTCCTGAATGAGTAAGTTTCTTTTATGACTCTCTTTTAAATCTGCTGTTTATCAAAATTTTCTTAGTTTGCAAACCATGGAAATTTTAGGTGTCCTTTTGTTATCAAGTTCTAATTTAACAGACTATGGCTGCTGAGTGTGGTTTCAAAGATAGTAATACTTTGGAGTTTATTGGAGTTTATGGCATCATGCATATTCTCTTTCAGTAAATGTTCTATGTGACTTGAAAAAGTATATATATATATATATACTTTTAGATGATTTTCTTTCTTCCTTTATTATTACTTTTAAAATACTCAGAAATTTTATTAATTTTTTTAGTTAAAAAATTAAAAAAATTTTTTTGCCTGCACTGGGTCTTCGGCATGGCATGTGGGCTTAGTTCCCCAACCAGGGATTGAACCTGCATCCCGTGCATTGGAAAATGGATCCTGAGCCACTGGACCACCAGGGAAGTCCCTATAGTTTTTTTAAATGCTTTCCTCCTTATATTCATTTGGTTTATTCATTTTAATCTTTGGCCACACCAGGTGGCACATGGGCCCTTGGCAGTGCAGAGCGCTAACCCCTGGACGCCAGGGAGGTCCCTGCTTTTTAAATGAATCTTCTGAACCTTGTACCTGATCTTATTTCCTTCTTTGCTTTCACTGCCCTGTAGCTTTAAACTAACTAAGCTCACGGATAGCTGGCTGGTCAATACATGGCCTGGTAAACTGGCTTTCTGGGGAAGAAAAATAAAAACAAACCCCAAAGTTCTGATACGGAGCATTTCTGGTTTCTGTAGTATGAATATTTCTGCCGTGGTCAATGTCAAACTGCCAGTGGCTAACAGCTGCCTTTCAACACTCAGAGTGTTTACAATCTGCTCTTGTTAAGCTGTTCAAGACAGCTCCAGCGTATCACTTCTCTTTTTTAAAAACAGATATTCATGTTGTATTTTAGCTTTACCTCTTGGCTTCATTTATTTCTTAACTTTGTCTTTTCTCTGATTATTTTCTTCTTCTTTTCCTCCTCCTTTTTCCGTTGTAAGCTGCCACAAGCCCTTTGTGGAATGAGAGGCATAACAATGCAGTTTTTTGGCTAATAAAGCAGCAGCTGGCCGTCCAGTTTGTAAAGATTGTATCTCCTTTACGTTCTCAAGGCCTCTGCTGTGCGGTCTGGTTGTGTGGCACGCATGTGCAGTTCGGGTCGTCACAAGGATTCATCCCTGGCGTCAGGGAGTCCCCATCCTCAGCTCTCTCATCTGGGAGATTCCCCTGCGCCCTCCGGCCCGCAGGGGCCTGCTTTCTCACTTCCTCTGGCCAGATCCGTAGTGTTTTTCTCAGAGATGCAGGTCGGCAGTGCAGCTCTGCTGTTGATGCCGGACTTCAGGGCAGAGCCATGAGAGGAAAGAGGAAAAGACTCCGAGCCCTCCTTTCCCCACAGAACGCTGCCTCCCCCAGTTTTGAGTCTCTCTACAATCCACCTGTTTTTTGTTTATTTTTCAGAGTGGTTCAGTGCTTGCTTTTGTCTACTCTCCAATGTTCTGAGTTGTGATCAGCAGGAAAAATATACTCAAACTATTACATTGAATTTCAAAATAAGTTAAATCTCGTGGCTAGAAAGAACTCAAGGCGATAGTAATTTTAGATTCGTTTTCTCCAAACCAAGTACACAGTACCAAGAACATGGGGATGTCTTAGGGTGCTTTGTATGTTTCGCCTGCGATCTGAAAGAAAAGCAGACAGAAGCTCCCTAGGTGGCCCACTAGGATTCTGTGAAATATCCCTCTTAACTGCTCACTTGTGTGTAAAATGGCATTGACTGTCAAAGCTATAAAGCATCTCAGAAGTCACTCAACACCCCATCTGACAGAAGAGAAACAAGGGCCCAGAGAAGGGGAGTGGTGGCTCCTGTCACTCAGGAAATGCCTGGCAAAGATAGGTCCAGAGCTCAGCCTGTTGAATAGTTATTCAAACATCAAACAATGTCCTAAGTGTTAAATGTTGAAAGTGAAAGTGAAGTCGCTCAGTCGTGTCCGACTGTTTTCGACCCCATGGACTGTAGCCCGCCAGGCTCCTCTATCCACAGGATTCTCCAGGCAAGAATCCTGGAGTGGGTTGCCGTTTCCTTCTCCAGGGGATCTTCCCGACCCAGGGATCGAACCCAGGTTCTCCCACATTGCAGACAGACGCTTTAACCTCTGAGCCACCAGGGAAGCCTGTTAAATGTTGGTCTGGGCTAATTATTGCAGATTTCAGGGAGGAGATGGTATATAAGTCTTGAGGGAACAGGTTTCATGTCAGTGGTAGAGGAAGGGCATTTGTAAACAAAATCCCACATTTCCACTTTTGAATTGCCATGACTTCCTCATAGTAACCTTCCATCTATTCTTACACAGAAGTGTCAATAGTTGTAGTCCATACCTAAAGATTTTTGGTTTGGGTTCTAAGAGATAAAAAGTTTACAGGCATGTAGCCAATGCTCAGTTCAATAAATTTCGCTTTTTTGGGTTATTGTTACTATTCTTTGAAATTCACAAGTCCCCCTTCCCCAAATATTTAAGTATTTATCATGTTTTGGCCTCTAATGTGAATGAACGTGTTATGAGAGGAATCCTTTCCCACGTGATCTGGCTGGCATCTAAAGTGTAAAGTGAAGTTGCTCAGTTGTGTCCAACTCTTCACGACCCCATGGACTGCAGCCTACCAGGCTTCTCCGTCCATGGGATTTTCAAGGCAAGAATACTGGAGTGGGTTGCCATTGTGATCCTAGCTAATTCTCAGGCGTGTAGCTGTCTTAGCTACCTGAGATCTGTCATGGACACCTGATTCTCATCTGCTCCCCCACGCCCTCCTCTGGGAAAGATGTTTTAGAGGTGGGGACAAAAGAATACAAAAGATACACTAACATTTGGGTGGGCAGAAGCCCCCTTCCCAAGCTTCACCTCTCTGAGTGCACACGGACCATACCAGCTTCCGGTTCCAGAAAGTTTATTACAAAATAAAGAAGGAGAGTCTGAGGAAGGAGATTCACTCGTCATAGAATTTCGGCAGCTCGTCGCCCAGGATGACGCGGTGATCCACCCCAGCACCTGTGATGGTGACCAGGTAGATGACGCCCCCGCTGGAGCCGTCCCGCTTCATGGCCAGGGCGATCGCTGTGGAGGGTGCCGGGTGGAGAGAGGAGGTGAGAGCAGCTTAGCTGCAGAAGTCGCGTCCCGTGGGCCCTCCCTGGTGGTCTGGTGGCTAAGTAAGTCCCTGTGCTTCCAGGCAGGACGCCTGCGATCCACTCCTGGGAAAGCAACTAGCTCCCGCATGCTGCAACTGAGGCCCCGTGCAGCCAGATAAATAACTATTCGTTAAGAAATGGTTTCCCTTCCCTTCTGCCCATACGCCTACACATGTAGACTTCAGAACACATCTCCTAGAGATGCGTATTTAGTGGTGGTCAACCAACTTAAAAAAATACAAAGGTCCTCACGCAATGTCCATGGTCTCAATACTCCCACCAGGACTGATTTTGTAACAAGTAGATAAGCAAGCAGCTCCCAAATCCTTGAATGTGTAACAGTCGGCTCGCGTGGGCTGGCCCAAGCGCACACCTGGTTTCCTGTGGTCACCCTAGGTCTTTCTTTGGTGTGCACAGAGCAGTCTTGGCTTATGCCTTTTGTCCTGAAGTGTGTTAGTTCCTCAGTCGTGTCTGACTCTTTGAAACCCCATGGGCTGTAGCCTGCCAGGCTCCTCTGCCCATGGAATTCTCCAGGCAAGAGTACTGGAGTGGGTAGCCGTTCCCTTCTCCAGGGGATCTTTCCAATCTAGGGATCAAACTCAAGACAGGTGGACTCTTGACCGTCTGAGCTTTGTCCTGAAAGCGCATCTAGTTTAGCCTTTGCCCCTTCACTCTTAAAGGAGTCCCATTTGGACATCTCATTAGATGGGCATCCATGTCTTTCTCCTCCTCACACTCGACGTCCTTACCACGTGTAACCCCTGCCCCGGGTGCCCTCCCACCCGCGTATTACCGTTCGTGGTGAAGCGTCTGCACTCCTCCGGGGACATGCCTGGTTTATACGCCGCATCCACGTAACCGTAGATGTAGGTGCTGCCGGAGCCACCGATGGCGAAGGGCTGTCGAATCAGCATCCCGCTCATGGTCCCGTACACCTGGGGAGGCACCCTCCGCTCAGACTCCGGGAGCCTGCATCCTCTGCTCAGCCCTGAGACAGGCAGGTGGTCTCCACACCCTGCAGTGAAGCCCCAGCACCTCATACCCTTCTCCTTTGAGACCATCCTACGCTGTTAGGGGCAGTGTCTTTGGAACTCAAGGCTGGAATGCCATATGGCCACCGTCTCCCTCTCTGGGGGAGATGGGAACTCCGAGGAAGGGGGGACGCTGGGAGAGACTCACTTGGCCCCCTTCGCGTTGGTCCCAGCCAGCTACCATGAGGTGTGCGGACAGGTCCTCTCGATATTTATAGGTGATGTTGCTCACCACATTTGCAGCAGCCAGAACAAGTGGGGGCTCCTCCAGCTCCATCCTGAAGGGAGGGTGAGGAATAGGTGGCAATACGCTTTCCTGGAGGTCCACCCTCCTAGACCATCATCCTCATCTCTGCCAGGTGACCCCTGAAAATTAGCTGCAAGGATTCAGACTCCAGCTCTCCTCCCACTGGTGCAGGGGAACCAGAGTCTCACATTACCCACTAGGAAGGTTTCAGTTGTTAATTGTTCTCCCTCCTTTACTCTGGCCCCCGGTCTCCAGTCTCAGTGACAAAAGTCTCCTGGCTGCGGAGCCCTGCACATAAGGGTTTAGCAGATAAGCATCACTTCTGCCCTGTGACCTTGGTTCCCACCGGTCACCACTTGATACCATGGTGGGCACGTCCTAATCTTCTTCCTCACTATTTATATTAGGAGAGTGATTTGCAGTGTTCAAATCACTTTTACTCATATTTTTTGGTTTTGGAAATAACTATCTGGTGAGGTAGGGGAGGTACTATTAGTTATCTCTGCTTTGCAGATGCAGAAACCAGCTTTGAGAGATTCAAGTGCCAATTCAAAGAGAAATGAAAGCTGAAGGCAAAGCAAGAATTTTTCATTTTCCATGGTAGCGCCCCTGGAATAGGACACGGTGTTGGCGTTCACTGAGTGGGGGAACTCTAGGCGGCCTGGACTGGGGACCCCACCGTTTCATACCCGTGGAGCTCCAGCTGGTAGGCGGCCATGTCCGCTATGGCCTGAGCGTCAGCAGCAGAGCCGGAGAGAGCACAGTAAATGCGCTGGTGCAGGGGCGAGAGCTTGTCAAACACTCGGTTCACCACTGCCTGGCTGTCAGCAAGGAGCGCAAAGTCATCAGCGTCAGAGTTGCCAATTAAAAAAAAAATTAAGTATAGTTGATTTGCAGTGTTCTGTTAATTTCTACTGTACAGCAAAGTGATCCAGTTATACATATAGACTCTTTTTTTTAAATGTATTCTTTTCCATTGTGCTTTATCACAGGATTTTGAGTAAGTTCCCTGTGCTATATGGTAGGATCTTGTATTTCCATTCTGTGTATAACTGCGTCTGCTGATCCCAGACTCCCAATCCTTCTCCCCGCCCCCACCTCGGAAAGCACAGGGCTGTTCTCTAGTCTGTGAGTCTGTTTCCGTTTCGCAGCTACCTTCATTTGTCCTGTTTTAGATTCCACGTATACGTGATATCATATGGTACCTTTCTATTTCTGACTGTGCCTAATTTGATCATCTCCAGGTCCATCCACATTGCTGCAAATGGCATTATTTCATTCTTTTTTAGGACTGAGTAATAGTCCATTGTGATATATATATGTACACACACATAATATATATCACATCTTTAAAAACTTTTTAGTGGAGTATAGTGGATTTACACTGTTGTGTTACTTTGAGTTGTATGGCAAGGTGAATTATATACAGTTATCCACCCCTTTTTAAAAATTTAGTATAAAGACAGTCCTCAGAATGAGAGAAAATATTTGCAAATGAAGCAACCAACAAGGGATTAATCTCCAAAATATACAAACAGCTCATTCGGCTGAATATCAAAAAACAAATAATGCAATCAAAAAATGGGTGCAAGATCTAAACAGACATTTCTCCAAAGAAGACATACAGATGGCCAAAAAGCACATGAGGAGACGCTCAGCCACTAGTTATTAGGGAAATGCTGTATCCATTCTGTATGTAACAGTTTGCACCTGCTGCTCCCAGACTCCCTGTCCTCCTCCTGTCCCCCACCTTTGCAAGCACAGGTCTGTTCTCTACGTCTGTGAGTCTGTTTCTGTTTTTGTTTGTAAAAATAAAACCTACAATGAAGTATCACCTCACACTGGTCAGAACGGTCATCATAAAAAAAATACAAACAATAAATGCTGGTGCGGGTATGGAGAAAAGGGAACTCCGTTACACTGTTGATAGGAATGTAACTTGGTATTGTCACCATGGAGAACAGTATGGAGGTTCCTTAAAAACCTAAACATAGAACTACCACATCACCCAGAAACCCCACTCCTGGGCATATATCTGGAGAAAACTATAATTCAAAAAGATAGATGCTCCCCAGTCTTCACTGCAGCACTGTTTACAATAGCCAGGACACGGAAGCAACCTAGATGCCCATCAGCAGAGGACTAGATACAGAACATGTGTGCTGCTATGAACACAAGGGTGCAGGCATCTTTCTGAATTACACTTTTGCCTGGATATATGCCCAGGAGTGGGATTGCAGGATCATACAGCGAGTTCTGATGTTCTTTTGACAATAGAATGGCTTCAGAGTACATAAAATTTAATGCTTGGATTAAAGCAGGAAGGAAAAAATTGTCTCAGACAAATGAAACACTGCAAGTAATGATCAAAATCAGAGTTAGATTTAATAATAAAACAAAAATACTACATTACATTAAGAATAATCTTCCCCTCACTAATTTTTCTTTGTTATTAACCACCTTGAGGAAGTTACGTGTTCTATGGCACATTAAGTAATGTTGCTCTAATCCTGTATACTTTTCTTTTATGTGGGGAAACTGGCCAAAAGGGAGAACGACAAACTGAGTTCACACAGTGGATCAGAAACCAGGGTATCTGCTCGGCAGGACCATCTTTTTGTCTCTAAACACAGATGGAAGGAAGGCATCGAAATCCCTATTTCCTAAACTCTTTTCAGACCCAATTCGATGACCCCCTGGGACAGGCCTCGTTAGCATTCAGGCCCCAGATTCTTCTCCATGAGTTCAGAGACCCAAACCCTCACCCAATATCTTATTATAGTGGCCTTTCTGAAAGGTTCACTCAGTTTCTCCAGAGCTTCAGTTTGCCAGTCTCTATGAATGATTACAAATGTGCATTGGGCGCCATGGGCTCCCTTCCAAAAGTACCCAGGGTCACTGGTACTCACCCTGCAGACACCCGAGAATCCGACCCCACCACGACGCCCCCATCAAACTCTACTGCCATGATGGTTGTCTGCGGAGACACAGAGGAGAGAACGTCAGCGCAGGAAGAGCCTTGACCCCTTCGTGTTAGACAAGGAAACATTCTCAGAGAGGGGAGGCGGCTGGCTCAAGGTTATCTGGTAATTTAGGCCAGAGTGACTCCCAGGATGGGATTTTTTTTCTTTCCATTTTGTCTATTGTCTTTCCCGGCTGCAAGGGAATGTCAGAGTCTGGCCGGTGGTATCACGTAGAAAGAATGGCATCCCTAAAATTCTTTCCGCTTGTGAAGGGAGAGGAGGGATGAAGCTCCCAGGGGCATGAGTGCTCCCTCTGAGGGAAGGGCTCAGGGGGCACTTCCAGGCCCTGATGATGCAGCCCCACAAATGAATGACCTCTGCGTGCGCTTGTTGTGTGCACAGATGTGCTGCAGATCTTGCCACACAGCAAGTGACCGTGACCTTGGGAAACAAGCCCAAGCCTTTTTATTAGCCCAGAATCGTCCACCCCACTCTCCCCTTAATCAGTTTACTGAACAAGGGAACACATCTCAGAGGTCAGTGGTTACCATGGCCACGTGTCAAGGAAGGAGGAAAATATCAAGAAACACATGGGGCAGTTTAAAATAAAGGTCTCATTTAAGGATTTCTGATCAAGAGGTAAACAGCAAGGGGACTTCCCTGGTGGTCCAGTGGTTAAGACTGCACTTCCTTTGCAGGGGGCATGGGTTTGATCCCTGGTCAAGGAACCAAGATCCTATATGCCATGTGGCGTGGCTAAAAAATAAATTTTTTTCTTTAAAAGAGTAAATAGCCAGGGGAAGAGATCTGTAGCAAGAGAGGATTTGATTGGGGAATTTTAGCTGACTTTTCCAGGTCAAGAAAAGAATTAAGGAAGAGTGAAGGAGAATAAAGCCACGTTTAAAAAAACAAAACTTTAAAGATCCTACAAAGGAAGAAACTGCATCATACAGAAAGCAAGTGACTTGCCCAAGGTCACACATGACTAAAACCCCCATCCAGCTCCCAGGGTTTGTTCTAACTTTACTGCTTACTTTCCACTGTTCAACTGGTGGTGAGGGGAAGAGCTTCTAATTTACGAATGGTTTCACTGCTATATTCCTCAGGGCTTCTGAGCTGCTCTGGCCTCTGGGGATATTGGCCGGAGTGCTCATTTTGACACACTGATTCATCGTGAAGAGCCGACCAGAGATTAGGGGTAACCCTACCCGAGAGGTTACTCCGTTATAACAAGGCTGCCGGAAGCTGAGAGTGGTGGCGGTCACTTAAGAGCAGAAGGGCTGCCACCAGACCCCCGGGGGGCCCAGCCTGGGCAAAAGTCCTCCAGCAGGTTGTGGAGGTGGGTGAGGAAGACACGGGGAGGGGAGCGCGGTGCACCGGGGCCAAGTAGCTGCCTTCCTGAACCAGGCTGGGCACTGGCAGCGCCGCTCACAGGGAACCCCCGTGAGCAATGCCGGGGCCGTAAGTTCCCCGGCGCGAGTCCATCAAAGGTCTGTGGGCGCGTTCCCTCCCGGTCAGCGCCCACAAGCTCCCAAGTGCTGTCCTGTTCACTCGGGGCACCGTGTCCTCTCTGCGCATCTTCCCCAGCTCTCCCCCTTCATTGAAGCAGCCCCTGTCTCCAGTCCAGAGTGAAAGCGAAAGCGCTCTAGAGCAGCTTCCCCTCAACGCTTCCAGCTCGGAGCCCAAGCACCCCTTCCCCGCCGGACCCCCGCGCCCAGCCCCTTGGCGGACCCCCGAGCACCCCGCTTCTGTACAGAGATGCCCGTATTCCTTTTGGGATGCGCGCCCGGCTGCTGCAAGCGGTCTCCTCCCTCTTGCGAGTCTCCGAGTTCACCCTGTGGCGCTTCCAGGGTCCGCCCGTCCCTCCGTCCCTCCGCTGATGCTCCAGACTCATTACCCCGGTATGGACTTCTCCTGCCCAGGGCAAGTCCCCGGTGGGGGCTTCTGTCCGCAGCATCCCGGCTCCGCGAGGCTCGCCGCTCCGGGCTCTGGTTTCCGACCTGGGACCGCGCGCCGCGCGCTGCCCGAGGCTCCGCCCCCGCGCCGCGCCCGCCAGGGGGCGCCCGAGTCCGCGCCGCCGCGCGGGGCGGCCCGGCGCTAACCTGTGCGGGGCGGGTCTACCCGGAGACAGATGACGCAGGAGACCGGGGCCAGCGGATCTGCCCGGAGACGGATGACGCAGGAGCCCCGCCTGCAGACCCGGGGCCAGAAAGTCCCGGGCGGCGCGGCCCCTGCGGGAGGCGGCGGCAGGCGAGGCGGGGATGGAGGCGGCCAGCCTCGGATCTGAGGTCCGCGCGCTCCTCCCGGGTGCTCTGGGCCGGCCGCCTCCGCAGGGGCGGGGCCTGGGAAGCCGGGCCGCTTTCGTTTTCTCTTTCCCCTAAACCGCCCGCTTCTGGGCAGCGCCGCGGGCTCGGCCGGCTCCCGGGACTTTCCGAGGCCCCGCCCGGCCCCTCCCCGCGGCGCGCCCGGCTCCGGCCCGGGGCTCGGACTCCGACAGCACCCGGTCGCGGACAGCGAGAGCGGGGCCGCGCGCGCCCATGGCCTGCCCGGGGTCCCCAGCTCCCCGCGCCGCCGTCGCGTGGCTGGGGACGGCGCTGCTGCTGCTCGCCGACTGGACGCTGCTCCGGCCGGCGCTGCCCCGAGTGGCCTCGCGGCTGGTGTCCCCTGCGCTGCCGCTGCTCCGGGTCTGGGTGGCCGGCCTGAGCCGCTGGGCGCTGCTGTGGCTCGGGGCCCGCGGCGTCGTCGGGGCCGCGCTGGGCTTCCGGAGGGAAAGCACGCGAGTCCTCGGGTGGCTGGCTGTTTTGGAGCCGCTGGCGGCGGCGCTGGGCTTGGCCCTGCCCGGACTCGCCTTGTTCCGAGAGCTGGTCTCCTGGCTAGCCCCCGGGGACGCGGACAGCGCCGGGCCCCTGCACTGGGGAAGTCGCCTGGACGCCTTCGCTCTAAGCTACTGGGCGGCACTGCCCGCGGCCACCCTGTGGTATAAGATCAGGAGCCTCTGGGTGCAAGGAGCTCGCGGGGCTTTTGGCCTGGCGATGAGCCGGCTTCTAGTCTTCCTGGGTCCGGAGAAAAGCCGTGTGAAGCTCATTCTGGCCCTGGTGTTCCTCTCCTGTTTCGGTAAGGTCGGGGGGTGGTCGGGTGCAACGGGAAGGGGGACAGGACTGGGTAGGAATCAGTCGAGGGGCATGGTCAGTGAGATCGATTGGTGTGGGTTCTCGGAAGTGTGGGTGAAGGGAAGGGGACCCAGCTCAGGTCTTGATCACCCCAGTGGAGCGGGAAGGTCCTGACTCTGTAATTGTCAGGGGTCCTGGACTCCAGGGCTGCCCTGCGTGTTGTTGCTTCACTGGCCACCGTGGACAAGGGCTATTCCGGGGCAGCCTATCCTATGACCCCTCGGCTTCCTCATTAAACCTCTAAGGTTCTGGTGGGGCCCGGTGAAGGTGGAGATGGTATCTTTCTGCCACTGCCCTGCAGGAATGAATGAGTAAAGCTGAAAGGCTGGTGGGCCAGGGTCTGGTGAGAGCTGACCTGCTTAGACTTGCTATTTCTTCCCCTCTCCAGGGGAGATGGCCATTCCGTTCTTCACGGGCCGGCTCACCGATTGGATTGTACAGGATGAGACAGGTGCTGCCTTCACTCGGAATGTAACTCTCATGTCGGTCCTCACCATAGCCAGGTCTGGGCACTGAAGTTGGAAGGCTGGGGGACAGTGGATTTGGAAAAAGTGGGAGTTGGAAGTTGGGGCTGCCATCCAGCGTGAACTTCTGGAAGACCTCCTGACCGCGCCGGGGCCTCTTCTCTTGTCTCGCTGTAGCGCGGTGCTGGAGTTCACAGCTGATGGAATCTACAACAGCACCACGGGCCACATGCACAGCCGCCTGCAGGGAGAGGTGTTTCAGGCTGTCCTGCGCCAGGAGACAGAGTTTTTTCAAAAGAACCAAACAGGTTTCTCATGAAACTCTTCACTTACTTATAATACTTATAAAGTATTAAATTATTAGTTTCTCAGTCATGTCCAACTCTTTGGGACCTCATGGACTGTGGCCTGCCACCTCTCTGTCCATGGAATTCTCTAGGCAAGAATACTGGAGTGGGTGGCCGTTCCCTTCTCCAGGGGATCTTCCTGACCCAGAGATGAAACCCAGGTCTCCTGCATCGCAGGGGGATTCTTTACCATCCGAGCCACCAGGGAAGCCCATACCTCCTCTTTTACTTATAACCTTGATTTCTGTCTCTCACACATAAACATTGTCATGTCTTATTCTCAACATGCCTCAAGAGCAAAACATACTCCTTTTATTTAAGAAAAGCCTAGTGTTTCCATCCAAGCCTCACAGACTTATCCCTCTGTGTGTGTTTAGATAGAAATGACTGGAATTTAAAACCTTGAAATTTTGAGATCACAGAGTCCAACCACCTTTCTTTGCAGAGAAGGGAGCTGAGGCCCATCCCCAAATGCTGACACTTGCATAGATGTGTAAGGATAGAGATGAACTCGGAGACAGAACCCCTCTCTTAATTGCCAATCCAGTGCTTGCTACAGTTTCCTGGACTGCTGTCTAACAGCAACTTTGTTTCTCTCCAGCTATGTTAGATGATCTGCTTAAGTTTTTCCTCTCCCTGTACCTGAGATATAAAAGTTCTTAGAGAACAGAAATCTGTCAGAGAAAAGGAAATTCACAAGGGCATCTTTTGTTTTAAACTGGAAGGTCTTCAGCCAGTCTTTTCCTCTGGAACACTTTCTCCCTGTGTTGAGGTTCGAAGTCTCCCTAACCGCTGACCTTGTCTTCTCAGCCTGCTTAGGACCCTTCCCCTGGCACCCTGGCTCACCTGTGCCCCCCCCCCCCGTCACTCTGAGATTCTCCACAGCACCCGCTTCTCCCCGACCCTTGACAGGTGAGATCGCCTCTCGGGTGACAGACGACGTGTCCACCACGAGTGAGTCTCTGCATTCGGACCTCAGCCTGTCTCTGTGGTACTTCATCCGGGGGCTGTGTCTCCTGGGGCTCATGCTCTGGGCGTCCCCGGCCCTCACCGTGATCACCCTGGCCGCCCTGCCCCTGCTTTTCCTGCTGCCTGAGAAGCTGGGGCAGTGGAACAAGGTGTGTCTGGGCAGTTGCCTCAACCTTCGCTGACTCCTGTCGCGTAGACTTGGTGGGCTCGCTTCCTGTCGGGTTCCTTTCCTGGCGTCTTCACTGATTCTTCATCTCTGTGGCTCTGTTTGTCCCCATTCTCGGGTTGCTCAGGGTCAGTTTTCACGTCCTCCGTGTCTTCTAACGTCTGCCCACAGCCCGTCTTTAAGAATACGATCAATGAGGTTAGGATTGACATATAGACACTACTATATAGATATTAATAAAATAATCGGTAACGACTGACTAGATAGCACAGGGAACTCTACTCAGTACTCTGTAGTGATGTATAGGGAAAGAATCTGAAAACGAATAGATAACTGGGTTGCCATTTCCTTCTCCAGGGGATCATCCAAGCCCAGGGATGGAACCCAGATCTCTTGCATTGGCAGGCAGATTCTTTATCACTAAGCCACATGGGAAGTCATATATACATATATATACATATATATATATATGTGTGTGTGTGTATATATATATGTGTATATATATATCACTTTGCTGTACTACTGAAGCGAATACAATATTGTAAATCAACTATGTTGCTGTTTAGTTGCTAGAAAGAAAGAAAGTGAAGTCACTTAGTCATGTCCAACTCTTTGTGACCCCATGGACTATAGCCTACCAGGCTCCTCCATCCACAGGATTTTCCAGGCAAGAGTACTGGAGTGGTTTGCCATTGCCTTCTCCATGTTTAATTGCTAAGTCATGTCCAACTCTTTGCAACCCCCGCCCTGGACTGTAGCCCACCAGGCTCCTCTGTCCATGAGGTTTCCCAGGCAAAATACTGGAGTGGGTTGCCATTTCCTTCTCCAAAGGATTTTCCCGACCCAGGGATCAAACCCATATCTCTTGAATTGGCACGATAGATTCTCTGCCACTGAGCCACAACAGAAGCCCCCAAATAAACTGTACTCTAATATAAAATAAATTAAAAAAATATGACACTGACCTCAGGACTATGACCCCCATGGCCCTTCTGGAGTGTTTCCCTCTTGTCGGTTTCTCTTTGGTATGGGCGGGGGGGGGGGGTTTAATGGTAGGAGCTGTGTCTTTTTCTCTCTTGTCCCTCTGGTGCCTCTTACCTGTGATCTCTGATTGGATAATTCAGGTCCTAGCCTCCCTCGTGGCTTGCCAACCCTGTGTGGTATCTCTGGTTCATATCTCCACAGGTGCTGGCAGAACAGATACAAGAATCTCTGGCAAAGTCCAGCCAGGTGGCCATCGAGGTGCTGTCAGCCATGCCTACAGTTCGGAGCTTTGCCAACGAAGAGGGTGAGGCCCAGAAGTTCAGGAAAAAGCTGCATGAGATGATGGTGCTCAGCCGGAAGGAGGCCCTGGCCTACGCTGTCGACCTCTGGACCACCACGGTGAGCGCCTGGGCATGAGTGCCTGTCCCCTGGTCCCCGGGTTGTTTCTTCACCATTCCCTTTCCCCTGACCCTGCTCCGTGCTCTCCCATCACTGGGCAGAGGTGGGTTCAGTGTCTATATCCTAGCAACCAGAGGCTGGGTGACCCCCTCCCTCTTTCTAGGCGTGCTGCATGGCTTCTTTTCCCCGTGGTGCACAGAATCTCCATGACCCCCTTTGTAGGAGAGCACCATGTCTTCCAGTCCCAGGACTTCTTGCCTCATGGGCAGCATGGGGAATGGCAGGTAGCTTTTGTCGGGCAGCTTCATGCTGGGACTATGCAGATGTACTTGTGAGAGACAAGGGACTAGCAGAAGCCAAGGAGGAGGGGCATCTTGTGATGTAAGTGACAGAGAATTAGACCAACGATCAGAAGTACCTGCCTTGATGCTACCAGTTATTAGTGCTGTAGCCATGGGCTGTCAATAGCAACTTACTTTCTCTGAGACTTATTTTCTTATTTTAAAAGATGAGAGTGATATAACCTTGTTTATAAGATTCTTGATACGAACATTAGATGACATTACTTGTGAAGAGCAGCGTGCTCCCCAAACAAGGCATTCCTGGTGACGGTGATGATGGCAGTTGACGTGCGTCCTGCGCACCTGAGTGATCACACCACGGGATGCTGTGATTCATTATTTAATCCCCGTTGAGCCCCATGTGTTACTTGGCGCAAAGGGACTTTACCTCTCCTCCATATTACCCGTTCTGGTTCTTGACTTTCCTGCTTCAGTCCCTTTTTCTCTGTGGTCTCTCCACAGCTCTCAGGGATGCTGCTGAAGGTGGGAATCCTGTATTTTGGTGGGAAGCTGGTGACAAGTGGGTCTGTCAGCAGTGGGCGCCTGGTCACCTTTATTCTGTACCAGATCCAGTTCACCATAGCTGTTGAGGTGAGGTCTCTCCATGGCCACTCCCCAGGGCTTTTCCTTCCTGTGTGCCACCACCATCCAAGTCACTTCCCTTCCCTCCTTCGCTGTTCTCACATCCCGTAACCCTGGCAACAGACTGGGTCCCTCCTGCGTCCCACCTCACTGTTCATGCCTCCCCTTCAGGTGCTGCTGTCCAGCTACCCCAGGGTACAGAAGGCTGTGGGCTCTTCAGAGAAAATATTTGAATACCTGGACCGGGTCCCTAAATGCCCGAAGAGTGGATCATTGGCTTCCTTAACGTTGCGTGGCCTCGTCCAGTTCCAGGGGGTCTCATTTGCCTACCCAAACCGTCTGGATGCCCCTGTGCTGCAGGTACAACCTACAGATCCCTCCGTTCCTCCAGCCTCCCTCTCAACTCGGTCATCCTAAATGGTCTTTCTGCCTTCAGCCTGCTTAGCACCAGCTATAGATAGACCCTCCCTCACTCTTTAGAGGCAAAGATGAGCAGCATTTGTCCCCCAAAACTGGTCCAGGATTTCCCTGGGTGGTCCGCTGGTTAAGAATCCGTCTGCCAATGCTGGGGGCATGGGTTCGACCCCTGGTCCGGGAGGATCCCACACACCATGGGGCAACTAAGACTGTGTAGCCGAGAGCCTGTGCTCTGTAACAAGAAAAGCCACCACAATGAGAAGTCCACGCACCACAGAGTAGCCCCTGCTTGTTGCGACTAGAGAAAGTCCACACGGAGCAGTAAAGACACAGCACAGCCAAAATACATACATAAATAAACAAAAAGCTTCCCCAAACTCAAGAACAGTCCCAATTTCCAAGGGGAATGGGAGTGGACGCTCTTAGAGAGAAGGTTCTCGTGTAAGGCATCAATCACCAAAGCAGAGGCTGTGTCTCCAGTCTCCCATATTTCCGTTTTCCTTCCAACCGTGCTTTTGAATATGATTTTTTCTTTTTTCCCCACAGTGTCTGAGATCCGGTGGGTGGCTCTTGGTGCTTAAGTTCTGCCTTTGTCTTTGTTTCCTGTTTCATCTTTATTCCTCGGGGAGGGTCTGTGTGTGCGGGAGGGGAGGAGTTGCCATATTTCTCCTGCTTTTCTCCTCTTCTCTGGGGGAAGACGTCAACGAGACAACAGAATGAGTGGTCTTAAGGGTGGGGGCCTCTGGCTGTCTCTTACTGTGTAGTTCTCCGGCTTCCAGGGGCTGAGCTTCACCCTTCGTCCTGGTGAGGTGACGGCGCTGGTGGGGCCCAACGGGTCTGGGAAGAGCACGGTGGCCGCGCTACTGCAGAACCTGTACCAGCCCACCGAGGGCTGGGTGCTGCTGGACGGGGAGCCCCTTCCCGAGTACGAGCACTGCTACCTGCACAGTCAGGTGAGCAAGAAGCTGGCATGGGGGAGGGCAGGGAGCCTCGAGTCAGGACAGCCTTCTCCGCGGGCACTCTGAGCGGAAGTTAGGAGACCCTGGGTGGAGCTGGGCGTGTGGTCAGCAGAGAGGCCGTGTCACTTTGTGACAGGCTCTCAGTGGAGATGCTCAGCCTTCAGTCTCTAGATGACCACACTCCTGTGTTCCTCGTTCTATGACTCTGCATTGTATTTTGTTCTAGGTGGCTGCTGTGGGACAAGAGCCTCTGCTGTTTGGAAGAAGTTTTAAAGAAAATATTGCCTATGGCCTGGTCCAGGAGCCAACCATGGAGGAAATCACAGCTGCTGCGGTGGAGTCCGGAGCCCACGGTTTTATCTCTGAGCTCCCTGAAGGCTACGATACAGGTGCTTGCCCCCATCACCCCCCAGACATCTTTACCTTCGCTGAAACCCCAGTAGTCTTGCCTTCATTCCTTAGCTCCTCCCACCCCACTGCCATCAGTCTGAAGTTAAGATCCTGTTCTCGTGTCTCTTTCAGCCTCATGTCCTCAGAACTCCTTTACCTTCCCAGAACCTTTCTTACCCTGCTGCATCCATCAGTCCTTATTGTGTGTGCGTGTGTGTGCACGTGTGCTTACCCAGCCTGCGCCTTGGCCCTTGTCTCTGCAGAGGTGGGTGAGGCTGGGAGCCAGCTGTCAGGGGGTCAGCGACAGGCAGTGGCCTTGGCTCGAGCCCTGATCCGGAAACCACGCGTACTCATTCTGGATGATGCTACCAGCGCCCTGGACGCAAACAGCCAATCCCTGGTGAGACAGTCGTCTTCTTATTGCCTATTTCCCACCCAAGCTGCCTTCCTTCACTCGTCCTTTGTCATTATACTAACGTGGAAAATTTCTAAACCAGTCCTTGCAGTTCTCAGTTCCCATGAGCTTCTCTCTAAGGTGGCCTAGAGCCATATGCTCAGTCATATCTGGCTCTTTGCAACACCCTGGACTGTAGCCCATCAGGCTCCTCTGTCAGTGGAATTTCCCAGGCGAGAATACTGGAGTGGGTTGCCATTTCCTCCTCCAGAGGATCTTCCCGACCCAGGGATGGAATCCGAGTCTCCTGTATTGTGGGTGGATTCTTTACCCACTGAGCCATCAGGGAAGCCCAACATGCCTAAAACCGGTTAGAAGAGATGATCTACAATCCTGAATCAGGGAAGCCAAACATGAGCAAAAGGCCGTCCTTGTAATGCTAATGTGAATTGAACTTTTACTGTATGCCAGTATATGCTTCACATGTACTGTCTCACTCACTTATCACGAACCCTTGTGAGCTGGGTGTGGTCACCCTCGTTCAACAGATAAGCGCGTGGCCACTGAGAGAGGTGGAATTGCCTGCTCAGGGCTGTGCAGCTGTCGCGCAGCAGACCCTGGACTCAGTTAAAGTCTGCTTGACCTGAACGCCCACGCTCTTCACTCAGTTTAGTTCCTTAAAAGAATATGAAGATTAGGGTGGACAGACTTTCCAGTGCCCTCCCCTCTTTGTTTGGGTTCCACCCTAGGACTCTTTACTTTTATTCCACTGATGCCACCTCATGTAAACAGGCCTTCACAAGTCATAAGTTTGACAGAGAAGCACTCCAAAGGAGACTCTTCACTCTTCTGGGGGTTATTTGCAGAGGTGGTATTGATTGAGGCAAGGTCTCTCCCAGCTCTGGAAACACAGGTGTCTTCCTGAGCCGGGAGGGGTCCTCAGCTCTGACAGAGTCTGCTACGTCTTTTCTCAGGTGGAGCGGCTGCTCTATGAAAGCCCTGAGCGGGGCTCTCGGTCAGTGCTTTTCATCACCCAGCGCCTCAGTTCGGTGGAGCAGGCTGACCACATCCTCTTTCTGGAAGGAGGCACGATCACTGAGACAGGAACCCACCGGCAGCTCATGACGAATAAAGGAAGCTATTGGGCCATGGTGCAGGCTCCTGGCGGGCCAGGTGCTCCAGAATGAAGCACTCCTCAGACGCGCAGACTCTGTGTCCCTCCGTCACTCCCTTCTCTCTATAGTGGAGAGTTTGAGAACAGACGTCTTACCAGAGCTGCAGCATGGGCAGCTGCTTCTGAAACGTAACCCCCTAGGTGATGCCTGAAAGTGTTACCTGCTCTCCAAGCTCTTCTTGGTGACGCAGATTTCAGGGTTGAAAACAGGATTGCTAACAGGGGTGTAACTGGGTTTAGAACCAGGGTTGCTGTGGCTAGCACCCAGACAATGAAGAGAAATATTTAGAATACACAAGGAAGGTCGGCTTCTTTCCAGTCCGACCCCAGGCAGATGCTGGCCCATGAATACACTGTAGTTTTTTTGATATTTATAATAAAATTGGTGTTTTGTACCGTGGTTTCTCATGTTTTCAATGGCCCAAGTGGCCCGCCCAAGTGCAGCGCACTTTTCCGAAGCCGGGTCTTTCCCTCCTTCGGCATCCTCAGTGATCCCCAGTCCGAAGTGTGGCATCTTCTCCCTTAAGTTTTCTGTTGCCATGGTTGCTCTCTCCACTTCTCCAGCCCTCTGCGCCCGCGCCCCCCCCCCGCCCCCCCAACAAAAGCGAGCCAGAGAGGGATGCAGCGTCCTCCAAGGCGCCAGCAGTAGCAGTGCCTCAGAGCCTGGAGGAGGAGGCTGGAGGGTGAGCACGGCAGAAAGCAGTTCATCCCTCTCGCCAGCGCCGGCCCTTTGCAGCGGGGCTCCCCGCGTGCTGCGGTGGAACCTGCGGGGGTCATCAGCGAAATGGGCGGGGCGCTCTAGTACACCTCCTCCATTCAGAGAGCGCTGTGCCCTTGTGACGTCAACAGTTGCTGGGCAGATGAGGCCGCATCAGGTTGCAAGGCGAGGCGGGGTTTAGAAAAGGCGAGCTTCGGAGTGCTCGGTCCAGCAAGAATTACGCGAGGAGCTGGGGGCGGAAAGTGCAGTTCTTGTGGGTGGCTACAGGTTGGGGAGACCGTTGAACCGGGAGAGGCCCTAGGAGGCACCAGGCGGAGGTCTGGGGCTGCGCCTTCCCCTGGGCGCTCCGTTCCCTTACTCGTGCAGGTATATTCGGCGGGCGGTGGCCCCGGGACCTGTCCTGGGACCCAGGGCCGCCACGCACTCCTAGCCCTCCCCTACTTTTATAAAACGAGGCTCCTAGGCGCCCCCTCCCCCGTTTCCGCTGAAACTGCTCCCAGGTTCTCGCTGAGGTTGAGCCCGTTCGAGGGTGAGGCTGCGTTTTTGATGCTGTGACCCCCACCCCGCCCCGTAACTGCCCCCGGAGGATGCCGCAGGCTGGCCGTGTCTGCCGCTGAAACCTCATCGCCGGGCTGGTGGGGGGTGGCTTTCGAAGCCGCTCTGTCTTTCTTCCTTTCTTCTAACGGCCCGGCACCCTCGTTTCCCCAGTTTCCACGAAGGCGGAGCAGAGAAGCCTCTTCCCAACCTGACACTCCCGGTGCCCGGACTCGCACCGGACGCCTCCTCGTAAAGGGCAGGGGGATGTGGAAAACATTCTGGTTCCCTCCCCTTAAGGCTTTGGGCTTTCGCTTTCACTTCCTCCTCCGCGAGCCGCCAGATCTCTGGGTGCTGGGCGGCCATGGCGCTGCTGGACGTGTGCGGAGCCCCCCGGGGGCAGCGCGGGGACTGGGCGGTGCCCCTCGCGGGAAGCCGGCAGCGCTCGGACCCCGGCCACTACGGCTTCTCCCTGCGAGCTCCGGAACTCGCCCTCCCCCGGGGCCTGCAGGTCAGGGCTCTAACAAAATCCCGTGGGAGGCGGGCGGGAGGGGCTGGGGGTGTGCGCAGAGTCACGGAGGGGCTGCCTGGAGGCTGTTCGGAGGCGGGGAATGCACAGGGGGCATCCTTTAGGAGAGCCTCGTCTGGGGTCCGCGGCCGGAGCTGGGGCAGAGGCCACGTGGGACCGGGGGCTGGCCGCCTGAGGGCTCGGCGGTGCAGATTAGGACAAAGAGTTGGGGGTGGTATCCCCGTTCTCCATCACACGTAGGTCACGAAGTCTTCCTTGTTGGGCGACCCTATGATACAGGGGCTGTAGACTCTCGGGAAACCGGTGACCCTGAGCGGTTGGCCCGGCCCCGGCCATTCACTGTTGTGTGCCTCGGTCAAGTCCCCTAGGACTTGGTCTAGGTTTCCTGGGCCTCTCTTCTGTAAAATGGGGATACGATTCATAAAACGTGTTTCCTTAGGATTAAATGACCTATGAATGGAAAATCACTATAGTTACCCTTAAAATGTTTAGTTATGGTAACTTAAAAATTTTTATTTTCATTTCTGGTTATGCTGGTAAATGGAAAAGGTCTGTGTTGTGACCTCTTTTTCTTCTCCCCAATCATTTCCTTGTAGAACTGGGTTGTTAACTGCTTCATTTATTCGTGGTATGGCTACCTTCACCCTCCCATGCCCTGTAAATTTGCTTTCTTGGAGCATCCAGCTTCGGAAGTTTGCAGTGGTCCTTTCTCTGCCTCCTCTGTCTTATTAGCCCACTGAATTCTTCCGGTCCCTGGGTGGGAATGGAGAAAGTAACGTGCAGATCGAGATGGCTCACGGCACGACCACGCTGGCCTTCAAGTTCCAGCATGGGGTGATTGTGGCCGTGGATTCTCGGGCCTCAGCTGGGAATTACATTGGTGAGTGTGTGGGTTCCGGTTGGTGGAATCTGGGGAGCTGGGCCCTCCTCTCAGCAGGAGTCCAGTATCTGCACCAAAGTGGGACTAGATTTTGACTCAGGACATTCAGGGAAACCTGTGTGCTCATCCCCCCTCTCCCCAAACTCTTTCCAGACACATTAAAGATGAACAAGGTGATTGAGATTAACCCTTACCTGCTTGGCACCATGTCCGGCTGTGCGGCTGACTGCCAGTACTGGGAGCGTCTGCTGGCCAAGGAGTGCAGGTAGGCCAGGCCTCTTACTCTCTTCTAAGCCCGGGTTCTGCATCTTGCAGATCACTGCTCTTCCCCCATTCTCCCTACACTCACAGAGCATCTTAGTCCTATCTCACAAAGCCGCCTTTTGGTGATTAAAAAACCTTCTGTCTAATCTCAAGCCTGTGCTCCTGCCAAGAAGCCAGATTGAAAGTGAAACTGAACGTGTTAGTAGCTCAGTCCTGTCCGACTCTTTGCAACCTCATGAACTGTATAGCCCGCCAGGCTCCTCTGTCCATGGGATTCTCCAGGCAAGAATACTGGAGTGGGTTTGCAGCCCCTTCTCCAGGGGATCTTCCCAACCCAGGGATCAAACCCGAGACTCCTACATTGCGGGCAGATTTTTTTACCATCTGAGCCGAATACCAAATAACCGGAGAAGTCCAGGTTATTTGTCAATTATTTAGCAATGGCCATCAACCCTGGTAGAATATCATTTACTGGGATTTCTCTAGGTGATTTTGATGACTTCCCTGGTTAAGACTGCACACCAACATGGGGAGCATGGGTTTGATCCCTGGTTCAAGAACTAAATCCCACATGATCTACCAAGAGCCCAAAGAATTAAAAAAAAGAAAAGAACTCTATATAAATTCCAGATCTTTGCCCATCCTTAGATCCTACAGAACCATCCCTTTTAGATGCTTATCTCTTCAGCCATTTTCTGCCCATCAAGTAACCTGCCCAGAGGGCTGCCCTTCTGCCCCTTGTAAGTTCTCTCCCTGGACTGTCCTGTCCTCACCCAGGCTGTACTATCTGCGGAATGGGGAGCGTATCTCCGTGTCGGCTGCCTCCAAGCTGCTTTCCAACATGATGTGCCAGTACCGGGGCATGGGCCTCTCCATGGGCAGCATGATCTGTGGCTGGGACAAGAAGGTGAGTCCCCTCCCTGCTCTGTATTCCAATGTGTAGACGAGAGGTAAGTTTCCCCACCTTACACTCCCCTCCTCTCCCCTACAGGATGCAGGGCACAGAGAATGCTTAGTTGCAGAACTGTTATTCAACAGCAATTTCTGGGTCCGGATGTGGACCATTGTTTCATAAGCTTGTCCCTTTGGATCAAATAGATGATTCCAAGTTTGTTTTTCCTCCTCAAATTTCTACGATTGTTTCCAAAGTGCTTTCCTAGTTCCCATGTTCCTGGGCTCATCTGTAGTCTTTGGTCCACTTCTTGTGGCTCACACTTGAATCTGGGTGCTACTAACAACTTCCAACCTGGAACCTTCTTGCTTCCTATAGGGTCCTGGACTCTACTATGTGAATGACCATGGGACTCGTCTGTCAGGAAATATGTTCTCCACCGGTAGTGGGAACTCCCATGCCTATGGGGTCATGGATAGCGGCTATCGGCCTGACCTTAGTATTGAAGAGGCCTATGACCTGGGCCGAAGGGCAATTGTTCATGCCACCCACCGAGACAACTATTCTGGAGGCGTTGTCAATAGTAAGAGATCAAAGTGCCCCTCTCTGTCCCTGGGGTGGGGGGAAGGGAGCTGAGATCCGGAGATGTGGGGGAGGCAGGGTGGAAGAGAGCAGGTTTTCAGAGCCGGAAGAGGGGCACTGAAGTCCCTGTCATAAGGGCTTTGAGAGTGTGTGTGGCTGTTGTCGCCTTTGATGTAATAGGGTGAGCAGGACCTCGCTGAGGGCAGCGTGCCTCCGTGTTCTGTCCTGCAGTGTACCACATGAAGGAGGATGGCTGGGTGAAAGTGGAAAGTACAGACGTCAGTGACCTGATGCACCAGTACCGTAAGGCCAGTCAGTAATGGTGGCGGTGACCTGCGGGCCTCCTCCGGGGGAGCCTGGCTGACTCAGGGACCTGGGCCCGATCACGCTCTGGGAGAACGAGGCCTGACCTGGCCCAGAGACAGAGAACCAGTGGCCGCTGGAAGGCAGCACAAAGTTTATGCCTTTGTGTATTCTCTGTCTCAACGAACATCACCCCCACCCCAACCTCCTGCATGCCCTGCTAAGCACAATAAAGGAAAACGGTTATAAAAGCTGTGTGTTGTGGCTGTGGGCTCAGGGCTGGGGTGGCTAGGAGGAGGGGACAGGAAATAGAGACAGGTTTTTCCTGAGAAGAGAGAAACCCCTGCCTAAGAAATAGGAGAAATATTTCTTAGGAGTATTTCTCCTGGGCTTCCACTGTCATTTCTCCAGGACCTCTGGAAGGCTCAGTGTTGTCTGTGGACTCCCATGTGCAGTTTAACCTAGGTTAGGGTCCTTTCTATGGGCTCACAACTGGGAGGCTCCTGTGTGGTCTCTTGTTAATGGTTTGGATATGTTGGAGTAGGGCACTTGAAACACCTGTTTTTGACTTCGTTAGAATAGGAGGAACAAGTTTCCTCCTCACGTGTGTGGGAATTGTAAACATAGCCCCATTTACCTCAAATAGCCCCGCGGAGATGAAACCATTCACCTGAGATTGGGACTCTAACCCACGTGGCCAAGGTGTGAACCCAGACAAAACTCAGGATCTTCCGACTGAGATCACACATCAGGTTTAAGGACTTAATGAAGCTCAGGTTCTTGATGTCTCACTGAAGTATGAACTCAGTGAGAGACAAAGTGATAGGTAAGAAGTGGATTTATTTAGAGAGAAACACACTCCACAGACGAAGTGTGGGCCATCTTAGAAGGCAAGAATGGGCTTGAAATGTAGTATGGTTAGCTTTTATGGGCTGGATAACTTCATAGGCTAATGAGTGGGAGGATTATTCCAACTATTTTTGGGAAGGGGAGGAGATTTCCAGGAACCGGGTCCCAGCCCACTTTTGGGTCTTTGATGGTTGATCTTGGAACTGTCATGGCACCTTGTGGGTGTGTCACTTAGCTTGTTTATGTGTTACAGTGAGCAAACACCTAGGATCAAGATCTAGGATGAGCTGCCTTGTCCACCATCTTGGACCTATTTGGTTCAGTTGGTTTATGTTGTGTCCTTGGGCTCTGTCATTCTTTTAATGGTTGGGCCCTGCCCTCTTCCCTCCTGTTTCAGAGAGAGTGGATATTACCTGGAAAGATGGACGTTAGCCATTCAGTTTCATGATGAGTCACACTCATTGCAGGATGACAAGACTGCGATTGAAGTGGAAGAGGAGATAAAGGAGGCTTTGCTGAAGTTGGGGAAAAATGAGGAAAAAGTAACCAGGTTAGAGAGATGAGACAGACATAGTGAGATTTTCTTTTGGTTGTGCCTGCATGGTATGTGGGATCTTAGTCCCCTGACTTGTTAGGGAAATTAAGATGGAGGAAGTCTTGTTCAGGCTTCAGAAGCAGGAGAGCAGGCCTCTGACCTGCTTCTGACCTGCCTGGACACTGCCTGATTCTGTGGCTGTCTGCAAGCAGAACAAGTCAGATGGCACTTGAGATAAGAAAGATAGTGGTGGGACTTCCCTGGTGGCTTCGTGGTGAAGAATCTACCTGCCAATGCAGGAGACACAGGTTTGACCCCCGATCTAGGAGGATCTCATGGGTCTTGGAGCAACTAAGCCCGAGTGCTGCAGCCACTGAGCCTGCGCCCTAGAGCCCGGGAGCCACAGCTACCGAAGCCCTCCTGCCCTAGAGCCTGTGCTTGGAGACAAGAGAAGCCACCGCAATGAGAAGCCCCCACGAGCAACTAGAGAGTACCACCACTCACCACAACTAGAGAAAAGCTTGAGCAGCAACAAAGACCCAGCAAAGCCAAAAATAAACAAAAAAATAAAATTATATTAAAATAAGAGAAAGGGGTGGACCTTGGAAATCTTGAGCCCCTGGAGGTCTGGCCAAACCCCCAAGATGTAATGAAATCCTATGACACACAAGGTAAAAGAAACAACATTATAAAAAGGTTAAAGTAAAACCCGAGCTGTATTTCTGCACACAAACTTATGATGATATCAGTCTGTGACTTGGAATTATAATCAGGAGCCCCTGAAACTGCAATTCGAAGTCTCACTTGCGGGGTGGATGCACCACTTGGGAACTTTTCCTAACTAGGACTCCAGATTGCTGTTAATGAGGGACTTCCCAGCTGTTTAAGTCGGAATGTTGGTTAGCGCAATTTGGTGATGTATGTGCTGTTCACTTTTCTCAATTGTTTCTATTTTTCTTCTCTTAATGACTGTCTATTGAAATCAGGCCAGATAATCCTCTATTAAATATTAAAATCATTTCACCAGGGATCGAACCATGTCTCCTGGATTAGAAGCATCCCACTTGACAGCTAGGGAGGTCCCTATTGTGAGATTCACTGAATTATGTTGGGCCTGCAGGGAGAAGCAGCACAGTGTCACTTTCCCAGGAGAGTTAATCAAGAGAAAAGCCTGTAAGTAGAAAGCAGCTGAGTGTGGAGTTTTGTTTTGTTTTTTTTTTTTTAATTAGAGATCCTTAAAATTCCAGAATGAACAGGGTTGGAGAAGTTTCAGTAATATCCTAACTTCAAATCTAAATTTGAAGCGACTCATGGTAATGAGCCAATAACATATCAAGAGGGTGGGTTGGAATTCAAGTGGTCCTCCCTTGGGGGACATTTTGAGTCTGGGAGGTAGTTTCAACCAAAAGAGTTATTTCTGGAATAAACCCAGCTGCATGTTCCACAGATGGGCTCTGGGTCTGGTAGGACCTACAGAAACCCGATTACTGAGCTAATCAGTGTTAGAGTAGACCAAGAAACAAAGCCCACTTTCCTCATATGATGAAGGCATTCCCCAAATAACTGGAGCACAAATTTAGAGGCTTCGGAGCACGTGCTTGCTCAGGAGCTCTGCTGAGGCAGACATGAAGATGTGGGGTGAGCGCCTTCTCAGTAGGAATCTGCAGGTGGAAACACACAGACGCTGGTGAGAGCGGAGGCGCCTTCCGTTCCGCACAAGTCCTGCTTGTTTCTCACTTGCTGTCTGCTCTGTTTTTTTAACCCCAAGGTCCCACAGCTGGAACTTGGATGGCGGAAAGAGGGCTGTTTTCAAAATAGGCTCAGTTCAGCTCAGTTCAGTTCAGTCACCCAGTCGTGTCTGATTCTCTGCGACCCATGGACTGCAGCGCGCCAGGCCTCCCTGTCCATCACCAACTCCCTGAGTTTACTCAAACTCATGTCCATCCGAGTCAGTGATGCCCTCCAACCATCTCATCCTCTGTCATCCCCTTCTCCTCCTGCCCTCAATCTTTCCCAGCATCAGGGTCTTTTCTAATGAGTCAGCTCTTTGCATCAGGTGGCCAAAGTATTGGAGTTTCAGCGTCAGAATCAGTCCTTCCAATGACTATTCAGGACTGATTTCCTTTAGGATGGACTGGTTGGATCTCCTTGCAGTCCAAGGGACTCTCAAGAGTCTTCTCCAGCACCACAGTTCAAAAGCATCAATTCTTCTGCGCTCAGCTTTCTTCACAGTCCAACTCTCACATTCATACATGACTACTGGAAAAACCATATTTTTGACTAGACGGACCTTTGTTGGCAAAGTAATGTGAATGCTTTTTAATATGCTGTCAGGTTGGTCATAGCTTTTCTTCCAAGGAGCAAGCGTCGTTTAATTTCATGGCTGCAGTCACCTCAGAGCAGAGGTAAGAAAATCCAGCGGTTCAATTGCAAAGCATCCCAATCCTTGAAACAGCGTCATCTTAATGGCAGTTTTAAGAAGTACAGTAGTTTCCTACGACAGAGTACTTGTGGCCGAGGGTGGTAGACTCGCCCTAGCACGCGGAGCCGGCCTCGGGCACCGGTCCCACGTCCCGCGGGTGTCGTGCGCCCCCGGCCGGCCGCCAGGCGCGCAACCAGGCAGCGGCTGCCGAGGCGGAATCGAAAGCGAAAGCGAAAGCCCAGGAGCCGGGCCGCCCCCGGCTGGGGGAGCCTCGCGCGCCGACAGAGGCGACACGGAGCGAAGGGCGCGCGAGGGGACCTCAGAGCTCAGCCGTCGGCACGCCAGCAAAGAGCCAGGAGCCGCCACTGGTGAGCTCGTGCGCGTGGAAACCTGGAACGCGGACACAGGCGCCGCCCGCCCGGCGCGCGCGCTGCGCCCCCGCCTCCCGCCCCTTTGGACCCGGGGCCTGGGGAGCGCGGCGGGCATCGTCTGGCTCCTGGGAACTCGGTGGCGGCTGGCGGGGCCGGGGTGTGCGGAGGGGGTCACGGGACGTGTTTTAGAGGACGAGGCTGCAGATGGTCAGGCTTCCCAGATCCCTCTGTCAGGCCGAATGCCTTGGGTCCTAGGACGGGGTTGCTGATGAGACAGGGTACCCAGGGCATCTTTCAGGGCAACACAGGGTTAAAAAAAAAAAAAAAAGGGAAGCCAGCGGACGCTTGGACAGAGTGGGAGTGGGGACAGGGACTGGCAGCCACCTCTGTCCTTCTCTTCTACCCCTAGATCTCGCCATGCGGCACCCGGACCTGAGACCCTGGGCCTCCCTGCTGCTGGCGGACTTGGCCTTGCTCTGGCTGCTGCAGGGGCCCCTGGGGGCCCTGCTTCCCCGCGGGCTTCCCGGCCTGTGGCTGGAGGGCGCCTTGCGACTCGGTGGACTTTGGGGGCTGCTGAGGCTGGGAGGGCTGCTGGGGTGTGTGGAAGCGCTGCTGCCCCCCCTCTGCCTGGTGACCCCCCTGTTTCTCTCCCTGAGGGCTCTGGTCCCGGGGCCCTTGAGCGCCCCTCTGGTCAGAGTGGCTGCAGCCCCCTGGGCCTGGCTGCTGCTGGGGTACGGGGCGGTGGGGCTGAGCAGGGCCCTGTGGGCCGTGCTGAGCCCTCCAGGAGCCAAGGCGGAGGGGCAGGGCCAGGAGAACAGAGTCTTGATGTGGAGGCTGCTGAAGCTCTCCTGGCCTGACCTACCCTTCCTGGTTGCTGCCTTCTCCTTCCTCTCTCTGGCCGAGCTGGGTGAGTGGGGAGAGGGCGTGGGGACTTAGGGGTGGGGAGGAGGCCCCTTGGTAGCCCCACTCTGACTGCGGCCCTCCTGCCTGTTGCAGGTGAGACCGTGATCCCTTACTATTCTGGCCGTGTGATTGACATCCTGGGGGGTGACTTTGATCCTGATGCCTTTGCCAGTGCCATCTTTTTCATGTGTCTCTTCTCTGTTGGAAGGTAGGTGATGAGTGATTTGTTAGCCCCCAGTTTTTACAGGGGACCTCACTTTCCTGTTTTCAATCCCCTTGTGCACAAAGCACAAAATTCTTAAACGAAGAAAAGCTTATATTTGTTCATTCACTGTCTGTGTCAAGCATCCATCCATTTACTCCTTCATTCGCCACCTGGCTCCAACATCTTCAAAGTTTATATTGCTTATTATAGTTCAGAAAGGAGTGAGTGTAGTACAATAGGTGTTTTTGTGTCGAATGGAATGTCTCTCGGTTTCCTTGAGCGTTTTTATCTCCGTGAAGTTCTGTTCCTCTTTTCTGACTCTGACCTCCCAGCTCATGTTTGTTTCCACAGTTAGCCTGTTGTCAGGGGGGGCATGTTTGTTCATCCTGGCCCTTCTTCCCTAACTCATCTTGTCAGTCTTAGAAGCTCTTACTCTGAGCCTTGTCACTTTTCTTTCCAGCAAATTTACTCTGTTCCACTGTATTTACTTTTCCTTTTGTTTTTCAGCATAGCCAGGAATCTGCTCCCAACAGACTAACTACTTGGTGGGGTTGGAACTAGGATGAGGCTCACTGGGTCCTCTTTTTCCCTTCCTCTGTTGATTCCTGCCCCTCCTGGCTCTCATTTGTTTCTCTTCTGCTCTCTTGATATACTAACCCCCAACTTTGTACTTCTTTTCCTTCTGTGCTTTTTCTTCTCCTTCCCTCCCCCTTCCTCTCTGCATCTCTCTCCCCTTCATCCTCCAACCCTCTCCCCCCGCAGCTCACTGTGTGCAGGCTGCCGAGGAAGCATCTTCACCTTCACCATGTCCAGAATCAACCTGCGGATCCGGGAGATGCTTTTCTCCTCCCTCCTGCGCCAGGACCTCCCTTTCTTCCAAGAGACTAAGACAGGTAAGGCCTGGGGTGCAGGTCTGGGGCCCCTGCGTGTTCCTTGCCCATCTGCTGCCACCTGCCTGCACCCAGCTGGTCCTGCCTGCATCCTTGGTGCCAGGGCTGGGAGCTGTTTTTCTCTCTTTGGGGACCTGTCTCTCTGCAATGAGGGAGGGCTCCATGAGATGATCGGGAGGTCAGGAGGGAGTTTCTGGGGGTTCTGCATTACAACACGTGGTTTTCTTGCCTGCTCTGTCCTGCCCAGGGGAGCTGAATTCCCGGCTGAGCTCGGATACCAAACTGATGAGTTCTTGGCTTCCTTATAACACCAATGTGCTGTCTCGAAGCCTGGTGAAAGTGTTGGGACTTTACAGCTTCATGCTCAACCTGTCACCTCGACTTACCTTCCTCTCTCTGTTCGAGGTGCCTCTCATGATAGCGGCTGAAAAGGTGTACAATGCCCGTCGCCAGGTATGTACGGATGCTGGGGAATCCCCAGGGAAGACCACACCCCAGGGACTTTATGCGAACGTGTGTGTTTTTGAGAGAGGGGTGGAGGGAGAGGGAGAGATTTTCGGATGTTGAATGTGGTTCTCTGTGCTACACGGTAAATCCTTGTTGCTTATCTACTTTGTGTCTGTACAGGATTTATATCTGTTAACCTCAAACTCCAAATGTATCCCCTCCTCCACCTTTGGTAACCATGTTTTTTTTTTTTTTTTTCTATGTCTGTGAGTCTGTTTCTGTTTTGTGTATAGATGCACTTGTATTTTTTTTTAGATTGCACATATAAACAATATTATATAATATTTGTCTTTCTTTGTCTTACTTCACTTAGCATGAAGGGACTGGAGTGGGGTGTGTGGGTTGACTGTCTTCTGCCAAATCGGCCCGCTCCATCCTTGGCCCCGCTGTTCCAGGCAGTCCTTTGGGAGATCCAGGACGCTGCGGCGAAAGCTGGGCAGGTGGTGCGGGAGTCGGTTGGAGGGCTGCAGACCGTGCGCAGTTTTGGAGCTGAGGAGCAAGAGGTCTGTCGCTATAAGGAGGCCCTTGAACGATGCCGGCGGCTGTGGTGGCGTCGGGACCTGGAACAGGCCCTCTATCTGCTCTTAAAGAGGGTGAGGAGGCTGAGGGCTGGAGGAAGGATGCAGGTGGGGGCTGGTCTTGGGGGTCCTTGGGGTTCCCGATGCCCTTGCCAGTGCCATCTTTTTCATGTGTCTCTTTTCTGTTGGGAGGTAGGTGATGAGCGATTTGTTAGCCCCGTTTTTCCAGGGGACCTCACTCTCCTGTTTGCAACCCCCTTTGTGCACGAAGCACAAAATACTTAAAGGAAGAAAAGTCTGTGTTTGTTCATTCACCGTTCTGTGTCAGGCATCCATCCATTTACTCCTTCATTCGCCACCTGGCTGCAGCATCTTCACAGTTTACATTGCTTATTGTAGTTACAGAGTCAAGTGAGTGTAGTGTAAGAGGCGTTTGTGTTGGATGGGGTGTCTCGTCGTGGGGGCAGGGAGGCCAGACAGGAAGGTCCTCAGGCTCCCTTCTCCCCCCAGATGCTGCACTTGGCGATGCAGGTGCTCTTGCTGAACTGTGCGTTGCAGCAGATCCTGGCCGGGGGCCTCACCCGCGGTGGGCTCCTCTCCTTCCTGCTCTACCAGGAGGACGTGGGCAGTTACATGCATGTAAGTCGGGAGCTGCGCATGGTCTCATTTTCCTCCTTTGGCTTCTATTTGTTCCCCTTAAAAAGACAAACTGAAATAACCCCAACTCACTGTCATTTAAAATTTCAAACTTGGGTTAAAAAAAAAGGACAGCGATAAATCTATAAATGTGAACCTCCTTGTACTCAGCAACTTTTTTTTTTTTTTGCTTTTTGTTTACCTTTTTTAAGACAACTTTTTACTTTATATTGGTATATAGCCGATTAACAACGTTATGACAATTTCAGGTGTACAGCAAAGTGAATCAGTTATGCATAACATACATACATACATATATATATATCTCCATTCTTTTTTAGATTCTTTTCCCATGTGGTCATTACAGAGTTTTGAGTAGAGTTCCCTGTGCTCTCTAGTAGGCCCTTATTAGTTATCTATTTGATATATAATTGTGTGTATATATCAGAGGATATAGACTATAGTTCTATAGATCTGCCTCAAGCTTGGGACCTTGTTTTCTATCTCCTAGCATCTAACAGTTATCAACTCATGGCCAATCTTATTTCATCTGTACCACCCACCGATGTCTCCCCACCCATATTACTTTGAATCAGAGCCAACATATGGTTTCATCTGTAAATATGTATCTCTAAATGTAAACATTACAAATATATAACCATAAAACCATGATCATACCAACAAAATTAACAATAACCTCACCAAATACAGTCAGCGGTCAGATTTCCACATGTTTCATAGAGGTATGTATTATATTGGTCTCTTTTTTTCTCTCTCATGTACATCTGTGGTGGCAACAATCAATAAAGCTTAGTGTCACGATCTATTAAATTATTCAGGTTAGGAAAAAGGGTGACACTCTGCCATTCCTTCATTTATTAGCCAGGATGCATCTCTCAGGGGAGGTGTCTTCTCATGTGCTGATAAGCTGCTGAGTGATGTATCACTCAGGGGAGGTGTCTTCTCATGTGCTGATAAGCTGCTGAGTGGTGTAGTTTGATTAGGAAAGGCAGAATGAGCATTTAGGTCTTTCCTTATAGAAGTGTGCTCAGTTGCTCAGTCCTCTCTGACTCTTTCAACCCCATGGATTGTAGCCTGCCAGGCTCCTCTGTCCATGAGATATTAAGGCAAGAATACTGGAGTGGGTTGCCATGCCCTCCTCCAGGGATTCTTCCCGACCAGGAATTGAACCTTTGTCAACATCCGCTGGATCATGGAGAAAGCAAGAGAGTTTCAGAAAAACATCTATTTCTGCTTCATTGACTATGCCAAAGCCTTTGACTGTGTGGATCACAATAAACTGTGGAACATTCTGAAAGAGATGGGAATCCCAGACCACCTGACCTGCCTCTTGAGAAACCTGTATGCAGGTCAGGAAGCAACAGTTAGAACCGGTCATGGAACAACAGACTGGTTCCAAATAGGAAAAGGAGTGCGTCAAGGTTGTATATTGTCACCTTGCTTATTTAACTTATATGCAGAGTACATCATGAGGAACGCTGGGCTGGAAGAAGCACAAGCTGGAATCAAGATTGCTGGGAGAAATATCAATAACCTCAGATATGCAGATGACACTACCCTTATGGCAGAAAGTGAAGAGGAACTCAAAAGCCTCTTGATGAAAGTGAAAGAGGAGAGTGAAAAGGTTGGCTTGAAGCTCAACATTCAGAAAACAAAGATCATGGCATCTGGTCCCATCACTTCATGGGAAATAGATGGAAAAACAGTGGAAACAGTGTCAGACTTTGTTTTTTTGGGCTCCAAAATCACTGCAGATGCTGATTGCAGCCATGAAATTAAAAGACGCTTGCTCCTTGGAAGGAAAGTTATGACCAACCTTGATAGTATATTAAAAAGCAGAGACATTACTTTGCCGACCAAGGTCCGTCTAGTCAAGGCAATGGTTTTTCCCGTGGTCATGTATGGATGTGAGAGTTGGACTGTGAAGAAAGCTGATCGCCGAAGAATCGATGCTTTTGAACTGTGGTGTTGGAGAAGACTCTTGAGAGTCCCTTATACTGCAAGGAGATCCAACCAGTCCATTCTAAAGGAGATCAATCCTGGATGTTCATTGGAGGGACTGATGCTAAAGCTGAAACTCCAATACTTTGGCCACCTCATGAGACGAGTTGACTCACTGGAAAAGACTCTGATGCTGGGAAAGGTTGGGGGCGGGAGGAGAAGGGGACGACGGAGAATGAGATGGCTGGATGGCATCACCGACTCTGTGGACATGAGTTTGAGTGTACTCCGGGAGTTGGTGATGGACAGGGAGGCCTGGCGTGCTGTGATTCATGGGGTCGCGGAGAGTCGGACACGACTGAGCGACTGAACTGAACTGAACTGAACTGAACTCCTGCATTGGCAGGCAGATTCTTTACCACTGAGCCTCCTGGGACTCCCTCCTTATATAAACCAGTTTTGAAAAGTAATTAGTTACTGCACCTTGGGCTTTAGTTTATAATTTTTATAACCATCTCTTACGTGTGGAGAGCTGTGTGAGGCAGTCTGGTGGCTGTAAAGATGAGGTGGGTACAGTGCTTGCATTTAAGGAGTCCCTGTCCTACCAGGCTAGACAGTTGTGTACAAGTAACACAGCACAGTAGCTGGAAAGGTCTAGCCATGAAGGTGACGCTGGATGGGAGGAGTAAAGATGTCTCCATCTTTTACATTACAAAGTGGAATAATGGGGTATTGGTGCCCATTTTAAGTTGAGTCAAATTGCACATTTATTCCTGATAGTCCAGTGGCAACCCACTCCAGTACTCTTGCCTGGAAAATCCCATCAACGAAGGAGCCTGGAAGGCTGTAGTCCATGGGGTCGCTGAGGGTCAGACACGACTGAGCGACTTCACTTTCACTTTTCACTTTCATGCACTGGAGAAGGAAATGGCAACCCACTCCAGTGTTCTTGCCTGGAGAATCCTGGGGACAGGGGAGCCTGGTGGGCTGCCGTCTATGGGGTCGCACAGAGTCGAACACGACTGAAGTGACTTAGCAGCAGCAGCAGCAGCAGCAGTCCAGTGGTTAAGACTCTGTTCTTCCACTGCAGGGTGCATGGGTTTGATCCCTGGTGGGGCAACTAGGGTTCCAGTTGCCACCTGGGGCAGTCAAAATTTTTTGTAAAAATCTTTTTTTTTTAGACTCTTATACTAGTTATCTCATATGAAAGCCATCTGCCTCATTACTCAGGAAAGTAAAAGTGTTAGTTGGTCAGTTGCATCGGAGTCTTCAACCCACCAGGCTCCTCTGTCCATGGAATTCTCCAGGCAAGAATACTGGAGTGGGTTGCCATTCCTTTCTCCAGTTAAAAAATCTTTTCTAAGAAAGTTTTTTTTTTTTTTTAATCTTTAAAAATTAAAGGTGGTGATCTTTTTGGGACAAGGGGAGAAGCCCAGCTGGGGTGGAGTGTGTGAGGAGCTGGGAAGCTGGTTCGTGGTGCAGCTGCCTTTGCTTAGGTGAGGCCCGCCCTCCTGTTTTGCAGACCCTGGTGTACATGTTTGGGGACATGCTGAGCAACGTGGGGGCAGCCGAGAAGGTGTTCCGCTACCTGGACCGAAAGCCAGATCTGCCTCCACCGGGGACTCTGGCCCCACCCACTCTGCAGGGCCTGGTGAATTTCCAGAACGTGTCCTTTGTGTATCCCAGTCGCCCTGACCAGCCTGTGCTCCAGGTGACCGATGGCGATGGCGGGAGGCCCCTGACTCCCTGCGCGGATGATCGCCCTCCAAGGAGAGGGGAGGCTGGGAGAAGGGGGCAGGCCTCTGACTCTTCCCCCGATGTTCTAGGGTCTGACGTTCACCCTGAGTCCTGGGCAGATGACGGCGCTGGTGGGGCCCAACGGGTCTGGGAAGAGCACGGTGGCCGCGCTGCTGCAGAACCTGTACCAGCCCACCGAGGGCCGGGTGCTGCTGGACGGGGAGCCGGTCTCCGAGTACGAGCACCGCTACCTGCACAGTCAGGTGGGGAGGCCGGGGAAGGGTGGGCAGAGGGCAGGGGAGGCGGGTGGGGCGGGAACCTCAGGGGCCCGCGGCGCGCCGGCGGGCGGGACGGAAGCGCGGGTCCCTGCCGCGGGGTTTCCGCACAGTCCCCTGCGCCTGTCGCCTCGCTCAGGTGGTCCTGGTGGGGCAGGAGCCCGTGCTGTTCTCGGGCTCGGTGAGGGACAACATCACCTACGGCCTG